>NC_067148.1:58733601-59047337 GCF_903995435.1 Acomys russatus | reverse complement strand
AAGAAAGCTGGCTGAAGCCGGGAGCGGTGACGAACGCCTTTAATCCCAGCACTCGGGAGGCAGAGGCAACAGATTGCTATGAGTTCGAGGCCAGCCTGGTCTACAAATAGAGTCCAGGACAACCAAGGCTACACAGAGAAACCTTGTCTCAGAAAAAGAAGCAAGGGGAGGAAGAGGAGGAGGAAGAGGAAGAAGAAAAGAGAGGAGGAGGAGGAAGAGAAGAAGAAGAGAGGAGGAGAGGAGAAAGAGAAGGGACGGCAGGCAGGCAGGCAGGAATGAAGTGCAGGCAGGCAGGCAGGAAGAAGAGCAGCAGGCAGGCAGGAGAAGGGCAGGCAGCAGGCAGGCAGGCGGAGCGCCAGCAAATCAGCATTTCTTCTGCCTCGGCGGCCATCAGTTTCGCTCTTGGGTGTTCCTGCCTCATCTCCCTCACTGATGGATTTATAGCTGTAGGATGAAATAAACTCTACATTACTTTTGATCACGGTGTTTTACCATGACAATAAAACCCCTAAGACAGTGCTAAGCACAAAAGTTACAGATAAGCTTTGTTCTTGTTGTCCAGAAAGTACAACTTCCTGTGGAGCGAGCTGTGCCTGGAATGTCAGGAGCACACGCGTGCATGTCTCTTTCAGCAGCTGCTGCCTGTCCAGCTCTGCCCCTATTCAAAACTTCTTTCTCTCTCCCAAACTCCAAACAGCCTGGCTTTTTGCAGGTTGATTAATAGAGTCAAAGACTAACCTGTTATTCATTACAGTTTGGCCTCATATATAGGCAAATAATAACCTTTTTTCAAATGTTAGTTTATTGTTTGTATTTATTGTAAGGATAGTACATGATTATAAATAAAGTGATAATCAAAAAGTTAAAAATCAAAGCCAGGTGTGGTAGCACACGCCTTTAAATCCCAGCAGGCGGATCACTGTGAGTTCGAGGCCAGCCTGGTCTACAAGCGAGTCCAGGACAGCCAAGGCTACACAGAAAAACCCTGTCTCAAAAAACCAAAAAAAAGTTAAAAATCTTTAACTCTGTAACTCAGAATAATGACTACTGACATATTGGCCTGAGCCTGTTTAGATGTTTCTATATGTATAAATTAAAAGATTTTTTTTTTTTTTTTTTTTGAGATGGGTCTTGCTATGTAACCCAGGCTGGCCTTGAACTAAAAATCCTCCTGCCTTGGTCAGCTGAGTGCTAGGCTTATAGATGTGCCAACACATCTAGCAAAAGTGATGATTCTTACTATCTGTAGCCCAGGCTTGGGACCTAGTAGCCCAGGCTGGCCTTACTCATGCTTGGTCTTCCTGCTTCACTCCCATGTCAAGGGTTACAGTCATAAGCGAACCACACCTGGCTAAATGTGGTTATTTTATAAATACTTGGATCATGGTCTTTCTTGATTTATTTCAATAAGTACAGGTATAAGCCATTAGTTTTATTGCTATGTAGTATTTCTTTGTTTGTTTGGAACATGAACTTTTTATATTTATTCATGTATATTTATGCCTCCCTATTAAAACACGCATAGATAAAGTGTTTTATTTTGCAACTCTCATATTGGTGAACACCTGGATTCTTCAGTTTTTATGTAATATTTGTCTTTACTTTTGTCCACTTTTTCCGGGAACTGGAGAAGTTGGACTCTGTGCTTCAAATACATAGTTGCAAAACACCCTCAGGCACTTTGAACCAATCCCAGTCACAGTCTTGTACAGAAGAAAATGTTCCTGCATCCCCTACCCTGGAGGAGTTGTTGTTGTATGTGTGTTGTGTGCATGTGTGTGTGTACATATGTATGTGGGGTAGCCAAGCACATGTGCACCATGTGTGGGGACCAGAGTTCAAGGAATGAGGTGTTCCTCGATTTCTCTCTACCTTGCTTTTTCAGACAGTCTCTCATTCAACCAGCAGTCTGTGGGGTCAGCTAAGCTGCCTGGCGCCCACCCGTCTCTGCTTCCGCCCAGCCCTACACCTCCAGCGCCAAGGTCACAGATGTGTCCTTGTGCACCTGGCTTTTACACGGCACTAGGGGCTTAATGTGTATGCAGCAGGCCCTACGCTGTCTCCCCAGCCCCTACAAGGGACTTGTAAAGTTGTGTTATCTCTTCAGTATGGCAGATAAAGCATCACCTGCCTGCGACTTAGAGTGCTGCGGTTACTGTGACACTTCCTATGTGCTTGCTCGCCATTGCAGTTCTTCCTTCATGTTTTAATTACATGATCTGTGTGTGTTTGCGTATGTATGTGTGTATGAGTGTGTGTGCATGTATGTGTGTATACGTATGTGAGTATGTGTTGAGTGTGTGTATGTATGTGTGTGTGTGCACGTGTGCATATGTGTATGTGTGTATGTGTGTGCTGGTGCTCATGCTCAAGGGGGAGATTAAGGTGGAACAGAGTGTGTATCAAATGTTGACATTAAGTATTTCTGATGGCAAGTTATAAGTGGCTCTTTTCTTTTTTGTTGTTTTTGTTTTTATCATTTTCAGGATGCACATGTTATCTGCGTAATAAGACACCTGTCCAGATGTGCTCAGCTCTGACATGTTTGCACAGAACACGGTGCCTCACATACTGCCCACGCTGATGTAGAGCTGCTTTGTAAGTTGTGAGAATACGAAAAGGAAAGCCCTGAGTAGCCTCACATGCCACCGGGGAAGAAGCTTGAACACTCATCAACTATCATTTGGAGTGCTTTGGGTTCTGAAAAAGTTGAGTCCAAATGTGCCGTGTGATCTAGCAATTCAAGAGCACATGGTTATGTGTTGGAAAGAAATGCACACACTGTTCCATGAACACGAACATGACTATGGATAGCGCCAGTGCCCTTAAAATGCTAAACAGAGAGGCAGGTGGAGTGCTGTGAGTTCAAGGCCAGCCTGGTCTACAAAGTGAGTCCAGGACAGCGAAGGCTACACAGAGAAACCCTGTCTCAAAAAACAAAACAAAATAAAAGCTGCCTGTTAAACTGTGGCAAAAGCACGGCTGGGTATGAGGTGACTCGTGACTAGTGTGACAGGTGACAGACACAGTAAAGAAGGCAGTTATGGTGGTGACTGGTTAGCTCTGCACATGTGTTAGAAACATTCGGTGCACAGTTGATGTGGGAGAACTGTGTGTGTGTTTATACCTAAATAAAGATGTTGTTAAGACTCTAAAAATACATCATTTCGATTAAGTGGATTAAAGGATGAAGCTGAATGGCAGTGTTAGCTCTGCACAGCCGAGTCCCCGAGCTTCCCAACACTGCACAGCAGCAATACTAGGAACAGCTGTACTATAAAAGCAAACTCCTCCCAAAGCTATCAAGTTCAGTTCCTGAAACCTCCCAATGTTTTCTTTTCCGTTAATCTACTCAATCCTTTCATATTAACATGTGGACCCCTTCTCTGCATCTGGCGTCCGGCAGAGACACAGGTCTAGCTGGGGCATGAGAAATGCAGAGCCAGCAGCCAGGTCAGGGTTCCCAGAAGGAGGCCAGGCCAGCAGGGGCTCTGGCTCTGCTCTTGTTGTTGTTTTGAACAACTAGAGGCATTCTCCAGGCAGCTGAGAGGGTGGGGAAAGGGAAGACTTTGCATAGTCAGTCAGCAGGTAACCCCACTTCCTGAGGCATCCCAGGGAGCCTGTTTCTATAGCAACCTTTATGAAGGCTGCCTCCTTCATCCCCTCAGCAGTACCTGACTTTGCCCACCATGCTTCAGTGGAGGGGACACCCTGCTGCGTTTTCCAGATGTTACAGATGTTCACATGTCTTTAACCAGTGCCTGGTCCATGTCAGAATCTAGTGATCACTTGTCATTGCTCAGTGTGGACATGACACAGGGGTCCCCAGAACTCACTCTTCCTGCTTCTTTCTGGTGTTGTGACCAGTAAGGGTTGGCGGGGAATGGCGAGTGTTGTACATGGGATAGACAAAGTATTTGTTCATCAAACAGAAGTGATGCGGGCAGCCCTATTTGCCCCCCCTCCGTAGTCCCCACTTCTTTCCTTTTTCCTCTTAAGCTGGAATAATAGCGTGGGACAACACTGAAATAGTGGGATGTGGGAAACTGCGTGATCAGACTGGACAGAGGCGGCAGGACCCCCATCCATCCAGCCTCTAAAGCCACAGACTTAGACAAGCGGCCATGAGGTGAGAAGCTGATAGACGGGAGGGAGGATTTTTTAGCAGTTGTCTCATCCCAGCACTCTAGTTAAAATCTTAGGTGAGGCATCAGAGGGCGTGTCCTACCTATTTCCACTACTACGGTGTGTGGTCCCCTCTGAGTCCCCTTGTGGGAACAATGCTGTGTGTGTTTGTATGTGTGTATGTGTTACTATTGTTGTCATTGTATGCACGTGTGCAAGTATGTTCTGTGTGCGCGTAGACCAGAGGCTGACATTTGGGCATCTTCCTCAGTCAGCCCCCACCCTTTTTTTGAGACGGGGCTCTAACTGAACCTGGGAGCTGGCAGATTCAGCAAAAACCGGTGGGGCAGCAAGCCCCATAGATCCTCCTGTCAGTGTCTCCCAGCACTGGAGATACAGGTGGAAGCCGGCAGCCGGGGAGCTGGCAATCTGACCTCAGGTCTTCTTGCTTACTTGCCAAGCAGCTTACCTGCTGAGTTATCTCTCAAACCCACTAAGAATTATGCTTTAAAACTCTTAAAAGACATGAGGCTTCACAGGAGAAATCAGCTATGTGGATAAAAGGTTCTAATTACAGAGCCATTGGTAGCCTTTCGTGTTACTTTAAAGACATACAAATGGCATCTGTGTTCCATCTTGATCAAAATGGCTGTGAGATAAATTTTCTATGTAGTACATGAGAGATAAAAATGAGAAAATCATCTATATTGTTTATACTTCTAATTGTCTGCATTTTGATACCCTCCACTCTTTCCGGCTGTGGAGAGCTTGCTCCTCCCCTAGGCCAGCTGAAGCTTAGAGACAACAACCGATCTTCATATCAGGGCTTGGACACGGAGGCCAAACACCCTGTCCCTCCATCTGGCCCACGCCCCCAAGGAGGCAACATTCGTTTTTTATCAGCCTCCCACACCCGACGTGCCCTCTACCCATACTCAGGCACTTATAGGAGACCTGCACATCTCAGAGCCCTCCAGTGAATCTAAGCACAAAGCCTACACCTAGCCCTTCCTGGACAAGCCCGGTGAAGGCCACAGCTCCCGTGCCTTCACGTGCTGCCTTTGGTCCTGGCCTGTGCTCTGGAGCCATTGTCCTAGTGGTTTTCCTACATGGCCCTGAGGAACCCCCGGCTCTGAGACCGGTGAGTAGAGCACGCTTTGTTTCCCTGAGACTATCCTGTGTCTCCTCTGCAGCTGTACATGAATAGCTAGTCCATGAAGGAACACAGAGCACAGGCTGAAGGTGCTACTATCCCACGGACGGCAACATGCCGCTGCACATGCCCAGACTGCACAGACGCCAGTGGAAAAAGAAAGCTTAAAACCATCAATTGTGTTTGTCCTGAGAATCACATGCCATCACCTGCTTCCTTCTTCATCAAGTCAGAGCTGTGACGAGGAGGGGTCTGGAATGAAATAATACACTTGCTCTCTGAGGTGCTTGTTAAAGAGGGAGCCTCCACACGAGGAGCAGCCTCTGCCATGGGAGCCTCCACACTGTGAGGATCCAGAAGCTCCACTCACCGCACCACTGTCCACGGAGGAGAAAGTTAGCCTACTGGTAGCCGCAGTAACCAGCGACCTTCGCGGTGGCGCCTGAGGGCTCATCTTACTGATACATGCTTGCGCTCACTGCTCTTCGACCTCGGTGTTTTTTTAACGCGCTGTATCCTCTGCTTTTTGCCTGGTCTTACCTCGAACAAAGACGTAAGCGCTGTATTGTTCATAATACTCTCCCATTCGCACACGGATGGTGTAGAGGCCTTCATCTTCTTTGTTGAGGTGAGAGAACGTGAGCGTTGCCCGGTCTCCGCTCCAGTGCGGTTGCACCCACTTTGATGGAGAAACGGGTACGCCTAGAAATTTGGAAATGAAGCAAATTCATTGTTTGCTTGTTTGTTTGTTTGTTTTTCCCTCTTTAGCTCCCTTTTCCTCACTCTGCTGCCCCTCCCCATCTCTCCTGGCAGTTACTTGACTCTTAGAACTCTCTAGATCTTTAAGCCATTCTGCTGTGTTGAATATTATGGAGAATACCAGACAGAAACAAGAGGCTCCACAGCAGACATAACTTGTAACATCTGACAAAATTAAAATTCAAAGCTCTTTATTCAAAGTGCAAATAGTTCAAAGTGTTGGGTTCTGCTTCTGTGCTGGCTGGCTTCTGTCAGCTTGACACAGGCTAAGTTTATCTGCAAGGAAGAAACCTCAGTTGAGAAACACCTTTATAAGATAAGGCTGTAAGGCATTTTCGTAATTAGTGGTTGATGTGAGAAGGCCCAGCCCAGTGTGGGTGGTGCCTCCCAGGCAGGTGGTCCTGGGTTCTGTAGAAAGCAGGCTGAGCAAGCCATGGGGAGCAAGCCAGTAAGCAGCACCCCTCCATGGCCTCTGCATCAGCTCCTGCCTCCAGGTTCCTGCCCTGTTTGAGTTCCTGACCTGACTTCCCTCAGAGATGGACTGTGACATGGAAGTGTCCGTCAAATAAACGTTTCCTCCCCACAGTGTTTCATCACAGCAATAGGAACCCTAACGAACACAGCCTTTTTCACTTTTAAAATCTCTTGTTACTTATAACACGGGTCACACAAATTACAAAAAAAAAAAATTGTTAGCATAATTTATGTGCAACAGATAAATAAAAATTTTAATATTCTAGAATTTGTGAGGATTGAGGAAGATTTTTTTCTAAAAGGCTCAACTGTACAATTATTTTTGTATTGTCTAAACTTCATTTTAACTTTAAACATACAATTGTATTTTAATGTTTATTCTGATGTGTCATTTAACCTTTAGAAGACAGGATTCAGATATAATCCACAATGCCTGCTTATGCCTTCCATCACCACTGTGTTTTCAGCTATGAGGAAAAACCAATTTGACAACTGTTCCTTTTGTTAACAACTGGCCCGCTCAGAATCTCATATGAAACACACGTTCTTTCCACTGACTGCTACAATCTCCAAATCCCACTTTAAGACTCAGAGCCAGCAGTTCCAAACTCTCAGGAAGACTAACATCCTTGGGCGTGCTGCCTGCGGTGTCTGCAAGCTCACTGACAAGCTTGCCACCTGCCAGTCAGTCCTGTCCCTGTGCTGGGACAGTCTTTGCTCATGGCCCACGGAGGTGAGTTCTGTGGTAGGTGGGAAAGCTGCCTCCTACTGTGGGTTCCCATACTGTTTCCTGTAGAATTTGTCCTGTCCTCTGGGGCCACAGGCATAGTCATCACTCACCTAACACTGCTGCTGCTGCTGGGACCACTGTCTTGCTCTTTCCAGTCTGGCCCAGGTCACAGTCCTGCCCACCATGTTGTTGGAACCTAAGAGGCCCCCACTGCCCCAAGTGTTCACATGCACGCCTGGCGGCCAGGGTCTTAGCTGGGCGGGCATGCTGCCCACGGCCCACCACCAGCTTGAGCCTGTGACTGTCTGTTATGAGTGCGTGGCTTGTCTTCTTTGCTGTGTGCATGCTCTGTGATCTCGGGGGACTTCATATATAAAATAAAAGTTCAGAGATAAAGTGAGGGGCTTGAGATTTGGCTCAGCGTTGAGAACACTAGCTGCTTTGCCTGAGGACTTGGGTTCAGGTCCCAGCACTCACGAGATGGCTCACAACCATCTGTAACTCCAGTCCCTGAGGGAACTAATGGCCTCCTCTGTCGGTGCACATACATAATGCATAGACATACAGCCAGGCAAAACACCCATACACGTAAAATTAAACTAAATTTTTAAAAAAGTATAAAAGGATATGACTGTCAAGCCAATAACCACATAGCACTGAACTCAGCTCAGGTGATCTTACCGAGCAGTATTGTGTTTACATGTTGACATTGTTTACATGTTGTTTACATTGTTTACATGTTTACATTGTTTACATGCCCAAAAATCGGTCCAGCAAAACCAAACCAAACAGGATAATGTTTATCTATTTTGTATCCATTTTTGTACTAGCTTATATGCTTCCTATGAATAATAAAGAGACTTTACCACATTAAAGTAAGATTACTAATGTCTGAATTGCTTCTGAAAATTTACTCTGCTGATTAGTTACCATTAGTGCTTAATTGTTTCATGAGGCTATATATGTTTTACAGTTTTCTACAACTCTTATAAATGATATCTATAAGTAAAAATACTTCATCCAGTAACCTAACTTACAAAGTAAACAGGCTTTTGGTAATTTATTATACGTATACACATTACACATACCTATGACAAGAACATCTTACCTTCAAATAATACTTTATCTGGGTATGATGGCATACACCTTTAATTCCAGCACTGGGGAGGCAGAGGCTGTCAGATCTCTGTGAGTTTGAAGCCAGCCTGGTCTACATAGTGAGTTTCAGGACAGCCAGGGCCACACAGTGGGACCCTGTCTCAGAGAATAAACTAAACAGCAATTATATGTGTGTGTGTGTGTGTGTGTGTGTGTGTGTGCATATGGTGTGTGTGTGTATATGGTACATATGTGTGTATATATGGTACACACACATGTATATATGGTCTCTTTATTTTGAAATATATGTTAAACACGTAGAGGCTGGAGAAATGGCACAGCAGTTAAGAGCACTGGCTGCTCTTCCAGAGGACCTGGGTTCAATTTCCAGCACCCACATGGCAGCTCACAGCTGTCTGTAGCACCAGTTCCCGGGGGGTCTGATGCCCTCACACAAACATGCATACATACATATAGGCAGAACACCAATGCACATAAAATAAAAATAATAGTACAGCAGCGTGTGTTTTTGGCTCACAGGCTGTGCTAGCCCTGGAAGCAGATCCACCCCTGACCCACATGCTTAGTTAGGGAGCAGAGGAAAGGTTCAGCCCAAGACTCACCATTTCTGTACCACTGGACCTCTGGTTGGAAGTGTTTAATTTCAGGAGTGATGACTACACGACAGCCCAGACTCATTGTCTCTCCTTCTCTCCCGAAGGACACATCAAACTTGTCATCAAAGTGGATCTCAAACTTGGATGCATAACCGTAAGGGGTCACAGCAACTGGGTACAACAGAAACAAATACCAGTAATGTATTCTCTTTCTCTTCAAAGAGATACAACATTTTAAATAAGCGTAGCAGAAAGCAGCTGCAATAAAAATAGATCAAATTATTTATGTGGGCAAAAATCATGTTCCATGTAAGAAGTACATAAAACATATGCACATCTCATTTGCATAAGAATTCTTAACATATTGATCATGTAAGCTAAATATATTATAAGGGAAATTATTTAAAAGGTCATATGTAATATCTTAAATGTATATTAAAACCACATTTGCCTAGACTTTCTTAGCTATAATATAGGGGCTTTTTAATCTTAGATTTTGAGGTAAATTCTACTGCTTACAGTCTTGGGACAAAATAGTTCTATTAATTACTCATGTGCTTTTCAGGAAGTTATTTCATCTTCTTTTATGATCCATATAAAAGTATTATGTCTGGGCAGTAGTGGTGCATGCCTTTAATCCCAGCACTGGGGAAGCAGAGGCAAGCAGATCTCTGAGTTTGAGGTCAGCCTGGTTTACAGAATGAGTTCTAGGCCAGCCAGGGCTACACAGAGTAACCCTGTCTTGAAAAACCAAAGAAAGAAAGGAAGGAAGGAAGGAAAGAAAGAAAGAAAAGGGCCGGGTGTGGTGCTCGCCTTTAATCCCAGCACTCTGGGAGGCAGAGGTAAGTGGATCTCCATGGGTTCAAGGCCAGCCTGGTCTATGAAGTGAGTCCAGGATAGCCAGGGCTCTTGTTACACAGAGAAGCCCTGTCTCAAAAAACCAGATAGATAGATAGAAAACAAGAAACATCAATAGCAAAACACAAAATGTTTAAAATAGTGTAACTTTGCAAAGATTACTCCTAGAAATATTTATTGATTGAGCAAATGTCTACATCTGATCAGCTCTCCTGGGTTAGGAAAGAAATGGCTGCACATAGACAGATTACCTAATGTGCCAGGCCATTCCCACGGGCCACACAGTCTATTTCTTCCAACAATCTGACAGCAAAATCATGAGTCTTTCATATGGGGGTGCAGGAACACATGACGGTAACGGGCAGCTAATGCCATGACTTCACAGCCCGTAGCTGCCAAAGCCTAACTCTTGAGTCCGTTCTTGTTATCTTTTGTCTCTTTTCCTAAGGCCTTGAAATTCCATCCTTCATTCAGTTCAGTTTTGTTGAGTGTTCTAAGCATGCAATTGCTATCAATTCAGTCAATCCCATAATAATCCTTTCAGGCAGGCATCATTACGCTCTCCACTGAAGAAACTGTTCCGTGGGACTCACGGTGTGGCTCAATGACTGCCCACGTTCACCCACAGCACTTCCAGAACTTTGGCTTTCAAACAATACGTTGTTCTGCCTTGAACTTGTGTGTTGCCAGGCAACCACTAGTTAACGGGGAAATCGCTTCTCTTTGAAGGGAATCTCTCATCTGCCTATTTTATGTGTGGTGATATTCCAACAAACCTGAGAGCTTTGACTGGATTGGGTCCTGCACAGCCTTCAGAGCCCAGGCTGGCCCCAGAGCTGCCTCGGGCAGACAAGAGTTCTAAGGAAGTTCTATATCAGCCCTGAGGTCCCAAGCCCAGTGCAAGTGCCTGCAGGATCCAATGTCTCTGTATCTGGGATTGAGCTGGGCCATCAAAGACTGCCTTGGTACTCAAGTCAGCTCTACCAACCAGAAGACAAAGCATTCCAGCACGGCTGAAGGCCTGTGCCACATGTGTTTTCTGTCTCAGGAAAGTGGTAGTGTCTAGGAAAACTGGGAGCCGAGTCCAGGCTGCTTCCTCTTTAGTAGTGTTAAGAACAAGTTTTCATTTTCAGATTTTTTGATAATTGAAAAAAATAATTTTTCATGATTCATGAAAAGTCATAGGAAATCCAAATTTTAATATCCACAATTAAGGTTTTATTGGAATCCAGCCATGCTCACTCAATTGCCCTCCTGTTTATAGCTGCCTGTGCTCCAGATGCAGAGCTAAGGAGGTTGGCAGGGACTACATGGCCACAGAACCCATCATCTCCATCTGGCCCATTACAGAAACTATTTGCTGACCCCAGAACGAAGGGTGGCTGGTGAAGGTGACGACCAAGTTACGAGTCCTTATTCTGTATTGTGTGTGGTCACGTCCCACTATTTAAACTCTGCAAAGTTTCCCCACATCACATACAACAAATCAAGTTTTACCAACATTAGAAGCGTTCAAGGACCTTTAAATAAACCGATGCAAATAGAAAACACCTTAGTACGGTGTTTAGGACAAAAATGTGTGTCAACCATTAAAGCAAAACCGAGAGCAGAGACCTTTGTCTACAGTTTACACGTACACCGAGTAGGTGAACGTGACTACAGCGCCCCCTTCTGTTACGAGCTGCGGTACTAAGGCAAGCTGATCCGGCTCTGGGGGAAACAGCCGAGCTGGGCTGTCAGAACTTGGCTGGAAAGAGGAGGAGGAAGTGGGAGAGATCTGGCTATGGGAATGAGCACAGTAAGGTCAGAGGGCTGGGAAGTGATAAATCCCACTGACCCTGGGGACTGTGGCAGCGGTGGTATGTCTCAGAACTGTGGTGTGATGGGAAAAGATCACCCTCCATTCTTTATCCCCTCCGTGTGAGTGAGGCAGGGGTTATAACTTTGAAGTCAGGGACCACTCATGAAGTCATGGAACAGGCCACCTACAGACGGCAAACCAGGCAGCCGAGTGGAAGACCATGGGCAGGAGAAGGCACTGTTTTCAGAGCCACCACTCATCATAATGCATGGAAAACAAGTGTGGGCTTGACTGTCATTTTCAGTATGAGCGTTTGATCAGTTTAACAAGCATAAACAGGATACTGGGGTTTTTTTGAGACAGGGTTTCCCTGTGTAGCCTTGGCTGTCCTAGACTTGCTTTGTAGAGCAGGCTGGCCTCAAACTCACAGTGATCCCCCTGCCTCTGCCTTCCGAGTGCTGGGATTAAAGGTGAGCATCACCACACCCCACAGACAGGATACTTTTAAAATATAAATAACAAATCAATGAAACTCAGACACAGAATAGTAACCAAGAATTTTTAAGACAACAAGCTAACCGTTGCTGGGTAACAGTATCATATCCACCCTGGCAGGCACTAAAAACATCACCAGTATTGTGAATTTATGCCTTCATTTTAAAAATCGGATTGCTTCCTTAAACTCACGGATTCAGAGCATGGCTCGGGATTTGAGCGCCACTGTGCTACGCTTTACATAAAGATGACACTTGGGGAACGTGCTGTTAGACTTACAGCTGAGGGGCGTCGAAGTCCCAGCACGGAAGCGAGGATCATCTAATTCCCCTTTATACCCTAGGAGAGAAGAGAGAACACACATGAGCTCCTCTGTGATGGCCTGGTTGTTTGTTAGCATGGGAAGCAGTTTCACGTCCACTCTGAGGAAGGCAAACCTACTCTTCACTACAACCGAGGCGTAGGCGGAGACCTCTCCTTGGACGTTCATCGCTGAGGCCCGGTACTGAGCGGTGTCTTCAAAGTCACACCTGCAGAGACACAGGGAGGTGAGTGACCATGGTGGTGGCTCCTTGTACCTGCCGGCTGTTTTGTAAGGGAGTCTGCTAAAGAGTACGCCAGTGGCTCACACGTGGCTCTGCAGGACGACCTCTGGTCCTGTGGAACATTCTGTAGTCCAAGTTATCCACCAATCCCCACAGCGCAGGGCAGAAAGAGTGACAGCCACGGTGACCCTAACCTTGCTACACTGAGAATGCCAGGCACCAAGTACCGAGGCTGTAGATTTTAGTGAGTAACTGCTTTGTGCTACTGAAGGAGAAAGTGTCCAGCCATACATGCAGCTTTGTAGCAGGTGACAACCCTGAGTGTGTATGTGCCACGCTGCCTTGCTTTGGGCTGGCATCAGGATGACAGGGAAGAGAGAAGCGACTCCCAGTGCCAGCTTCCCGGGGCCTCTGTGAGCCACGGGCCTGCACAAAGCTGCTCTTTTATACCATTTTTCATTCTAGTTTCAAACACAAATGGCTTTGTGCTTCTGTTCTACTGATGTGTGGGCTCCACCTGGAGTTCCGGCTCATCGCGTGCCACAGGAACTGGCGGGCGTTATAGAAACAGGAATGTCTCGCAAGGATGGAGTGAGGGCAGAGCGCCCTCAGAGAGGTCAGGTGAGATGTCAAAGTGCTGTTTGCGTCTAACGGCACTAGTTCCCGTGCTGGTCCTGTTTCTCGGGCATTGATTTCATCTCGTTTGTGTCTTGCTGAAGTGAAAGACATTAGATTCCAGGAAGGTGAAGGCAATCCCCTTTCCCGGAGCTGCCTGAGTGTAAAAGCAACCGCAAGGCCCACTGCTGTTTAAGCAGGGGTAACACCACTGCAGAGCAGGGGTTGGTGAGTGTCAGGGAGCCCCAGGGCTCTGTTTGAAGCCTGGTAGCTATTGTGTCAGCTCTTCCCCTGGGCAGAGAGCCGCAAACCTTGTGAGCATGACAGGAGTCAGTTTGCCTTTCACAGCTCAGCACTTGGGGCTCGTCTGAACTGAAACTGTGGGCTCTTGTCTACTGTTTTCATCCACAAAAGTGGGTTTGCATTTCAAATCATTTTTTTTCAGACATTATACATTTTTTAGGAGTTGGAAATTTTAACAGAGCTTCCATTTCATATTTTGCTTAACCACGAAACATCCCAATATCTGTCCCTGACATACAGATTGACAAGACGCACGGCATCCCATAGTTTCTTCTCCCAGTCTATCCAGCTCTCAGTGACACCCATACTAGTCCATATGCCTTAGTTGGTTAAAAGTAAAGAACACAGGGCTGTGGGGTTGGAATTCCGTGATGACACGCTGACATAGAAATGCCTGCTTAAGCGGTTAGTTTCTTAATAATTTCTGTAAGACGTGCTCATGCGCATAGACGGATACATAAAAGCATGCATACTCCTTTTACCATCTTTTATGAAACTCAAATGCAACATCATGTCGGGAGGTGCTGTGTAGGTGGCAGATTTAGTCATACGTGTCACCTTACAGGCTTGCATCAAGAGAAGAGATGTACATGAAAACCCATTGTGAGAGAAATCTGGGGCCAGGGAGAAAGATTTTGTCTGTGGCCTTGGCTGATAAAGGACTCCCCCGAGTGTCTGCTGGGTGACACACACAAACACTGGTGTTCTCTTACTTGTTGATCTCAAGTGTATGCATCCCATATCGGCTTTCAATGATGTACTTTCCTGGGTTTGCATGGACATTTATAGGCACCTGGTTTTTATACCTGAAAGATAATGGAAACAAGATAAATAGATTAGAGAATAATTAATTGCATGATCTCTCTCTCTCTCTCTCTCTCTCTCTCTCTCTCTCTCTCTCTCTCTCACACACACACACACGTGTGCGTTGTTCTTGTAGTTATACCTGTAAATGAAGCTCAATAATTCTATCTATTGAAGGAAGAAGGAAGGAAGGGAAAACACACAAATTACCTGAGCTTAATTAAATTCACTAGCACCACAATAAAACTTCTCAAAGTGCTTTCTCCTCTTTGTTAAAATTTACATAAAAAAAACGTGAACCAGTCACAATCTGTGTGCGTCTCAGGGACATAACAATTGTGAAAAGCTGCCACTATGAAATATGAATGGGTTAGCGATTGGTTTATATCAAATAGGAAACAGAATGACTCATTGATGCTGCTGGAAGTCAGGATGCGGATGGTCCTGAGGTGGAGCACGTGGCAGGAAGAAGTCTGCGTGCTGAATATACTTGCGCTCCATTTGGGTGCTGGTATACACACGGGTGTGTAGAGTCCAACATAAACTCACACAGACTCTCCCTTTATATAGAACACGCATTCTTTGGGCGTTATAGCCAACAACGAAGTTGACGACAACTAACACAGCAGAATGCAAAGCTTTGTGTTGGGTTTTGCTGTTGGCTCTCTGTGTGGGAGGAAAGCAAACCCTTCCTCCTACTCCCATTCTCGCGTGTTGTCCTTAAGAACAGTGCCGCTGTGCTGAAAGGCCATTATTGTCATAAGTAAGCATGGCTTTTGCTTAAATAACGTCTGATCATGACAGGAGCCTAGCAGCCGTTCCGTTCCTGGTTACTGCTTGCTGCTGCCCTCAGAAGGTGGCCCATGCGGGAAGCTTCTCTGTGAAGCACTGACTTCCATTCTGTAGTTGGCACCTTGATCCTCTCAAGTCCCTGTAGCCAGTGCTGTGGCGCCTGCCTCATGAGGCTCACCTACTCGTCCCTCTTTTTTTTTTTTTTTTTTTTTTCCTTAAAAAGAAGAGGAGAGGCAGCAGCAAGGGAGCCCTCGCTTCCCTCTCAGCCGCCCTACCTCGTGTGCACAGGCAAGACTAGCATGGCCAGTAAACTGAGGCTTTGAATCTTGTTTCCCTCAGATCTGAAATGAAGGTCATTGACTGCTGTAGCCCAGGAGGCACGGCTGGATGGCAGGTGTGCTGTGTTGCCCTCTCCCTGCTCACAGACGCATACTGCTTCCTGACAGCCTGGGAGTGGCTTCAGGTGTTAGACACTATGGTCACACACAGCCATCAGCAACTCTTAATCCCAACCGCTCCCATGTTCATGGGCGAAGGGGTTCTCTGATTAGCTTGCCTTGGGTCGAGGGAGACTTAGCTGAGTAGCTCCGCCTGCTTGTTTGGGGTTTGCTTTGCCTTCTGCGCACTGGCAGGTTCTCTGTAGTTCTTCCCAGCATGAGGGGAGCAATGTGGCACTAAACACTGTGGCATGTGCTGCCTGACCGAATGATTGAGTGACACCCGGGTTGGCTTCTAGTCAGCAATGCTGTCCATACCTCTATAAAGTCTGAGTTAAAGTGGTGTTTTGCAGCTCCTGTGGTTCTATCTCTCCCCCTACCACCACCCCCCGCCCCCCAGCGCTACTCGGCTTAACACCCTTACAGGTTTCCAGCTAAACGCTCACAGTTCTTCTAGTGTGACCACCTGGCTAAGGGAACTGGTTTAAAATACACAACACTTGTCCATGGAATGCTACAGAACTCAACATGTCAGAGAAAGAAACTCCAGGTTAGCTGGGCATGGTGGCGCACCCCTGTAATCCCAGCACTCGGGGAGGCAGAGGCAGGCTGATCTCTGTGAGTTCGAGGCCAGCCTGGTCTACAAAGTGAGTCCAGGACAGTCAGGGCTACACAGAGAAACCCTGTCTCGAAACAAACAAGAAACCAAACAAAGAAAGGAAAGAAGAAATGAAACCCCTGGTTAGAGCAGGTACGAGAGGCCTAAGGCAGGGAGTGCGCTTACTCTGCTCTGCAGGGAATGGCCGCCATGAGGCTCCCGGGTTTGGTCACTTGAGACTGGCTGGCTCCAGTGTTAAGTCAGAGGGGAAAGAAGCGGTTTGGCCTGCCCCCTCCCCCCACACCACACTTCACAGCTTGTTGTTTCTGGAGAGTGGAATTCCAAACTAGCCAGTCATCGCTAGCCAGCCGTGGAGAGTAATGCGCACCGAGGATTGCTTCCTGCAGACTTAAATCCTCCCTCTGCACAGACGCCACTTCCCTTAGCTTTTCATGTGGTTTATGAGACACTAACTGATGAGGAGTTTTCACGGGGGGGGGGGGGGGGTGTGTCCACAATAACGCTCTACTGCCCTGTGACTCTGTCCATTTAACGTGTAAAACGTGCTTCATCCTTGCACACAAGTGTCAACCTCGCTGCAGAGCTACTGTTGACGATGAGGGGTGGGAGGGAGAGCCCTTCGCTCCAGTGAAATCCGGGAAATGAAGATGCTCTGTGACCCTTGTGCTATCATGATGCCATGCAAGCCCGAACGACCTTGAGCACGCTAAATCCCACCACAGATGGGAACACTGCTGAGAATCCAGTTTAAAGAGATGGCTGTCGGGCCACTGTAAAGACCAGTCATCTGGGACTCAGAGTTGGCTTAGTGCATAAGAATAGGAATCCAGTTAAATCCAGCTTTAAAAAAAAAAAGCACACAACCAAAGCAATCTTCTCCTTGAACAAATAATACTTTTTCTGAGTCACTGTCTCATGTACCCCACCCTGGCCTTGAACTCCTTATATAGCCGAGGTTGACTTTGAACTTTGGTCTTCTGCTTCCGTCTCCTGAGTCGTGGGATCACAGGCTTTCGCCACCTTGCCCAGTTAGTGCAGTCCTGGAGATAGAAGCCAGGGCTTCATGCACCTCCCACCTGAGATGCACCCCCACCTGAGATGTACCCCTCCTACCTGAGATGCACCCCCACCTGAGATGCACCCCCCCCACCTGAGATGCACCCCCCACCTGAGATGCACCCCCCCACCTGAGATGCACCCCCACCTGAGATGCACCCACACCTGAGATGCACCCCCCCACCTGAGATGCACCCCCCCACCTGAGATGCACCCACACCTGAGATGCACCCACACCTGAGATGCACCCCCCACCTGAGATGCACCCCCACCTGAGATGCACCCCCCCACCTGAGATGCACCCACACCTGAGATGCACCCCCACCTGAGATGCACCCACACCTGAGATGCACCCACACCTGAGATGCACCCACACCTGAGATGCACCCCCCCACCTGAGATGCACCCACACCTGAGATGCACCCACACCTGAGATGCCCCCCCCACCTGAGATGCACCCACACCTGAGATGCACCCACACCTGAGATGCACCCACACCTGAGATGCACC
The DNA here is from genome assembly GCF_903995435.1 of Acomys russatus. Classification (NCBI taxonomy): domain Eukaryota; kingdom Metazoa; phylum Chordata; class Mammalia; order Rodentia; family Muridae; genus Acomys; species Acomys russatus. The sequence goes on along the minus strand of NC_067148.1, from coordinate 59,029,546 downwards.
CCCACCTGAGATGCACCCACACCTGAGATGCACCCACACCTGAGACGCACCCCCACCTGAGATGCACCCCCACCTGAGATGCACCCCCACCCCACCCCACAAAGAGCATGTGCTGCTTTCATTCTCTACGTCTTATCGTTCCATTTGAACAAGCTGGGCACGCAAGTTGTCTCCCCGAGAGACAGAGGAATGCGGCTGCTCAGCACACAGTGCCTTTTATCCCACCCCACCAGGGTCTAGCACAGCCTTCCAGGAAGCACGCACATAAACAATGTAAGTTCTGTCTCCCTCTTTAAACCAATAGATGGTAAGCAGGCCATTGTATGAATTGCATACTAAACATTAAAATGTCACTTTTCCACCACAGCAATATCTCCTTCATGTTGACAGACCCTTCTCCACAAAGGCTTGCGTCACCACCCTGGGATATTGGCATCCTCTTTTTTACAGAACAAAAACACACAGACAGGACTCTTTCTACTTTTGGGGTGACCTGGGAGTACCAACATGTTCTGTGCCTGGCCTTGCTTGCCAAGTGTTGTGTTTCTGCTGTGCGGCGTTCTCTGGGCAACTTCTAAGTTCCACCTAAATAGACATGGCTAGCAATGTGAGATCTGCCAGGAGAACAGCTGCTGCCTGCTCACATTTGCTAGACCTCAGACTCCCACGATCCAAAAGCAGGCAACGGAAACTTGGAGTCAAACCGTCTTTGGAAAAGTCTCCGAAGGAACCAGACTCCCAGGGCACATGCCTCTGAAAGGCATGGCTCAGGACTTAGCTGCTCTCCGTGAGGCAGCATGACTGTCCCAGTTCCCTCACAAATGTACTCCCTTCACCTCCCCTCCCCCCACCCAGGGCCCATATTCCTCTCACATCTCTACTCGCTGTCAGGGCCAGAAGCGGCAGTCAGGCACCAAAGAAACCCGAAAGCCAACAACGTAATCACCAGCAACTTTGGGTCTTGCCTGGTAATGAGTTCCCTGCTCTGTGAGGAAGAAGGGGCCTGTGAAAAGTGTACATCTTGTACCCATGCTGTGACATAACGTCCCAGGAGAGACACAGACTCCATGAAGAACCTGTTTCTTCACAGAATGACCCGGCTTATGGTCAGGGATCCTCTCTGGGAGAACCTCATGACCACTTCAGACTACTAGCCTCATGCTTGCTTTTGGAACGTGACCCCCCCAAGCGGTGGAAGCTTCTTGCCAACTGTCAGGGTATTCACCCAGGGACAACTCTGGTTCTCAGAGTCGCAGAGGGCACCTTCCCCACAGAGCCATCTTGCCACCCACTCAGAAGTAGAAAACCGTTTTCTTAGTCGCTTCCCGGTTCTTTTGTTCTGGCTTGTATTCTCCACTGAGAGTGAAAACTTCCTCTGGAATTTCCAGCTTTTTCCCTTCTGAGAGAACTGGTGTAAAGAGTGAGTCTCAGGGAATGGTGTCCTCCACCCAGCGAAAGGAAGTCACCGCCTCCAAACAGAGAGAGAATGAGAGTAGGATGTCTTCTATTTTAAAATTAGTAGATTTCAATTTATGCAAGAAGGATTTTTTACTTATCAAATAGTGCTTATGGGAGCTAAGCGTTTGTCTTCAGGGATTTCTATGTGAATGTCTGGATTTTCTTTTTCACTAATAAGTGGGGAGGAGCGTGTTAGGAAACTAATTCACGGAATTACACACAAGACAGGTGCTCTGCCAATGAAGGTCATCTCTAGATCAGTAATCAGACAGCTGTGTTGTTTATTTACAGTTTGGTTGGTGAATGCTTTGGTTTGGTTTTTGGACAGAGTCTCACTATGCAGCCCAGGCTGGTCTTGAACTTGTGATCCTCTTTTTGAGACTCCTGGAGCTCACTATATAGACCAGCCTGGCTCACATTCACTGAGATCCTCCTGCCTCTTTTCTCCAAGTGCTGCGATTAAGGCATGCATGAGACTCACATCTAGCTATAATTTTAAAATTACATTTATTGTGTGTGTGTGAGAGGGTGCTGAGGGGGATAGGGGGAAGGAGGAAGGGGGGGGGGGGAGAACAGGACGGATATGTGTACAGGCATGTTGTGAGAGTTGGGTTTCTCCTTCTATCACTGTGGGTCCTAGGGCTTGAACACAGGTCATCAGGCTTGCTGGCAAATGCCTTTACATGCTGAGCCATTATGCTGGCTCAGTTTTGTTGTTGTTGGATTGATTGCTTGATTTTTTTTTTTAAAGAGGAAATGTTCTTTTAAAGGTTGCATGGTACAACTTTATAGTCATAAGGAAGGGTGGGGCCAATAGCAATTAACTTTTAATTTACTTTTATATTTCACAATTTCTAAGTTAAAACTTGAAAAATTTATTTTTGCTGAAGTGTTAGAAATATTTTTGTGGCATTTCTCATTTTAGTTTACTATAAATTATTTGCCATAGTAATGCATAGCGATTTTTGGCATTTGCTATTGTTGCTTTTGTTTTTGATTTTGAGACAGGAGGGATAGAGGTGGAAGCTCTCTGAGTTTTAGTTTTTTGTGTATAAATACATATTTATGTGTGCATGTGTACATGTACGTGTGTGTGCATGTAAAGTGTGTATGCATGTGAGTGTGAGGGAGTGTGTGCGTGTGAAGACCAGATTGACATCAAGTGTCTTCTTCAATTATTCTCCACTGTACTTTTGGGATAAGGTCTTTCGTGGGACCTGGAGCTTCACGGCGCGTCTACATAGGGTTAGGGACCTTCCCATGCCCACCTCCTCAGCTCCGGGACCACCTGGAAAACATACCATGTGAGACGAGGTTCCGGCCAGCCTGCTACGGAACAGTGCAGTTTCACGTTCTCTTTCTCCCACACGGTGTGAGAACGAGGTTTAATGATGAATTCGGGAGCGTGAAGCAGGTGGTCTTCATTTAGCTTTCCGTGATAGGCTTGGGTGTCTTCTATCTGAAAAAGTGAGCAGGCACACAACCAAACACTCCCAAGTTAAAGCCACGTCTAGTGCAAAAGCAGCAGGCAGCAGGCAAGGTTGTGATTTTCCTTTGTTTTGTTTTGCTTTTGGGATAGAATCCTATGTTGCCTGGGCTGGCCTCCAACGCACCTTAGAGCCAAGGATGACTTTAAACTTCTGGTCTTTCTGGCTCGACATTTTTTTTTTTTTTTTTTTTTTTTGAGACAAGGTTTCTCTGTGTAGCTTTGGCTGTCCTGGGCTCACTATGTACACCAAGCTGGCCTCAAACTCACAGTGATTCATCTGCCTCAGCCTCCCAACTGGCTCGACATCTTAAGTGTAAGGATTACAGGCATCCGCCATCACATCCCACTTTGTGGTCTGGTGGGGATTGAACCCATGGCTTTATGCCTTGTGCAAGCAGTATCAACTTACTGCATTCTTAGAGCTAATTTTTACATTTCTGATCCTTAGTTTTACAGGGAGGTTAAAATTATTTCTTTACTGATTTTAAAGGTGAGCTAGGTTATTTAAAACCCTAAGGCTGAGCAACATTCCTGGGGTGGGTTCCTAAAGTAGCTTCAGAAACTTACTTACATCTTTCAAACCTGAATTTCCGTGAAACTTAACATTCCAAAGCCCGCCTTCATTTGACCTACCCACTCTGATGTCTGGTCTCCTTGGTCCATTAGCTTTGTTTCCTAACCTTGCACAGTCCTGTTCTTGAAGCAAACCGATCTGTGCACACACACACGCTCACACACAGCTTATGAAACACATTTCCACTCTTATAAATACCCTGAAATTAGCTCTCCTTACTGTTTTCCTCAGTGACAGCTCTTCTGCCTTTTCTCGAATCACAATATTCCTCGACTTCTTCTCAAACGTTTCTTCTCGTTGAAGGGTGGACGTGGCCTGTTTGGATGCCGTGGACTGCGTGGATGCCGTGGACTGCTTGGATACCATGGACTGCTTGGATGCTGCGACTGCTTCCTCACTGGCAAGAAGAGTCCTCTGAGCTATGTAAGCAGCAGCTTCTTTAATTCTTTCTTCTTCTGTGTCTCTAATTCCACCGATGTGCACTTGGCTGAAACAACAGAGCAGAGTGTAGAAATGGTGGGGTGATGACCAGCTAGCCTTGTTTCTCTGAGCTCAGGCAGGTACTTGCCATGCCCACAGAAACCCTGGTGTGGGGCTGGTGAGGCTGAGCAACAGTCAGGCACACGTGCACCTCTTGTAGCTCCAGCCCCTAGGGATCCACTGCCCTCTTCTGAGCTCCATGAGCACTACATGAAGGTGATACACTTACATACAGGAAGCAAAATGTTCATACACATACAATGACAAGTAAGTCATCTAAAACATCCTGGTAAATCAGAGCCTAATTCTTTATTATAGAAGGAAGTGTCTTCCTTCCACACTAAGAAGGACAAGAGCAATGATTCCCATGATGACTCTGGTGTCTTTCACATAGGATGTTTCATTTCATTCAAATAAAACCACACAAGGTAAGCACTGTCGGGCTGGAGAGTTGGCTCAGAGGTTAAGAGCACTGGCTGCTCTTCCAAAGGTCCTGAGTTCAATTCCCAGCAACCACATGGTGGCTCACAGCCATCTATAATGTGATCTGGTGTCCTCTTCTGGTGTCCAAAAACACAGGCAGGCAGAACACTGTATACATAATAAACAAATACATAAAAAAAAAAGGTAAGCACTGTCACTCCTGTGTTAAAGATGTGGTGACAAGGCTTAATGGAGGTCAGGAAATTGCCCAAGGAGGTTCACTGGTCAATGCAGTGTGCTCTTATAGTAAAAGATAAGGCAGGGATTCTTCTCCAGGAAAGATGACAATGTACAACTAGATAGAGATACAGTATCCAGGCCTGACATGAGAGTACGAGGACCCTGCTGCAGTGCGCATCCCAGGCTGCTGTGCTGCTGTAGTGCACATCCCAGGCTGCTGTGCTGCTGCAGTGCGCATCCCAGGCTGCTGTGCTGCTGCAGTGCGCATCCCAGGCTGCTGTGCTGCTGTAGTGCGCATCCCAGGCTGCTGTGCTGCTGTAGTGCGCATCCCAGAGCTGCTGTGCTGCTGTAGTGCGCATCCCAGGCTGCTGTGCTGCTGCAGTGCACATCCCAGGCTGCTGTGCTGCTGCAGTGCGCATCCCAGGCTGCTGTGCTGCTGCAGTGCACATCCCAGGCTGCTGTGCTGCTGTAGTGCACATCCCAGGCTGCTGTGCTGCTGCAGTGCGCATCCCAGGCTGCTGTGCTGCTGTCTGCGCATCCCAGGCTGCTGTGCTGCTGTCTGCGCATCCCAGGCTGCTGTGCTGCTGTCTGCGCATCCCAGGCTGCTGTGCTGCTGTAGTGCGCATCCCAGGCTGCTGTGCTGCTGTCTGCGCATCCCAGGCTGCTGTGCTGCTGTAGTGCGCATCCCAGGCTGCAGTGCTGCTGTAGTGCGCATCCCAGGCTGCTGTGCTGCTGTAGTGTGCATCCCAGGCTGCTGTGCTGCTGTCTGCGCATCCCAGGCTGCTGTGCTGCTGTCTGCGCATCCCAGGCTGCTGTGCTGCTGCAGTGCACATCCCAGGCTGCTGTGCTGCTGTAGTGCGCATCCCAGGCTGCTGTGCTGCGTAGTGCGCATCCCAGGCTGCTGTGCTGCTGCAGTGCACATCCCAGGCTGCTGTGCTGCTGCAGTGCACATCCCAGGCTGCTGTGCTGCTGCAGTGCACATCCCAGGCTGCTGTGCTGCTGCAGTGCACATCCCAGGCTGCTGTGCTGCTGTAGTGCACATCCCAGGCTGCTGTGCTGCTGAAGTGCACATCCCAGGCTGCTGTGCTGCTGCAGTGCACATCCCAGGCTGCTGTGCTGCTGTAGTGCGCATCCCAGGCTGCTGTGCTGCTGTAGTGCGCATCCAGGGCTGCTGTGCTGCTGTATGCACATCCCAGGCTGCTGTGCTGCTGTAGTGCACATCCCAGGCTGCTGTGTGCTGCTAGTGCACATCCAGGCTGCTGTGCTGCTGTAGTGCTCATCCCAGGCCTGCTGTGCTGCTGTAGTGCGCATCCCAGGCTGCTGTGCTGCTGATAGTGCAAATCCCAGGCGCTGTGATGCTTTCAGTGCACATCCCCAGGCTGCTGTGCTGCTGTAGTGCACATCCCAGGCTGCTGTGCTGCTGTATTGCGCATCCCAGGCTGCTGTGCTGCTGTAGTGCGCATCCCAGGCTGCTGTGCTGCTGTTGCGCATCCCAGGCTGCTGTGTGCTGTAGTGCGCATCCCAGCTGCTGTGCTGCTGTAGTGCGCATCCCAGGCTGCTGTGCTGCTGTAGTGCACATCCAGGCTGCTGTGCTGCTGTAGTGCGCATCCCAGGCTGCTGTGCTGCTGTAGTGCGCATCCCAGAGCTGCTGTGCTGCTGCAGTGCACATCCCAGGCTGCTGTGCTGCTGTAGTGCGCATCCCAGAGCTGCTGTGCTGCTGCAGTGCACATCCCAGGCTGCTGTGCTGCTGTAGTGCGCATCCCAGGCTGCTGTGCTGCTGTAGTGCACATCCCAGGCTGCTGTGCTGCTGTAGTGCACATCCCAGGCTGCTGTGCTGCTGTCTGCGCATCCCAGGCTGCTGTGCTGCTGTAGTGCACATCCCAGGCTGCTGTGCTGCTGCAGTGCACATCCCAGGCTGCTGTGCTGCTGTAGTGCGCATCCCAGGCTGCTGTGCTGCTGTAGTGCGCATCCCAGGCTGCTGTGCTGCTGCAGTGCGCATCCCAGGCTGCTGTGCTGCTGTAGTGCACATCCCAGGCTGCTGTGCTGCTGTAGTGCGCATCCCAGGCTGCTGTGCTGCTGTAGTGCACATCCCAGGCTGCTGTGCTGCTGCAGTGCACATCCCAGGCTGCTGTGCTGCTGTAGTGCACATCCCAGGCTGCTGTGCTGCTGTAGTGCGCATCCCAGGCTGCTGTGCTGCTGTAGTGCGCATCCCAGAGCTGCTGTGCTGCTGTAGTGCGCATCCCAGGCTGCTGTGCTGCTGTAGTGCACATCCCAGGCTGCTGTGCTGCTGCAGTGCACATCCCAGGCTGCTGTGCTGCTGTAGTGCACATCCCAGGCTGCTGTGCTGCTGTAGTGCGCATCCCAGGCTGCTGTGCTGCTGTAGTGCACATCCCAGAGCTGCTGTGCTGCTGTAGTGCGCATCCCAGGCTGCTGTGCTGCTGTCTGCGCATCCCAGGCTGCTGTGCTGCTGTAGTGCGCATCCCAGGCTGCTGTGCTGCTGTAGTGCACATCCCAGGCTGCTGTGCTGCTGTAGTGCGCATCCCAGGCTGCTGTGCTGCTGCAGTGCACATCCCAGGCTGCTGTGCTGCTGTAGTGCGCATCCCAGGCTGCTGTGCTGCTGCAGTGCACATCCCAGGCTGCTGTGCTGCTGTAGTGCGCATCCCAGGCTGCTGTGCTGCTGCAGTGCACATCCCAGGCTGCTGTGTGCAGGAACCTGTCCTAATGCCACACAAGGCTCTGGTGTGTGGTGGGCTTCTTCAGTCCCCAACATTTTATAGTTTGGGTTTTTAACATACATAATTTAAAAATTATCATCACATATACTAATTCTGCAAAGTAATGAGCTTTGTTGTTGACATTCTATACACATATTAGAATTCTGATCGTATGTGGACCTCTAGTGCCCTTTCTTACCCTCCTCCCTTTGCCCCTCCACATCTCACCCTGCTTCTTTTGCGCTCTATACCTTTGACTCCTTTACTTTATGTGTGTCGACTACAACAGTATTTCCTCACTAACACCTAAAGCTCTGTTTCCCATGTCAGCTGACCAGGAAAACAGCATCATGTCCTAATCATTTGTCCTGCTCTTTTGTCTTTCTTGACACGTTCTTCTATAATAAAGAGTTAGACTCTGATTTGCCAGGATTTTTTTTTTAACCATTTACTTATTGTTGCGTGTGTGTGTGTGTGTGTGTGTGTGTGTGTGTGTGTGTGTGTGAGTATTTTCACTTGCCTGTATGTGTGCATCCTATGTGTAAGAAAAACATCTGAAACTGAAATGCCTTGGTTTCAACAAACCTGTCTTTCTCAGTGTGTGTTCCAAGCTTCCTAAATCCTTTTAAAACCTATATATAGTGAGTCCACGATGAATGTCAGGACTACTGACTCCATACTTATAAACTACACACAGGAAGAGAAAGTGTACGCACCGCCCAGAGTAAATCGGCACCATGTAGTTGCCTGGCAGGTTTCCGGTTTCCTCTCCAGACAGAAGGCTCCGCTTGGCTCTCTTTGTTTGGGGGCTCAACTTGGATGAATAATCTTCTAATAGCAGACTGGAATCTGTAAGTCTGAAATAAGACTCCTAACATTAGACAGAACACACGTGCATTGAAGCTATTCCAAGGACTGATAAAGCAGGGGGCGGGGGTCATTACATAAGGGAGTTCCCAGAACCTTAGGTCTCCACATTTTTATGTTTTCCCTTCAGAGATAGATAAGAGTTAGAAGGACTACAGATGTGCAAATATACTCTAGACAGACACAGAAAAGGCAGTAATGGTGATTTCATGACTTTTTCCCTCTAAAATTTCAAGGGCAAAGAGAGAGAGAGATGTTGAATTTTTTGTTTGTTTTGTTTATTTAGTTTTTTGAGACAGTTTCCCTGTGTAGGGTTACGGTTAGGGTTAGGGACTCACTTTGTGGACTAGGCTGGCCTCAAACTCACAGCGATCTGCATGCCTCTACCTCCTGAGTACTGGGATTAAAGGTGTGTGCCACCACCACCCGGCTGATATGTTGCTATTTTTAAAAACCCTTTGTGGCTAAAATAGTGTTTTAAATTTAGGCAGTCTAGATAAATCAATCTCTGTCTCTCTCCTCCTCTCTCTCTCTCTCTCTCTCTCTCTCTCTCTCTCTCTCTCTCTCACTTTGTGTTAGGAATTAAGCCCAGGGTCTTGAGCATATAGACAAATATATACACAGGGGACCCTGGGCTATTCTGATGCAGAACCTGAGGCATTCTCTCACTGTGAGAGCTCTGTGTACTTACTGCAGGCAGATTTCAGCAGCTGAGGAAACCCTGAACTCACCAAATATGTTCTCATCGCGTGGGCATTTGGTAGAGAGTGGGACAGTATGAGGGACCCGGGGGCACTTATACTTAACTACGCTCACTGAGGCAAATGTCTGCAAAGAGGTGGCTCTTGCTTGAGTGAGTGGAAAGCTCTCACTAGTGAGGGGGACACAGTGTAAGCTGTAAATAATAATAATAATAATAATAATAATAATAATAAAGCAAAAATGTAGCCTTAACTTTATAGTTGTTGAATTAATCAAATTGTGTTTTTCATAAGACAATTTCATAAACTCAAGCACATGGACTCCCAGGAGGCAACGTGTAGACTGGATCCCCTGGTGTCCATGGTGATGAAGGGTGCGAACAACAGCAGGCCGTGAGGGAACTCTCTATACCTAATTTTCTCCTAAAGACTTGCGCTATTCTAAAAGAAAATAATATTTTTAAAGCACCTGGTACGGAGACTCCTGACAAGAAAGTGATCCCTGAGAGTGGTTATCTCTTGGGACTATCAAGAGGCCAGTTAAGACTAGTCAAACCTTGGTCATTGTCTAATTTGCTTCAAAACCGTTCAGACATGCTAGAGAGAAGGCTGTGCCATCAACAACACTCACTGCCAACCAGGTGGCGGCAGCGCATACCTTTAATCCCCGCACTCAGGAGGCAGCAGCTGTCAGATCTCTTTGAGTTTGAGACTAGCCTGTTCTACAGCGCTAGTGCCAGGAGAGCCAGGGCCACACGGAGAAACCTTGTCTTGGGAAACAAAAACACAAATGAAGAGCACCTAGGCCTCTCACAGGACACGCAGCTGCTGGCTCGCCACCACCTGCCACTCTAGCTCTGGAGGCCTCTGCCCTCTGCCCTCTGCCCTCCGGCCTCTGCCCTCTGGCCTCTGAGAGCACCTGTGTGCACGTGGCACTCACAGACTTATGGAAGCACAAACACACAAGGAATAACTAATCTTTTTTTTTAACATTTATAAAAGCAAAGAGAATTACGTACATCAAAAGCAGAACGTGGGCCAAACATACACAGTACAGGAAGTAAGTAGCACTGTACAAGAAAATAAGGGTCAAAGGTTTTTTGTTTTGGTTTTTGGTTTTTCAAGACCGGGTTTCTCTGTGTAGCCTTGGTTGTCCTGGACTCGCTTTGTAGACCAGGCTGGCCTTGAACTCACAGCGATCCACCTGCCTCTGCCTCCCGAGTGCTGGGATTAAAGGCGTGTGCCACCATGCCCGGTCAAGGGTTTACAGGGTGCACAGGGCGCAGTTTCTGAGTAGATGTTAAGCACATGCGTGAGTGCATGAGTGCGTGCGTGCGTGCATGCGTGCGTGTGTTCATTGTGTTGTGTGTGCAGGGTGGGCTACTGCCATTGATCTTCTGGTGTGATCTCATGGAAGTGGCACACGGCCTCTCTACTCTGCTACCCAAGGTGACAGCTAGCTCACGTCTATGGAACAGTTCCGAAGCTAAAGGTTAGAACCTTCAAGTTGAGCTTGTGGATTGCTAACCAACTGGAAGCCAGAGTGAAATCTGTCCCTGGCTGGCCGTTCCAGCAAAAGGACTGCATTTTATACTGCAGGCCACAGAGCACAGCCTGTTCTGATACCCGTCTAAGTTCAAAGTGGTATTTATTTGCCTCTATCTCTTTACTCTATTTGTCTACAAAATAAGCTGTGATATTGGGTGTATTGCTGCCTTCCTTATTTTGAGTACAATGGAATTTTCTCATTACTCTTCTTTTTTTTTACTCTATTTCTTTCATTATTGTTTCTACAAATTTTTCAAGCTCATTTTTTAATGTTTGATTGCAAGAGAAGTTATGACACTATTATTTTTGTTTGCTCCTTTTGTCCTGTAAGACAAATATGAACTTATTATATAGGACATACCCCAAATGAGATTACCCTGGTCTCACAGGTAAATCATAGCAGCTGAGTTTTGTTTTTTATTTCTTTGGTTCGTTGTTTTGTTTGTTGATTTTTTTTTTAGTTTTTCAAGACAGGCTTCTCTGTGTAGCCTTGGCTGTTCTGGACTCACTTTGTAGAGCAGGCTGGCCTTGAACTCACAAAGATCTGCCTGCCTCTGCCTCCCAAGTGCTGGGATTAAAGGCCTGTGCCACCATGCTTGGCACAGCTGAGTTTTAATAGTTAAATTAGACTCTAAAGATTTGTGGCAACAGTACTAGCTCCCATTTATTACTTTATATTAAGGACTATGTTGTTATATATTGTACAATATTATATAGGAAACACAAAACTGCAGCATTTTTATCCTTTCTAAAGCTTATTCAAGCTATTGTTTGTTTGTTTCTTTCTTTTAATCTGAGACAAGGTCTCACTAAGTAGCCCTGGCTGTTCTGGAACTCACTGTATAGACCAGGCTAGCCTAGAACTCACAGAGATCTGCCTGCCTCTGCCTCCTGACTGCTGTAATAAAGGCGGGAGCCACCACAACTAGCTGAGTCACTGTTTCTTGCAGAGTGTGGGAGTAGACGTTAAATAACGATTTGAACAGATGACAGCTATGCCAAGTTATTTACTGACTGGCTGACTGAGCCAGGGTCTGCTTCATAGCTCAGGCTGGCCCAGGCTCATGGTGGTCCTCCTAGTTTACGGACCATGCAACTATGCCCAGCTTCCAAGTTATTTACTGAAGCTAGAAAACAAACCAAACAAGGTGGGGACAGTACCTGAGAAAAACACTGGAGACTAATTTCTGGCCTCAACTCACATGCACTTATGTGCAGCCGTGCCACCCCTCAACACACACACACACACACACACACACACACACACACACACACAGGCAAATAAAAATTTTTTTTTTGAGACAGGGTTTCTCTATGTAGCCTTGGCTGTCCTGGACTCGCTCTGTAGACCAGGCTGGCCTCGAACTCACAGCTATCCGCCTGCCTCTGCCTCCCAAGTGCTGGGATTAAAGGCATGCGCCACCACGCCTGGCTATAAATTTTTTTTTTAAATCTCTCAATAAAATGGGACAAAAAAAAGGGACTTGCTCAACCTAATAAGAACCCACGACTCTGTCTGTCTGAAGCGTGTATGGCTGACGGCACGCCTCGTGCTTCACTTCTTCCACTCTTACTTAGGGTCCAGGGACTCAAGCTCACGGGGTTTTCCCTGTGCAACAGTGAGCACCTTTAACCACTGAGCTCTCGCGGTCCTCTCACAGTTCTTTGTGCGTTTTGTTTGTTTGCTTTTTTTTTCAAGACCTGGTTTCTTTCTTTGGCCCTGTCTGTACTAGAACTCACTCGTAGACCAGGCTGTCCTTGAATTCAGAAATCTGCCTGCCTCTGCCTCCTGATGGCTGGGATTGAAAATGTGTGCAGCCACACCCAGCATGGTCCATTTAAAGCAGGAACAGGAGCGCTCGCTCTCTGTCTTCTAGGCAGAATCAAGAGATGCGTTTTCTAAGACTGTCTCCTTTGGACTGAATTTTTCTGTCTTTGTACAAGTCGCGTTGACACGTCCCAGCTCGCAGTGTAGTGGTCCTGTAGTTGACTAGATGTGACATCACCAGTTACTTGCTCATTCCCAGAGAGAGCTGGGAGAAGGCCAGGCCTGTTGAGACAGCTCCCGCAGGTTCCCCACTGTCTGGTCAGCGGGCCGGAGCTGACAGACAGACCTAACATTTACCCCAGGCACAGAGACCAAACTCAAGTCAGCAGGTTTGGCAAAAGCACATTTACTCTAAGAGCCATATTGCCAGCCCTCTTCTGGTATTTAAGTACCAACATAATGACATCATGTTTCTTCCTATATAGTTGAGGATCAGAGGAAAAAGGAACATAAACAGAAAAGCCAGAGGGACAGGAAGAATGGGCTGGGGATACAGCTCAGTATGTAAAGCGTTTCCTATGAAAGCGCGGCCATGTGAGTATGTAAGAGTCCCAACACCCATGTAAAGAGCTGAATGTGCTAACGCTGGAAACACCTGTGGTTTCAGCACTAGGTGATGGCGCCTAGGGGACCCCAGCGTCTTTGCCGTCCAGCTTAATCCAGCTGAATTCTAAAGACCCTGGGTCAGTGAGTGTGCTGGTCTCAAAAGCATGGAGAGTAACAGAGGAGGGCACGTGGCATTAGCCTCTGGCTGCCATACATGCATGCACACACATGGGCACACACATTGTCCTTGCATTCCTCCTTGATAACATGTATTGTTATATAAAACAGCAATCTTGCTATTCTGGCAGGGTTTGTGCTGTTTTTAGACTCTTTTTTTCCTCAATATAACCACGAATTAAAGGCATTTAATATGTTTTATGACATAGCCAGTAACCAGTCTGTGCTACAGCCACACTGACTCCAAGTAAGCCTCACTAAGGTCAGCCAAGCCCTGAGCGCATCTAAATCTCCACAGTTTCCCCCTTAAGACTGGGCATCCAACTACAAAGTCGGGCTGAAAATAGACCCAGTGCGTACATCCACTGCGGAGGGGTGCCTCTCCAGAGCAAGGGGCCGTTATCAGCAACACTGCTCACAACCCAGAGAGAGACAGCCCATTTAGCAGGAAAATCCTTCCATTCTGAATGGACTTAAAAACAGCCTAAGACATGATCGAGACAGGAAGCCTGCACTTGTCGCTCCTAGTTCTGAAGATGACGCCTGCAATGGCTCCAAGGGCAGGCTTCTTTCTCTTTACACTGCACAATATGAAGAGAAGAAGGCAGCACTGGCATTTTCTCCCAGCATGCACTGCTTCTAGCTCATCCGGATCTTGCCAAGAATCTTGAAGTCACTCTTGTTTGAACACAGCAAGCACTGATAAATACCAGCCTGCACACACAGGAGGGACGGGGGCACAATGTGGGACATGGGGAAAGGACTACAGCGTGTTTCCTATATGAAGCTTGTCTAAGGCTGCCTGGCAAGATCCCTGCTCCCTCCAAAAAGGCCAGTCCAATCACTAATACTTGACACGATGTATCAGATTATAGATGAAAAGGATCCTGCACGGAGTAGTCTAAATAACACAAAGCAGTCCACGTAAAGTTAAAGTGGTTTGAGCATAAAAGTTTGCAAAGGAGCTAAGGAAATAAAAATCATTTAAAAATATAAATGTAGAATACCCTGTCAATTCTTCCATGTTGGAAAAATAAGACAAATATATGAGAAACCAGCCGACAACTTCGTGATCATAAAAACAATATCTTCTGTAGACCCAGGGCAGTCAGTCCAGGTAAATGGATATTTAACATCTAATCCTCCTCGCAGCAAGACAGCTGCTCTCCTAAATGAAGCTTCTGAATATAGCTATGGAACATTCTTCAAGAGACCACACTGATGCTGTCACACACACACAGCATGTGGTGTTAATTCCTCCCAACTTTCCTTTGGAAGGTGAGTCACTCAAAGTAAGTGCTAAAAGAAATAGATTCTCCTCAGCGACAATATTTCCATTTTTACAGCCAACGCGAGATCCTTATGAATATCCCGTGGCAGAATATGACCTATGAAAGTGAGACGGCAAGGTGATCCTGCCCCATTCTAGGTGGAATTTCAGAGTGCTGCCATCGTGCATTCCAGGCAAACCCCAGCCGACTCCGGCTGGCTCGTGGAACCTGCCAGACGCTCCCTTGAGGTCACTGGCACCGACATGACAGCTGTAGGTCACGGATTTAGGGACTTCTGCCTTCTCTGCATGATGCACGAGCCACTGCATTATTTACATAACCAGAAAGAGAGACTTTTTTCCAGTTGCCTCAACATATATTTTACACCTAAATCTTAGAAGACTTAAAATTTTACTATAAAAATAAGTTTATTAATAAAAAAAAATGCCACCTAAACCACATGCCTTAGAGAAGAGGGTTAGAGGCAGTGAGTGGTTGCAAATCATACAACTCACGTATATCTACACTGTAAAGATCACTGCAGACTATAAATAGACTTATTAAAAATTGCATATATCTTGTAGGTTCTAGGACCCTCTGGATCTTCTGTTTCCCCATTCTCCCATACTTCTCTCGCTAGAGTCCCAATAGGATGTCCTCCCCTCTGTCCCACTTTCCTGGTAGGTGAAGACTTTCATGGGACATGCCCCTTGGGCTAGTGTCCAGATAAAAATGAGTATATACCATTTGAGTCTCTCTGCTTCTGGGTGAACTCACTCATTATGATCATTTCTAGTTTAATCCATTTGTTCACAAATTTCAGGAATTCCTTGCTTTTAGTACTGAGTAGTATTCCATAGTGTAAATGTACCACAGTTTCTGTATCCATTCTTCTACTGAAGGACACTTAGCCTGTTTCCATGTTCTGGCTATTATGGATCTAGCCAATGGACAGGACATTCTCCGCCATTGAGTGGAGAGTGGGGACTGACTTTCACATGAACTCTGGTGCCCCATATTTGACCACATCCCCTTGATGGGGAGGCCTAGTGGCACTCAGGGGAAGGATAGCAGGCTACCAAGAAGAGACTTTATACCCTATGACCATACACAGAGGAAGGAGGTCCCTGTCAGCCACAGTCATAGGGGAGAGGAATAGAGTGAAAGTGGGAGGGAGGGAGGAATGGGAGGATAGAAGGGATGGGATAACAATTGAGATGTAATATGAATGAATTAATAAATAAACAAATTTTTAAAAATTACATATATCTTACATGTGTATTTTTTAAAGTTCCTATAAAATGTTTTATTTTGCCAGGTGCAGTGGCACACATCTTTAATCCCAGCACTAGGGAGGCAGAGGCAGGCAGATCTCTTTGAGTTCGAGGCCAGCCTGGTCTACAAAATGAGTCCAGGACAGCCAGGGCTACACAGAGAAACTCTGTCTCAAAAAACCAACCAACCAACCAACCAACCTAACAAACAAACAAACAAAAAACCCCAAGAAACAAAAAACAAACTAAAAAAAGGTTTTACTCTTAAGAGTGGTAGAATAAAAATGGCCTCAGTCTGAGGAGACAAACCTCTGCCCAGCACAGTGGGCTGGACAAGCACGCGCACCTAAGCCGAGTGCAGAATGCTGGGACGTCTCCAGGGAAGTCTCTATTGCACAGCGTCATAGCGACCGCTGTAGTGACAGAAGACCTGCTCTAACACTGCTTCGCTACACTGACACCTGCTGAGGGCAAAGGAAACACAGAATGGGGAGTAGAGGAAGACAGTTACAGAGACCAGCCGAGACCACGTGACCAGCTGCAGACATGAGGATTATAACCGACATGAGTGTTTCTGTCATATCTGTAAGAAAGTCTTTGCACAGATATTTGTGTTTTCTTTCCTCGGTTTCTTTACCTTTGAATGTGTAAGGACAACATCAGCTAAGAGAAGAGCAGTGGGCATCAGATTTAGGTTTGAGACATTAAAAGGATGTCCATCAAGGTGCATTGCCACTTCCTCTAAAATTGACAAAGCGCTTGCAGTTACCATACCATGTTAGGCATAATTATGCCCTGGTCAAATATATAGCGCATTTGCAGTTGTTTGTGGGATAGTTGCATCGTGTCAGGGGTAATTATGGTTATTGTCTTCATTGCAGATAAGACTGTGTGTCAAGCTGACCAGGGGTAGACTTGTGGTGGCCATTCCTGGTTCTCAACTTTACTACACCTAGATTTTACCTAAAACCCAAGTTGTTGGGTACACCTGTGAGGGATTTCTTTCCCTTAATTAAATCATGTGAAGTGGGAAGACTTTTAACCCGGATCTTCTGGAGTGGGAGACCTGTCAGCGGGCTCTGCTACTTCGTGGGGTCTTCTTCCTTCCACCGTTCCCCCCCCCCCCTTCTCCTCCCTTTCAACCCATGACGCCAGACGGGAGAGGAAAAGGGATGGAGAGGAGAGGAAAGAGATGCCTGAATAAAGTCAGGCGTCAGGAAGGGGGTGACACTATTGTTAGGCCGCTTCCTGCTGGTTAGGACGTCCAGCTCCTTGGAGCAAGTCTGATCTTTGACATCGGGATATGTAATTTCTTCTTCTTATTGTCTCTTTTTTCTGCACACGATTACTTAACAAACAACCAATAGCAGCCAACCAACAACCCACCCCACCTCTCGGGCCTCTGAAAAGCCCCTAGAATTCCAAACATGACACAATCTCAGAACTATCTGCAGCTGCCAAGATCACACCATTGCTAGAGCAGGAGGCGAATCCTAGTCAGCTGCTGTGAAGCAGCCCACAGCCCACAGCTGGGGCTAAATGAAAACATATTGCTATAATGCTTGTTTCTGTGGTTTTTTAAAAGAAACAAAACTTCCAAAATTGTCACTACAAAGGCCCACCCTTAACCTGGGCCACACCTTCCGCTGGCAGCCTATATAAAGGGAGTGGAAGGGGGAAGCTCTCCCTCCCTGCCTGCTTGCCCTCCCTCTCACTGCCAAGCCCATCCTTACACCCGCATTAGAGGCCACTTCTTCAGGAGTTGGGTGCACACTGAAGACCAGCTGAGACATCGGCCTTGTAGACTTAACAACTACTGGGTTCTTGGACCTTCCACTGGTAGACCACCGCTAAACCACAGCCTATACCCCACAGCTGCATGTCTATGTATGTTTGTATTAAATAAGGTGAGTGTGTGTGTGTGTGTGTGCATGTGTGTGTGTGTGTGAGCATGTGTGTATGTGAGCATGTGTGTGCATGAGCGTGTGTGTGTGTGGAATGGACTGTCTTGGGAGCTGCAGCACTGGCTTTTTCATTGCAAGCACTACTGCCCTCACGAAGACTCACGTTCTGTTCGCAGCTCTGTGTGGTTTATAACAACCACCTGAAACTCCAGCTCCAGGGGCTCTAACGCTCTCGCTGGGCTCTGTGGGCACCTGCATGCCATGAACATGCAAACTCCTGCAGACACACACACACACACACACACACATAATTTGAATTAATGACTCCTAAACTTCCCGCTTTCACCTACAAGACCTCAGTCAGAAAAGCAGCTTTAACTCCCACCCCAGCAAAGAAATCTAAATGGGAAATTTCTAGATATAACAGTTACATTTATGTTAACTTTACTGTTTCCAAGGAAATGAGAGTCTGGGCTTGCTTTGCGGAACAGCCCTTCGTCTGTGCCTTACTCTTCCTGGCACCTTACATAACTTTCTTGTTTAAGGGTACGCTCTTCCTCACTGTGTCTGGTCAATAGTCTATGTGGCACAATGTATGCTTGTTCCTATTTTCTTAGGCCCACTGAGAGAGGGCCATGCTTCTGTATGCAATATTCCAGACAGAGAAAATATGTGTTGCTTGAATGGCCCAGAATTTTGAGTATTGGTTTTCAGATGTTGAAAAATTCCAATGCATCTCTGATGCAGTTTACTTCTTTGGAACCTGTGAATTTTAAATTCTGTATTGGCTTTCAACCTAAGCAGAGACATTACAAGAGCCAAAACATTTTCTGGCTCTGTTGCTGCCAGAGTAACCAAAATGTCCTGCTTCTAGAAGTATCACCATAGCGGATGACACAAGCAAGCCCCTCCAGTGAGGCTCTGGAGCTCTGATAATCTCAACTAGACAGTGAAGGGGTAACGGCAAGACGCAGCACTCAGGCCTCCATCCACAGCCCATCTAACGGGGTTGCCGTATGTACAGGAAACACGCTTATTTAGAACACGTGCCCAAGGTTGGAAGGCTGCTCCTGACATACCCGTAGGAATAGCCATGATCATATGCGGAGGCTGTCTTCCGGCTGACTTCAGACCCTTGAGAATACTGAGATGCTCCAAGGTGGTAGGCCTGAGTGGCCTGCTGCTGGTAGGAGGCGGCAGATGCGTGACTAAAGGCCTCTGACTCCTGGCGGTGTGCTGCGGAGGACCGGCTGCTGTAGGCGGTGGAGCCGTGGGTGTAGATGGCGGAGCGCTGCTTCTGCTGCTGTTGGTAGTGGCTCATGGTGCTGCGGAGGTCCTTGTTGCGGTAGCTGAGATCGTAGTGCTGGTGGGACTTCTGATAAAAAGGCAAAGCCATCGTGCACCCCAGAGGGGAGGAGGCAACCTGCAAGGAAACGGTTCTTTACTGAGCAATCCCAAAGAACAATCATCTCGACCAGTGTATAAAAACGCAGGCTGCAGTCACCTTGCGCAGTGACTGGGAAAGGATGGAAGTTCAGCTCAGCTGGGCAGTCACAAACCCCCTTTTCCGTGGCTCACACACGCACCCCCTGCCATTACACATTTTTTGTTTTTGGTTTTGTTTTGTTTTGGTTTTTGTTTCTTTGTTTGTTTGTTTGTTTTGAGACCGGGTTTCTCTGTAGCCCTGGCTGTCCTGAACTCAGTTTGTAGACCAGGCTGGCCTCAAACTCACAGAGATCCGCCTGCCTCTGCCTCCCGAGTGCTGGGATTAAAGGTGTGCGCCACCACGGCCGGCTGCTTTCTTTTCTTACGTTTTTTCTCTGGCCATTGTGCTTTTCTCCCAACATTCTGCAATGCCCATTTCTAACATTTTGGCATTCTCCTCTGATGCATGTTTCTTTTAGGAGAATGTGGAATCATGGGAAGTAATGTGGCATTCATTTAAGAAATAGTGAGCACCTACTGTGAGCTCCAGCACAAGTACTGGGGTGAAAAAAACAGCAAAACAAAACCAAACAAGAAAACATCCTACTCCACCTGTCCAATGCAGGACTGAGTGTTCTGTAGGAGACTGGCAACAGTGAGAGTTAATAGTTGTGAAGTATACTGAAATGTGCCTAGGACCATGGGGTAAAGTAAAAGAAGGGGTACAACTTAAAGCACCCTCACCAGAGCCTGCTTCAAGGGAGGACCCATACATGCAAAAGCAGCAGGTAGAGGACCCACGCATGCAAAAGCAGCAGGTGGAGGACCCACACATGCAAAAGCAGCAGGTGGAGGACCCAAGCATGCAAAAGCAGCAGGTGGAGGACCCATGCATGCAAAGCAGCAGGTGGAGGACCCACGCATGCAAAAGCAGCAGGTGGAGGACCCACGCATGCAAAAGCTGCAGGTGGAGGACCCACGCATGCAAAAGCAGCAGGTGGAGGACCCACGCATGCAAAAGCAGCAGGTGGAGGACCCACACATGCAGAAGCAGCAGGTGGAGGACCCATGCATGCAAAGCAGCAGGTGGAGGACCCACGCATATAAAAGCAGCAGGTGGAGGACCCACGCATATAAAAGCAGCAGGTGGAGGACCCAAGCATGCAAAAGCAGCAGGTGGAGGACCCATGCATGCAAAAGCAGCAGGTGGAGGACCCACACATATACAAGCAGCAGGTGGAGGACCCACGCATGCAAAAGCAGCAGGTGGAGGACCCACGCATGCAAAAGCAGCAGGTGGAGGACCCACACATATACAAGCAGCAGGTGGAGGACCCACGCATGCAAAAGCAGCAGGTGGAGGACCCATGCATGCAAAAGCAGCAGGTGGAGGACCCACACATATACAAGCAGCAGGTGGAGGACCCATGCATGCAAAAGCAGCAGGTGGAGGACCCATGCATGCAAAAGCAGCAGGTGGAGGACCCATGCATGCAAAAGCAGCAGGTGGAGGACCCATGCATGCAAAAGCAGCAGGTGGAGGACCCATGCATGCAAAAGCAGCAGGTGGAGGACCCACACATATACAAGCAGCAGGTGGAGGACCCATGCATGCAAAAGCAGCAGGTGGAGGACCCATGCATGCAAAAGCAGCAGGTACAGGACCCACGCATGTAAAAGCAGCAGGTGGAGGACCGACGCATGCAAAAGCAGCAGATGAAGAGCAAACATGTCAGTCTCCATACAGAGCTGAGGACAGTGGGGCTTGAAGCAGGTGGAGAAGGTACAAATGATGTCAGAGAGGTGAAGGGCAGGCAAGAGAGAAAGGGCTGATATTGTAGGGTCCTAGACGAGATACTAAGGGCTTGACTTTTTACTCAGAGCTGAGAAGCCACTGGAAGACTCTGCACTGCCAATCCCTTGTTCATGTCTGAAGAATAGATTGTTGAAAGAAAGCTATGGGATCAATATGAGGGCTCTCCTGGGCTGGATTATGCCCCTTTCCCCCAGACTGATAGGCCAAAATGTCTCCAATCCTAGTAGATAGGACTGAATTTGAAAACTGGTTCCTTGAAGGGAAAATTAAACTAAAATGAGCTCATACCAACATAGCTGGTATCCCTAGAATAAAATTAGGACAGTGTCTGCACACAAGACAACCATGTGGAAGCACTGGCGAGCTGGGCCATCTGCAAGCTGTCAGAAGCTTATTGTTGTTTTCCCTATGTTGTTATCATATGTGTCTTGATGTTTTGCCTGCAAGTGATGTTTGTGCACTCCATGTGTGCCTGGTACCTGTGGTGGAGGGAGGAGTGTGTCAGATCCTCTGGGACTGAAGTGACAAATGGCAGTGAGCTGCCACGTAGGTGTTGGGAATTGAACTTGGGTCCTCTAGATGAGCAGTCTTATCTTTAAAAAGACAAGTCCAAATCTAACAGCACTTGCCCTTGGGTTTCTAGGCTCCAGAAACTGAAGGAAACACACATCTGTGGGTTAAGCCATCTAGCCTTGGCACTCTCTTCCATGGGCTCTGCAGATGGTTTGAAGGTGCAGCCAATGGCACGCACTGGATGCTCTGAGCTACAGCATGAAGGAAAAAGAAATGGTGCCAGGGTTTTTGCCTGACTAACTAGCAGGCTGAGGTTGCTATTACCTGAGACAAGGGAGAAAAGAAAACATCACCTTGGAGCTGGGGGGACAAGAGCTTGCTCTGAGGCGGTCTGCATTTGAGGCGCCTGCTGCACCCTCCAGCCAGGTGTGTGACTTTAAGTTGTATAGGATGAACATGTACTCTTGGGGTCAGCAGCGTGAAACGGAAAGCCAGAAAGATGGCTGGGATGCTGGGGCACACCTTTACTCCAGCACTCCAAGGCAGGTGGGTCTCGGAGCCTGAGGCCAGCTGGGTTTGTGCAAATTCAGAGCAGCTAGGATTGCACAGTGACACCTTTCCCAGGCTGGGGGAAGATGGGGAAAATGACAACAAACTGAAAAGCCCTAAGACTGAACCTTGGGGTCTGGTACTTTATTACATACACATTCTTTTAAATCTTGCAGACACTTCAAAACAGCAACTTTCAAACCAAAAAAGTATTTATTCCATGTAAAAACATGGAGATTTCCAGTCTCACTACATAAAGAAGAAAGGGTCGGGCCTCAGTGTGGCATGGTGAGCTTGCAACTGTGTGTGTGTTGGGGGGGGGGGGCGTGCATGTATGTCAGCATGTACATGGAGGACATGTTAGCATATGTGTTTGTCAACATTTACATGGAGAACATGTCAGCATGTATGTGTGTCAACATGTACACGGAGGACACAGGACACGTTGTTAGCATCGGTTCTATCATGTGAGCTCTGGAGATTGAGCTCAGGCCCTCAGGCCTTTACTCTCTGAGCCCCAACATTTCCTTTTGTAAGTAATGTGCTTCCTGAAAGGAAGACTATCGACTGCACGGCACACTAGGGTAAGTCATAACTCTACAGGCACCTCCCCTAGGTTTTTAAAAACACTCTTATGCATAATATTCTAAAATATTTTCAGAACTATGTAAGAAGGCTGGTGAGATGGTTCAGAGGTTAAGAGTACTGGCTGCTCTTCCAAAGGTCCTGAGTTCAATTCCCAGCAAACACACAGTGGCTCACAGCCATCTATAATGAGATCTGGTTCCCTCTCCTGGTGGACAGGTATACATGCAGGCAGAACACTGTAAACATAATAAATAAATAAATCTTTTTTAAAAATTATTTTAAAACTATGTAAGAAAGTTGTTTCCAAGTAAAGGTTTTTCCCCCTAACCTTGTTTTGCTTTAAGCTTCTAAATAAGGAGTGAATCTTTTTAATTTTTATCGTATTCAAAACTAAATTTTACTTAAGCCATTAAAAAAGTCAACATGAACTGCCTAAAGAAGAAAATCCAGCAAACTTCATTTAGAAATATGTAACTAGGTCCCATGGAAAATGCCAGTTTGTGTGGCATTCCTGAGAGGAAGAAAGTAGCTGCTAGGAAGCAACTGTGTTTCAATCTTCAGTAGATTGCTTTTTCCTTCACTCAGGTGCAGAGTTATACTTAATGAACACTATTAGAAAATGGTAACAGTATAAAATGGTTAGAATACATTAACTAGGATGGAATTAGAGTCTGGAAGTGTTCTCTGTAGTGATGCCATCAGAGTAACTTACAAATAATGAGAGATCTTCCATTGTGTCACATTAAAAACTAACATCAGTCCCCAAACGTTCAAAATGTGACCATTCTCACAGAACAAACCATCTAAGTGTCTTGTCCCACTTCTGTTTTTACTCTTGATTATCTGCCCCAACTGTATTCATTTTATTAACACCTACTACTTAGTACATGGGGTCACGTGTTACAGGTAAACAGGCTTTGACTTTAAGTCTCCAGAGCTGACTGACGTCAGGAGCGAAGAAGGGACAACCATGTCCTTTTCTTAAGTAGCCAGGCTCAGATGAACACAAAACAGTCATAATTTGTTAGAAAAAAAAGATAGGTTTGTTGTCCTCTGTGCCTCTGAAACTTCAATTCTCTTTCTAAAGAGAATTTGGGAGGTTAGGAAGAAATACAGACTCCATAAACTGCACTTGGGCTGTAACACTCTTATACCGGCAGCACAGGCTAAAAGCTGATGAGAATTCCTTACAGAAGTAAGAGCTTCGGGGGCACCTGCCAAGTCTGCCACCATTCTATCACCCAGCCATTTTCAAGTCAGAAATATCACTCGGGAGTTCATCTACGCGCTCTCGTGGTACAATTCTTCTTTCTGTCTCTGCCTGTCTGTCTGTCTTGAACTCGTGGCTTTAAGGAGAATTTGTATGCTTCTGGCCTAACTTGCACTCAGGGAGAGCTGTAGGCATGCAGAGTAAAGAACACCTCACTGCTCCTGCCCCTTGTCCAGTCCAGATTTCAATCAAAACACTGAACTGTGACTCAGGCAGAGTTCTTGGGTTGAATCTGAGACAAACTGTGATCTTATAGTTCCAGGAACAGCAGCTTAACTCCAGAAATCGCTACCAGCCCAGCAGGCACCCCGCTGCCCAGCTCTCCCTCCCTGGAGTGCCCTCTGTTACTCCCGCTGAGCTGTGAAGACGACAGAAACTACTGCGTACCTATGTGCCCCTGTGTCACACTTACCAGTTTCTGGGGCAAGGATACCAGGGGGGTGTTCCGCCGCTGCTGTCAAGAGCAGGAGGAGATAATGAAGACCCACTGAGGTTGAATCTGAGAGAAAGTTTAAAGGCAGGGCTAGAGGCAGGATTCTGGGTGCCAGTTCAAAAATAATGCATGTGGTCAGGCAGCAGAATGTCCGGGCCCCACAGCCAGCCTTTTATGGCCAAGGAGGCGGATAAAAATAGCCGCACAAGGGGAGGGGAGCCCCAAACCCAGAGGAGGGAGAGGAGAGGAGCAGGAAGCTGTGTGGCAGGGGGATTAGGTTGATGGCTCAGTGAGTGTGGCCTGATTAAACCAAATAGAACACTTATAATAGAGGACCAGATGGGCTGTGACTTAAATAGAGGGTTATACAGACTATGTCCAAATACCGTTAATTGCTCTATATTTATGCCTGCAATGCAACAAGTGGCTGTATTTGGGGCTAAAAAACAGGTGTGTGGGAATTGATCCTCAAAATGAAACTCATGGAATTTTTAATGCCAAGATATAGCTTTGTACGTGCTGTTGTTAACACATGTACTACAGAGCTAAAGGCACCATGAAAAAAAGACCCCTAGGCTAGCTAAAGGTACTGTGTGGTAGTGTTTTCACTTCACAACGAACGCTCAGTTGTTCCTCTCAGTGTAGGAAAATCCACAAAGTAAATCACGGCTCCAGGTGAAAATATTTAATTACATGTTTATTCGCAATAGCCTTAGGAAGAGGAATTCATTGGTTTATCCTTCCACACTGAAGAGCTCGGTCAGCCCAGCTAAGGGACTCTGTGCCTCTCCCGGGTGTAATGAAGGAGACGTGGCTCCACTGACACTAGGGCCCCGCCCAGAATCCAGTGAAAAGAATCCTGGAGCAATGGTGCACATCTGTAATTACAGAATTCCCTGGAACAGTAACCCCAGGAGTCCTAGAGCAGGACGAGAGGATCACTGCAAAGCCGGGGGCCAACCGGCCTGGGGTGTTCAGAACAGCGAACAAGACCAACCACACAGCAGCTAAGTGACAGGAAGAAATGGACTCCAGCAAGCTGTTCTCTGACCTAGATACACAACACACACACACACCACACACACACACACACACACACACACACGGTACACACACTAACAATAAACAGAAAGTAACTGACTACAATCTGTAACTTTAGAAACTATTTGCTTCAAGAATTCTAATTAGACACCACCCCACTCCATCCCCACAAAGGGCACAGAGACACTTGTTGGTGTTGTTGTTATATCAGTCAGGGGAAGAGCAGGTGGCAGTCCTTTGTTCATCTTAGCTTGATGCCTGGCCTGGTGGCCAAAGCTGTTTTATGCCTAGGACTCAAAAAAAGTCAAAACCAAGTCCAGGCAATGCAGCGCAGGAGGAGGAAGACAGAGCCCTGAGGACTGCCATGCCACCCGCAGACCTGCCCCTTCAGTGCATGGCACAGGTGGGCCATAGACACCTGCTTGGCGTCATGCCACACAGCATGGATGGAGGATGTCACCCAGGTGCCTACCAGCCTCATGGCCAGTCTGCAGCAGGAGCCACCACAATGTGTGAGTATGCGGTGATCAGATGGGAAAGAAAGTGAGCAGCTTGAGCATTGTGAAGACAGATGGCAAAGAGGGGTAGCCTGTGAGTGGCCAGCCCCACCACCTGGGCCATGGTGAGGCTCCAGTCTGAGCTGCACCGAGGGCCATGTCTGAGATGCCAGCAGCAGAGGTCGGTTTGTAGATGCAGTGGCTCATATTACCACTAAAGACCCTGGGGATGTCCCTGGCTGGGGGCAGCCACCAGGAACCTCGTGGATGGGGTGCTATGGGTGCCAGGGTGATGCCTTCCCCAGCTTGCCCATGGCAGTTGGAGAGCTGGTCTTCAGTTTCATGAGAGCCAGAGAGCTAGCCCTGCCCTCGCCTGGGAAGGAAAGTGGGCCCCTGCACCTCACCTCGGGCAGCACAGTAATGCTGGCTCTCGTTGAAAGGGATTGAGTGAGCTATCCCAAAGGACAAAATGAAGGAGAGCTGGCCCCACCACTTGACTGGCATGAGGTGGCATGGGTGTGAAGGTGATGCCCTCTCCCTACCACCTGTACTAGCCAGAAAAGCTGGCCTTGGAGTCATGAGAGTGGGAGAGCTATCACTGCCCCCTCACTGGCTGTAGTACTCAGGAGAGTGGGCCCTACACCTCAGCTGGTCAATACAAATACAGTACAGCTGGCCCTGATGGCGAAGGCATGACTGACGGAGCCAGCCCTAAGGGTGTGAGAGCAGGAGAGCTGACCCTGACTCCTCACAATGCTGGCATTGGTTGGCCTAGCTGGAGAAGTGACAGGAGAAAGAGCTCACCTGGTAGTGTGGGCAATGGAGATGTGGGGGCCTGCTGACCAGCTCAGCTGTTACCCAGGGCCAACTCCAGGGCTCTGAGTTGGGCCACCCCAAAATCTATATTATCTGCAAGTGGTTTAGACTGTGAAAGAGCCAGTCCTGATGACCCAAGCTGCAGGATCTACGTGACACAGGGCAAAACAGGGTAACTGGAGGAATCCAGTGAGGATGCAATATTGATGGCGCCACGGAAGGCAGAGATCTTGAACCAGACCAATGACTCACTGCAGCGAACATTTGCAAGTGAAGATGCGTGGACAGAGGGACACACTGTGGGACACACTGTGACACACTACAGCTGCCACGATGAGATGGTTTCTATGCTTTATGTTTTGGTGTGTGTGTGTGTGTACATGTGTTTCATTGGGGGGAGGCTGTAAGAGCTCAGGGTGGATCTGAGGGGATGGAGAGTTGAGTGGGACTGGGGTGCATGATGTGAAACTCACAAAGAGTCAATAAAGAGTTGTTTTAAAAAAAAATTCTGGCTAGTAGATTTGCCTCACATAGTTCCAAGAGATTTTTAGTAGTTTTTGTGATCATATTGTCTAGAAAAATATTTAATTCTATCATTGCATTTCTCTATATTCCAAAAGAGAAAAAAATCTAGCTAGTTTCTTTTCTTAAGGTAATGACTGGTCTTAAGGTAATATACAGATTTCTTTTTAAACTAGATATACAGCTTTTTCTTTAAATCAGAACGATAGTAAAATACAAGTTGTATTTGGCCCCTAGCATTCTGCCAGCTCACTTTTGTTTTATGGTAGGGCATAAAGTAATTAGTAGCAGATCATTACTCTATGCATGGTGGGGGATGAAAGAATTATCATTAAGGAATGAAAAGTAAAGAAAACAAATAAGAACTAAGTTCCACCTCAAGAAAGCTTTTTTCCTAGGTTATCAATTTTAATTCACAACTAAAACCCACATATCGACAACATGCAAAAAGAGAGATCCGTATCTATTCAGTTCAGTTCATAAAGCATTTATAGAAAGCCTCGTGGTGAGGGCAGCGCTGTGCTGCATCCTGCTAGCACAGGAGGAAGATAGGATTTCTGGTTAGAGCGCACACAGCAGAACCTCACAGGGTGCCTCCCGCCTTTACAAGGTGGGAATGCAGGGTGAGATCTGCTAGGCTAGGAAGGGGGAAGAAACACGCTGACATGGGGCCTGAGGTTACAAATGCCCAAAGCTTAAGCCGTATCTCTCCAGTGAAGACCCTTTAAACCTAAGAAAAATCCTAGCTGTGCCAGGCGTGGTGGCGCACGCCTTTAATCCCAGCACATGGGAGGCAGAGGCAGAGGGATTGCTATGAGTTCAAGGCCAGCCTGGTCTACAAAGTGAGTCCAGGACAGGCAAGGCTACACAGAGAAACCTTGTTTCAAAAAAAAAAAAAAAAAAAAAAAGAGAAAAATCTTAGCTGAATTGTTCAGTGAGCTCTTTTGAAGGCTGCAGTTAGAGTGTGTGTGCTCGCGCACGCATGTATATGTGTACATGTGTGTATATACATGTGGGGTGTGTGTGTGTGTGTGTGTGTGTGTAGGGGGGGCTTAGGTATCTGGTGTCTAGTCTTGCTGTTTACTGAATAACTTCAAGAATCATGTCACCACTCTGTATCTCTAGAGCTACATTGTCTCTCAAGCTGACTCTGGGTTGATTTTCTGTGCTTTCGAACCAGAGAGTGACTTTGACTCTGTCCTCACTCATAAACTGATCTGGAACAGTTGGTTCTGAGGAAGGAAATTGCTTGAGGTTGACACTTCTGAAGTGTCCCTTCGTTGATTTTTTTTTTTAAGCTAATGTCTCTGAAAATAACCCAGAAATATGTTTGTGTTACCATTTAAAGCTCAGGGTTGTGAATAGGGGGGTGGGGGGTGGGGTGGAGAGGAGATTGGGAAACAGCAAGAGAACAGGGCCTAGAATTCTTATCAGAAGCCAAATTTCACCTAGTTACTAAGTGAACCAGTTCTGAACTAGATCTAGGTCTAAAATTAGAGCTCGTTATCTGAGCAGCAGCAAAACGAAGCCAGCAGTCTTCCATCAGGCCCTGCAAGCTCCCTCCAAACCAGGCAGAAGGGAAGGTTTCTGGGTCAGTGATCCTGGAAAAGGGAAGGCCTGTGGTGGTACAGCACTCGCAGATAAGTGATAAGACAGAGTCCCAACATCCCCTCAGATCCTGTCTACCGCCAAGTCCCTAGAGTAGACTCTAAGCCACCAGTAAGCACATTTCATGGAGGCCTTGGTTCTCTGTGGAATGCTGCGGCACTTGTGCACTTAAATACTAGTTTCCCTGTTTTTTTCTGTTGCCTGCATTCCCTTCTCTCACTTCTTTCCTCCATCACTGCAGGGAAGGCATGGTGACACATGAAACCATGGTCGCATTGTGTTCAGGCAGCAAGCAGAGAAATGCATGCTGGTACTCAGCTGGCTTTCTCCTTTTCACTCAGACTGGGCCGCCATAGAATGGTGCCACCCACATTCATGGTGAGTCTTCCTGCTCAGTTACACATTTCTGGAAACACCCTTAAAGACACACCTGGAAGTGTGTCTCCATGGTGACTCTCATTCCTGTCAAGTCGACAACCAAGATTAACCATCACACTCTCCAAGTCGGTCTGATGGGGGGAAACCTTGGTTGCTAAGGTGCATCTGGCCTAGAGTTGTTGGTTAAGTCGGCAGAGGCTGCTAAAACACTTGTGGGCAGGCAGAGATGGTCAGTGGCACTAACGGAAACTCTTACTGACGCAGAGGCAAAGGAATGACCTTGGCTTCTGCCACCACCCTAGATCCAAACCCCAGCCCCCACACATCTCTTCCTAGACTACATATTCCAGAGGAAGGAGAGCAGAGTTTAGTTGGAATGGGGCAAGTCCCAGGCAAGCCTTTAGTACCTTTAACATAGCCGAAGATGATACCCACATGCATGCTGAGAGGATGATGAGGTAGCTGCACTGTGTTTCACTTGACCCACGGCCTGTTCTCGCCATGCCCCTCTGCCCCTCTGCCCCTCTGATGAGTGAGGGGCTCTCTGAACACTCAGTTCTCTTGCTGCTGAACACTAAGAACAGTGAGTCTGACAACTGTTGGCTCAGATTCTTTCCTTTTCTCTTTCTCCCAGCACCCCTTTCCTGTGGGGCTGACAGGGTCTTTGCTTGACTTGGGCTGTAATATTTCTCTTGAATTTCCAGGGACAGAGAATTTGACAATTCACCACTGTTTCCACACAAAGGCATTAGCAACTAGACCCAAACTTCACTCGTGAGTCCACTTATTTTCCAGACTGACAGACACACTGTATATACTTTGTCAAAATTATTGAAGGCTGTGACCCACTCAGGCATCAGCAGTAAGACGTCAGAAAGCATGGCAGTATGATGCGCTACAGCAGACCAGGTCTAAGGCCAAGGCAGATTCGGGGCTGCAGCTGGGGGCCGAGGATGGGCATAGGCAGAGCTCATTTCATCGTCTCCCCTTAGCTCCTCCCTGGGCCCCCGCGCTTTCCCAGCTACCCTCCTTAACACAGGTTAGGGGATCTTGGCCATCTGACCTGCACACTCCTCCAGTGCCACCCCTCTGTTTCTCTGCTTTACCCCTTAGTTCCAACCACAGTAATTCTCCAAGCTCCGAGACCTAATGCCTCAGTCGGTCTACATGTGCCACTCCTTTCAGTCTGCCTAGCCCATGACCGCTTCTTTCCTTGAGGGCTTCTGTCATCCCTTTCAGGAAAATGTCTCCAATTCCACTAGGCTGTGGAATTATTGTATGGTATGTAAACAGTGTGTTTGTCTTTCTGTTTCCTGTACTGTGACTTACCTGCAGCCAGAAGCTGGTCTTTTCTAAGACCCTTGGCATCTAGCATAGCTCTTGACATATAATGGGCATTTGGTAAGGAATTGAGGACTACTAAGAAATGGGGAAGAAAGAAGGATGAGGCAGCCAGGCCGGGACCAACAGATGAGCAAGAGATCAGAGCAGCTTTCAGCACCATCTACCCTGTGTTTGTCTCCAGAGCTGGTGATGGAGCCAGCCAGAGCCTACAAGAGTCAGATCCGTGGGGACAGAACGTAGAAGGGCAGCTGCCAGGGGCTGGAGTGGTGTTTAATGGGTAAATAGTTTTGTTTGGGGGAGGTGAAAAGTTCTAGAGATGAGCTGGAATGGCTTATTCAATGCCACAGAATGGTGTTCTGTAAATGGTTAAAGGGGGCCGGGGGGGGGGGGGGGAGACGCATGCTGACTCATAACCCCTGAACATGGCGAGTTCACCATCTCTCAGTCCTGCCTGCAGAGAGCCCTGCCCTCCCAACAGACAGACTTGCCTCTCTTGGATCAGAGAGAAAGGCAAGAAAGAACTGTGCTCCCCCCAAAGGAGGCAACAGTTCCAGAGGGAACAACTGCTGCTCTGCAAAACAACGCAGCGATGGCCCCACATGGTGGCTCACTCATTCCAGTTCCAGTTCCAGCAGACCCAACGCCCTCTTCTGCCCTCTTCTGAGCTCCGAGGGCACATGCTACACATACATACATGCAGGCAAAACACTCATACATAAAATAAATTAAATAAGTACACAAAATTTTAAAAAGAAAATAATATTGACTAAATTTAAAAACCAGAAATTCTTCGTTCATGTTAATACGCTGTTTATCGTCTATTGTAGCTCTGGTGCTCTAAACCTAGTTATTGAACAAATTTATGTAAACGTCCTCTTCATTTAAAAGACAAGAGCTCCTCCTACTCTTTTCCTCACTAATAGATTAACTCATTGTTACATCATAGAGACCTCATCTACAAGGAATTAGCATTTATGTTGTTAAAGCCAAAGTGACAGAGCTGGAGTGCAGCTCAGTTGCTACAGTGCTTGTCTGAGGGGCTGGGGAGCCATGGGTGGTGGGGGAGCCCAGAGTAAGAGTAGGGTCAAGATATGTGCACACCCTGGAAATCTTGTCCTGAGGTTGGCGGAAGCAGAACTGCTTCTTCCCAGCCCCAGGCCTGCGTGACCTGGCCATGTAGCCCTGTGTCCCCACCCTTGGCCCCCAGAGGAGGTCATGTAGCCTGGTAGCCAGGTTAAACTTCATCTGAGCGGCACCTGAAATTCCTCCTCATGCAAATAAGGCACCCCCAGTGCCCTGCCCCCACCAATGATGTGCACTCACCCTGAAAACCCCTACCCACTCCTCAAAGGTTTGAGTAGGCTTTAAACAAGCTGTCTCACTGAATCCTGTTTCCCAAGAGTCTGTGCCTCCTAAAGCTCACACCGCCTGAGGTCTCTTTCACCCATGGCTATTGCCACCTTCCTTCCCTGCTCAGGACCCACTGGTCCCTGCCCCGCACCATAAGGGCTAGGGAAGCAGAGCCTGAACGGCACTTGCCTACTCTGCATGAAATCATTTCAGGTCCCAGAGTGGCATAAAAACAGGCGTATGGCACATGCTGAAACCCCAGTCAGGGGAAGGAGGAGTTCAAGGTCATCCTCAGCTATTTACGGAGTTTGAATCCAGCCTGGGACTACATGAGACCATATCTCAAAACACAAGCAAACAAAGAAGAATGTAAGCGCATATTTCTCAACAGGCAATGGCTTCTTACATGTGACAAAAATCAGAAGTGATCGAGCCAGTTACGTAGCTAAGTCTTGCCACCAAGCCTGCTGACTGAAAATCCACCCTGAGATGCACATGGTAAAAGGAGAGAACTGATTCTTACAAATTACCTTCTGACTGCTACACACACACACACACACACACACACACACACACACACACACACATACACACCTTAAAAAAATCAGAAAACACAGGCCTTTCATGTGTGCTACTAACTAGCTATATGCACTCAAATAGCCAATTACCAAATATTTTCTGATACTCATAAATATTTGCCCCATGCTCCCTTCTCTCCTACCTCTACAAAACCAAAGATATAAGTTATACTTTTGGCTTTTGTATGGCTCTTAGAATAACCTGTACAAATAACTGAAGTACCCTGAGTCTCAGTTTATGTGAGAAAAGCAAATGGCAATGGCTGCCTCACAGGACTGTGCTAAGAACAAAGTGTTACATAAACACCTGACATATGCCGGGCACACAGTAACTATGAGCTTCTTTTTTCTTTTATCCCAGACCTCTGAGGAAAGAATGGTAAACACTGTCATTTGGTGCTCACAGTACCCCCATATAATCATTGGAATACTGAGTGCCCCAAATCACTAGTGTTTTCTCAGTCTGAGCCCTCCTGGCAGCATCCCAGGCTTCTACTCTCTGCATCCTCGTAGCAGCCCTCTGCTTATAAAGATCCCAAAGGACATTAACAAATGCTCCTTTAGAGGGAAAATCCGAATTTCTTACCCCTGGTTATTGTGAGCCACAGGATGGTGGAACACGATCTCCCATTTTTGTGGGACTTGGGTATTATTTTGAGAGAGGATCCCCCGGGAGATAATAAAGGTTTATGCTGGCAGCAGTGGTGCATGTCTTTAATCCCAGCGCTCTGGGGGGTAGGGGGGACAGAGGCTGGTGGATCTCTGTGAGTTCAAGGCCAACCTGGTCTATAAAGCGAGTCCAGGACAGTTAGGACTACACAAAATTCAAACCAAAAGTTCAGAGTGACTACAGGGTAAGACTCTCATCAGACAGGGCACATAGGAAGGGGGAGCAAAGTGTCTCCCTGCCATGTAGGATGGGACAAGAAAGTGGCTGAGGTGAAGAGGGATTCAACAAGAAGTCAACCAGCCAGTTCCTTAACCTTGGACTTCTCAGGCTCCAAAAGTGGAAAATGAATTCTTGTTATTTAAGCTGCCTGGCCTGTGGTTTGTTTTAAGTATAGCAGCAATGTGGATCAATACTTTTAAGAGGATAGGGAATCTTGCAGACATCACAGATGACGTTAGTGATACTTATCACTTTTGATCTTGTTGCTTTTACTTCTTTTGTGGGTGAGTGTCAGTGCGCAGCTGTGAATGGTGGTTCTCTCCTCGGCCATGATGGTCCCAGGGACTGAGCCACCTTCCCAGCTCTGATATAAATTTACTACTACAAGTTTCAGTTAAAAGTTTGAAAGCCACTCGAAGCTGGGGAGACAGCTCAATGGGTAAGGGCACTTGTAGCTCCGACACGCCAAGGGCTCGCTGGCCAGCCAGCCAGAAATGGAGAAAGACTGATAGAGGGATATGCCCGATATCTTGTTCTGGCTTCCACGTGGCCATGCACAGTGTGCACACCTGTACTATGAGCTACAGATATCATTCATACAATACCACCTGAGTGCACACACACTCACACATATACACTCACACACACTCATACACATACTCTCATGCACACACACACACACACAGAGTTTAAAAGCCACTCTTCTGTACATAAAAAGTCTTCTTTTATTTTTTTTAATGTTTATTTATTTATTATCATGCATACAATGTTCTGCCTGCATGTACACCTGTAGGCCAGAAGAGGGCATCAGACTACATTACAAGTAGTTGTAAACCACTATGTGTTTGCTGGGAATTGAACTCAGTACCTTTGGAAGAGCAGGTGGTGCTCTTAACCACTGAGCCATCTCTCCAGCCCCAAAAAGTCTTCTTTTAAAGCTATAAATGAGGGGCTGGAGAGATGGCTGTTCCAGAGGTCCTGGGTTCAATTCCCAGCACCCACATAGTAGGTCATACCTGTTTAAAACAGGTCCTGTGAGATCCAATGCTCTCTTCTGGTGTGCAGATGTACATGCAGACAAAACATCCTTACATATAAAATAAACAAATCTTTTAGAAAAATGAAATTATAAATGATCTCATTTAATCACAAAGCCCTTTAGGGGAGGCTGGAGAGGGAGTTCAACACTGAGGTCAGCTAAGGGACTTGCAGAGCCCGGAGACCAAGCCTGGAGTGGGAGGAGGTCCTCACCTGCTGCTTCACGAGGCGCTGGTAAGTCCCTGCAGAACAGGGGCAGCGGGCAGCACCAAGAGGCCATGGGAGTGGCCTAATCATTAAACGTTCATATTAGAGCAGTATATGGAGTATTAGGACCTAATTCTTCCACATCGACTTGGCATATCCACAGCTCTGTGGAAATTCTGTTCACAGGGTGAACAGAAAAACCTTCAGCCAGGCTCTTTGCCTCTCCGGACAACACGCCTCTCTGTCCTCCACTAAGCCCTAGAATCGACCCAGCTGACCTCTGTGGTCGGTGACCTTCCACTAGGCCCCAGGTGGGTTTGTTTGCTCTTCTGTAACCTGTTCGTATCTGTCCCCAGTAATTCTCCACCCTTTCTGTCCAGCCCACTGACAGCTCAATCCCAGAGCTGGCGACTGTTCATTTTTAAAGTTGAAAACCACAGCCCCACCACAGTTTACCAGTTTAATACCTAGTGACTGACTTGAGGAGGACACAAGGGCGATTCCTAGAGAAGGAACCAGGCTCGGCCCGGCGCATTGTCATCTAATGGGGCTTTGGTTTGCCCCGTAGGACCGGAGTGGGAAGGCCTGAGCTTCCCAGGGTGACAGGCCGCCCCCTGATGGAAGGGCTGGTTTACTGCAGGAGCCACGCGGCCTCAGCAGGCGAGCTCCGAGAACCCACACTGCCTCTGCGTGCTGAGCCCTCTGAGTTTGTACTCTCACGGCCTGTCACCAGCTGTCTCCCCAATCTTCTCTAAAGGGCATGGCAGACCCCTTAATTCCCTGAATTCCAAGATCTGCTCTAGACAGACCTAGATTCAGAGAGCTGGAGATACAAATGTCCGCACCTGTTTGTATTTTAATTAGCACTCTAAGGGATTTATGCTTTCAAAGAAGGGAGGGAAATTTTGTTTCCTACACCTATGGATTAGGGCAAAAAAATTTTTTTTCTGTCAAATAGCTTTACCTCTGAGTTAACTTTAATCACAAAGTAATAGAACGGCTGCTTCTTGTTCCTTGAAGAAAACAACCGTTCTTAGGGATATTTAACACAAATCCTTTAGAACAGCATTTTTTTTTTTTTTCAGTCAAGAGACAGAGCTTTGAAGATGAAGATGGAACTCTAGAACTGCGCAGGTCTCGCCAGGATCTTGATCTGTTTCTAGACTCGAGGTGACCAAAAACTACAGCCTTCCCAGGATTCCGGACCAGGAGGCCTGCTGTTTCCTTTAACTATAACAATTGTTAGCAGCTGACCCACGCAACGACACCTGAGGCGTCAACAGGTCCAGCGCTTTATTCCGATTCCACCAAGTCACCCTCGGGCAATAGGAGGAACAAGCAGGAGTCGCCATCGGTGCCAAGGGGACTGTGGCAGGAAGTTCCAGGGAACATTCTTGAAGAAGGAGCAATCGATATTGAAACTCATGAACTCTATCTGGACCAAAGACAAAGCGGGGCCCTGAAACGTCAGTGTTTCCTCCCCCGTGGGAAGCGTGAGGAACTCCATAAAAGGCCACTTCATATTTTCGATCCGCTCGCACACGCCCTCCCGCGGTGAGCAAGACCCTGACGCGCACTAGCTGCCTGCGCAGGCGCACTCCAGCCGGCCGGCGGCGCCCGGGGCGGGGCCGAGGCCTGTCACGTGAGGCCCGCGGCGTCCCTCCGCGATGTCCCTAAATGGACTTCGACCCGGGGTGCCCGCCTCCCGCCGAGCTCTGGAATGCCGGCGAAGGCGAGCCCCGGCATGGACGCAACCATCAGCCGGGGTGGGGGGGGGAGAGCGGAGCCACACCGCAGAGAGACGCGGAAGAGACGAAGAGCCAGCAGCTAGACCTAGAGATCCTCTGCGCGCGCCCTGAGTTCTAAGCTCCTCACCCCGTCCTCGCCCGTCGGTGCCCGGCGTCCACCAGCTGCTCCGCCGCCCTCCCCGATGTCCCCTCCCGTCAGCGCCGGGCCCACGCAGGCGGCGGGGAATGGTGGCTCGGCTTCCTTCCGGTTGCCGGTGGAGACCGGAAGTGGCCGTTCTCGGGCAGCGGGAACCTGAGTGAGTGGGTGAGGCCGGCGGCGGAGCTTCGCGGAGACAGTCGGTTGTCGCGGCTGAGCCAGGTGAGTGGTACTGGCGGCGGGGCGTTTTGTGCGGCCGGTCCCGGGGAGGTGTCCGCGCGGGGCGGCGGGGCCGGTGGG
Organism: Acomys russatus; assembly: GCF_903995435.1. Taxonomy (NCBI): domain Eukaryota; kingdom Metazoa; phylum Chordata; class Mammalia; order Rodentia; family Muridae; genus Acomys; species Acomys russatus. Next base: position 58,993,006 of record NC_067148.1, on the reverse strand, counting down.
TGCACGCCTGGGCGACTGACGACCGTGAACCCGGAGCCCCACCGTGGTGACCCCGGAACTGTGTGTGGTTGCTGGTGTAAACTTGAGAGTGGAGAGCGTTTGCAGATAAAACCGTAGCACGGCCACCGTCTGCAGTGTTGTTGGCAGCCGTGCGCCTACGTGGAGTAGGGAGAACCCACTCACATCTGCAGCTCAGTGTGCCCTCCTCTGACTAGAACTTGTTCTTTAACTGATATATTTAAACAGAGGGGACAGTGGGGTTTCGTTTGCCTCTCGAGGGGACTAAGTGGACTGACTCTACAGAGGAGTGTTTTAGTTAGAGTTGTTGAATAGGTATATAAAATATATTGCTACGTCTTTAGACAAAATTAACGATTTTAACTTCTTAAATGCAGAAGTTTGTGTCTAAAGGTGAGGAAAGCGAATCTATACTAAGATTGCTGGCATTTTTTTCTGGATGGCCCTTGATGAGGATTAAATAGAAAAGCATTTTATCTTCAAAAGTGAGGCGTAGTTGACAAGTCACTCCATGGAACTAATTGACATTTCTAGAAAGTGCTCAGAACTCTTGGGTGTGGCTGTCGAGGACTCTCAACCGGAGTGTGCCTAAGAAACAAAAAGTTGCTTTTCCTTGGGACTGAAACACTTTCTTAAAAACATATTTTCAAAAACTGAATTTACATGCCTTTCCCCCCTCCCTACCCCCAAGAAATCTCATCTTGGGGAGAAAGATTGCACTGATTAGAAGACAGATTTGATCTGGATTTTGAAGTAGGTGGAGCACCTACCTAGGTGCTAGCTCGCCAGAGGTTCTGGGATGGGCGTTTCCCAGAGGATGCATTTCCAGCTTTAAAGAGAGGTTTTCCTTAAAGGGTATTTCCTGTGTGGGCTTAGTGTGGATGTTCTGTTGAAGAATTTCTGGCCTTTACATGCATTACAGGTTTAGGAGTGTGAGCTCCTCCTATTTTTAACGCAGGCAGTCTCACGTATGTCTTACTGTGGTCAGTCCTACTTCCCAGGTCTCACAGGTGCTTTGCTGGTGGTTGGGTGGGTGTCATTTTGGATAGGGTCTCCTTATAGTCCATGCTGGCCTGGAGCTAGAGGTGTCCTTCCTGCTTCAGGTGCTAAGTATAGGCCCAGTTATGAGCTGCCACACACAGCTGTAGCTTTTTCAAAATTTAGGTACCATAGTTTCTATAAATGACACATGTCTAAAGATTCTATAAAATCCGGTTGCCCTTGGTGTGTGTAGAAAGCCTCTGTGGGTGTCTCCATAGCAAACTGCATGGGCAGGGATGTAGCTCAGTGTAAGCAGAGTGCTTACCTAGCATATGTGAGGCAGAGCTGTAAGACAAACAACCCACACCGGAGGAGTCATTGGTACAGCACTTGGTTTAAAACAAGGTTATTCTTGCCATCTGCAAACAGAACTCACCCTGGCCACCTCTGACTGTCCTCTTTCTGATGCTTTGAAACTTTCGTGTGTTCTCCAGAAGGCCAGTCTGCAGATCTTCTTGCTTTTCAAGTTTCAAGCCAAAGATCTTTCACAAAGCCTTCCGAAGTGAGGTCTTCCACACACCCTAAGTTAAAATAATTAAATGATTGTAAAATATTTGCAGTTTTATTTTGCTCTAACTTTTGAAACTAACATGAGCATTACGTTTTACAGCCTCTCCTTTTTAGAGCCATGGCAAACAAGATGCTACTGCTATCAAAGGTTGTCTCTTTGAGGTCATAGCACCGGTCTCCACATGCCCCTTTACCCAAGTGTGTTCTAATCATGCTTGTATGAAAAAAGGAAACAACTTCTTTGCTTTGTGTAGATGTATACTTGACCATCCCGTGGCTGACAAGCTCCAGGTTTCTGTGCTGGAAGATAAGCTTGTGAATCAGTCTCATCTTGAAACGTTTGAGGCCCAAGGAGTAATGTGCTCAACATTACATCCTCGGATTCCAGCAGAATTAACTACTTGAATTGAGATGAACAGCTGGGTCTTGATGATAAAGTTAGTTTGTAACTTCCGAGTGATAACTGTTGGTGTTGCAGGGCCTGATGGTTTGAGGTTGCAGGCCTTTAGTCTGGAAAGCCTCTCTGGCTTGACGCTGCATGGAGGACTCCCTCCCCCCAGCAGAGCCTCTACTCTGTCTGACCTCATCAGGAGGGTGTCCTTAGGCCCAGATGTCTCTAACCATATTTGGATATGAGCTTTGGCACAGTTCCCGCTTGCTCTACCCCCTCCCCCTATAGGATAATTTGGATCCATATGACTGGATCCTAGTGCAAATACAGCATTCCTGGCATGCCCGGCCCCATCCAGTAGAGCCCACGTACCCTAGGACCCCCCCAACTGCTCTCCCCAATAGCTGTATAGCCTTTGTTCATCCCAAATAAAGTTAAGCAGCTAAAGGTGATCCTGGAAGGTCATTTCTCATTTCATTACTCACGGGCCATCCAAATCCTTTGTTGCTTCTTCTCCCTTGTCCCCAGGACAGGTAGCCACGACCCAGGCTGAGGGGAGAGCTACACATTGGGTTGCTAGCTTCCCCTCTGGCCTTATAGTAATGCCACCTGATGAGTCCGTTTTCTTCCTGCCTGTCTGTTTTTGAGGTAGGGTCTCACTGTGTATCCTTGGCTGAACTGAACAGAGATCCCACTGCCCTCCAGTGAGGATTAAAGGCATTCACCACCACTCCCACTGCATTTTTTTCGCTATTTTTATGATTGTTTTAACTTGAGAGTCATACCTCTGGAATGGGAAATATGTAGCTCATTTCGTAAGTTGAGCCAGTCAGTGCATCTTAACTTCTTTAAGATAGGTTACATCTGTGCTTTACATTTTTTTAACTTTCGACTAGTATTCAATGGTAATAACATTTCATAGACATTAATATGATTAGCTGGTCCTAATACAATTGAATTAAGCCTGGAATGAGCTAAAATTCTGTCTGAAGCTATTGTTGATGTTAAATGAAACACCAGAAAGTCTTTTCAGCTGTTTGAAAATGCATTTACTAATTTTTAAATGCATGATTTAAATAATAGAAAATATACTCTTAAAAACTCCATGTTACTTTTAACATGTTGAGCATTTTTATAAAAGAATTTTTAAGAGAACCCCCATCATGTTCAGTTTTATGTGAGATTTTTGTAGATTAAAAATTCACCTTTGTCAGCCATTTGATTTGTGATTCTCATCAGTTTTTCAAATAACTGACATTCCTGTGTCATTGGGGAAGGAAAACAATGTCATACAAAACAGGCTGTTTTTGAAATGATTTTTGACTTCCAAAGGCATGCTGTGCTTAAAATACTGAGATATGGGTTAGTACATATGTGCCACTCACTGGTCTCAACACCCTCTGCAAGTTGTTGAGTACATTTTAAGAGACATAATAATATTCTCCGTACAGTTGTGGTTCAACCCTTTAGATCGGAAGGGAAGATTACAACTCTGTGTAGTAGGAGATGTACAGCCCCCAACGTGTAACAGACTGAAAACACGCAATCATGAATGGTTTTCAACAGCTATGAAAGGGTGTCTGAAGGATAAAAGGAGGAAATTTGAGAATATATAATTGCTGGGCTGTGCATGGCATCTTTCCAGAGGCATTCCACTGTTCTTTCTAACTCTGCCGCTGTGGTAGATAGCTGGAGTTGTAACTGACTATCCTTTTAAGATTTCCTACTAAATCTGAAATCAGATTTAGATAATAAGTAATGGGTACAGGGCCTTTCTAATTATTTCCATTCTTGTTGATGTGTTGTAATCAAGGAAAGAATGTAAGAAATAGCTTTTTTTTTTTAACTCAGGAAAACATTCTAAGGGTCACTTTGGGTACTGGAATCTAGGTAGCGGTTCATTCTTTGCGGTCCACAGACTTATTTTTAGAGTGAGGGCATGGTGCTCTGCTGCATCATGGCTAAATGTTGTTTTCAGAACGTAAGCTTTAAAACTGTTGTCTTGGTCAGAGAGTGAAGTCAGTGGTGCCTGTTTTAGCCCTCTGGGAGAATATAGCTCAGCGGCGTCCTAGTCCTGCGGTCAGGCTGTCGTCGCCACCTCGCTCTGCAGAATGGTATGCTAGAGCTTTACTATCCGTACCTGGGACTTTCCACTCGAAACATTTATGTATTAGATGTTCTTTTTAAGTTTTAGAGGGATGTGTTTATTAGAGAGCAAAGATAGTACCTGGGCTGAGAACGGCATGAGTCCTGTGCATGAACCTCAGTTCCTAAGCTTTTACGGTAGCCTTGTAGCAAAATGTTCTTGAGCTTCATGGACCCCGGAAGGGAGGGTGAGGTCTGAAATGTTACCTGGATGTTGAAGATGTTCCCTTGTCAGTTGAGGGAAGATCTGTGCTGTTTCAGCCTTGCCACTTCCTTGCTTTTCTTTCTCTGACAGAATGGACTGGCTAATTTATGTGTGAGCTATAGGGGATGGGCCTTTGAAGACGTTAGTGTTTCCTAGCAACCCTGTAGTGCTCATGTATAAGAACTGCATGTGAGTGCCCCCAACACACACACACACACACACACACACACACACACACACACACACACACACACACTCTCTCTCTCTCTCTTCTCTCTCTCTCTCTCTCTCTCTCTCTCTCTCTCTCCTTGGCTTCACTTGTCTGTGTGGTTAGCCTCTGTGGTAGGAATGTGGAGTGCGCTAATGTGCTGTGAGCTTTGACTTGATGTTGACTGGGACTGGAAATGTGTTGGTCCTTAAAAAAAGTCTTCCAGCTTTAAGAATGAATGGACTCAGGGTTCACTCCCCTTCCATTCGGTTTGTCGGGGTGATGGTCCTGCATAGCTAGAACCCAGTTCTGTTACCGCTCTGAAACATCTACTGCCTGAGTACCTCAGACCGCGAGTCTTTGTTAATCGCTGTTGTGATTCATACTTAGTAATCATAGACGCTGATTTCGTTTTCCTTGAATTCTTTCCTAATTAGGATTTAATCGCCACCATGTCGAGCAAAAGGGCAAAGACCAAGACCACCAAGAAGCGCCCTCAGCGGGCAACATCCAATGTGTTCGCCATGTTTGACCAGTCCCAGATCCAGGAGTTCAAAGAGGCCTTCAACATGATCGACCAGAACCGGGACGGCTTCATCGACAAGGAGGACTTGCACGACATGCTGGCTTCAATGGGTAATGTCCGCTTGTAATGTTGATGTTTTGGGTAGAATTTCCTTAATGTTTTTCATGATTCTTAAGGCTCTATGAAGCTAGTCTAAGTGACTAATTTTGAAACAGTGTTTCCCACTGGGGCACATGCAGATTCCTGTGCCTGTCTCAGGACTGGACTGGAGGGCTGTGTGTGTCTGTGTTTGTGCATGTGTGTGGTAGGAGTTTGAAAAAGGAAGAGACGCCGATTATAAAGCAGCACTAATGACCCTCGTGCCTCACTGGAATAGGACACGTTATATCATCTCCGGGCGGTTCCCCCAGGTCACGGTCTTGATTCCTGCGATTAATAGTTGATGTGTTTGCTAGTGTGATGACAAATACAGCTCCTTTTATTTAGGAAAAAATCCAACCGATGAATACCTGGACGCCATGATGAACGAGGCCCCGGGCCCCATCAACTTCACCATGTTCCTCACCATGTTTGGAGAGAAGTTGAACGGCACAGACCCTGAGGATGTCATCAGAAACGCCTTCGCTTGCTTTGACGAGGAAGCGATTGGTAAGTCAGGCGTAACCTAATCACACAGATGTTTTAGGTATGTGACAGAGTATATAGTAACTAAAATGTGGTGAGTTAGCACTTTGTGGAGAAGGTTTTCTTCACAGCTTTCTTTTGGTGTGCTCACCACTGGCCTTCCCCCTCCCTTAACTATTGGTAGTTTTCAGAGGTTCGTTGGTTACATTTGAAACCTCTTTGGAAACATATGTACTCTCTTACTTAAAAGTTAGTTCCCCAAGGTCCTGGCTATCTGTACTGTTAAATGAGTGACTGACCAGAGAAACTTCATAAGCCGCTGCGGACCACAGCACAGGAAATGTGCTGAGGAGAGCTTACACTCTGGATTGGGGAGCTTGGTCTCACATTCCTCTTGTGCTGTGCGGTAGCTGTGTCACTCGAGGCTGTTTCCTGTGGTGAGGTGCTGTTTTGTTTTGTAATGATATGACCATCTCACAGGGCTGTTGGAGGAGCCGGCGAGGAAACGAGACGGCCTACTTAGTGCTTGCTGCCTGGCGTACAGCTGACCCTGAGCAGAGCGTGGGCTGCGCGCTGCAGGCTGTGATCCCGGCATTCGGGAGGCTGGGTTGGGAATCAGGGGTTTGGGCTACTGAGTAAGAAAGTCTTTCAAAAGACAAAAGCGTCAACATAGGACTGCCCAGGCCTCGGCAGAAGTGGAAGAGAAAGCATGTTTTCCAAGGTCTCTGCCTCGTGGCTCAGCAGGTGTGTGCAGAGCAGGAAGACACGGTCTGCTTGCCTAGTCTTGACTGGACTGGCTGTCAGGCAGCTGATGCAAGCAGGTCTCACTCTAGCATTCAGGACCCCCACAGAACGGCCATCTTCTGATGGCCACATAATGGCCCTCAACCACAAAAGAGGCACACACAGTACATGTGACTGTGATTTTTGTAGAATTTTTTTCTGGGCTCCTAAAAGCAATAAGCCTTTTCTTTCTTTCAATGTACCAAAGTTTTTTTTTAAAAATCTTGTCTATCTCCTGAATGCGTGGTTGATGTATTTTAGTTGTATGCTTACTGCCAGTCACACTTAACTTCTGTGCCAACCAAGTGAGCTGGCTGGTGTTAGAAATCAGTTCTACAGAGCTACACTTCTAAGATTTTAGGGACCTTTGTTAAAAACGCAGGATTGGCATTTCTTTTCTAATTTTACTTTGTTGTTGAGCTCACTTTGTGTGAAATGTAGTCTTAGTGAGTTCATTTCACAGACCAGGAAGTCCTCAGTCTTTTCTGCATTATGGTTAAACCTCTGTGTTTCCTCATTTCCCACCTATGGTATATGAAGGGTGCGTACAAGTTACTTTGAAATGTCCAGTGCTGGAAGAGAGATCAGGGCTGACACAGGGTCCTGCTTCTGCTCTGTAAGTGGTGACATTGTTTTCTAAGGTAATTTATGAAAATGATGTCAGGTGGCAGTTACACTGCTGTACCTGTCACATTGGCCTGAACAGTAGGTTTGGCCTTGTGTGATGACCAAGCTACAAAAAGGAGTGGGGCGGACAGACAGACAGACAGCACAGTAATGTCACAGTCTGGTTGTCTCTACCAGGGTATCCTCGGCGGTGGAAACACCGTGCTGCACCTCTGAGTGTGGGTGTTCTGACCTCAGTTCTTCCCGTCCAGGCACCATCCAGGAGGACTACCTGAGGGAGCTGCTGACCACCATGGGCGACCGCTTCACAGACGAGGAGGTGGATGAGCTCTACCGGGAGGCCCCCATCGACAAGAAGGGCAACTTCAACTACATCGAGTTCACGCGCATCCTCAAGCACGGCGCCAAGGACAAGGACGACTGAGGACGCCCAAATTCCAGCCCAGTGTTCCCTGTTGCCACTTGGGGTATTTCTGAGATTCCTCTCCTAGAACCCGTGGCATGCCCTAGCTTTACTGCTTTTTGCCTTGTTTTGTATTTATTCTCAGCCACTCTGGGCCTTATGTACCTTTATGATCAGACTGGAAATGGGACTTTCTGTCATTACCCGACTAGAAAGGAAGGTCATTTACAGACAGCCTTGTCCCTCCTGTGTAATAACTGTAGCCCACACAGAGTCAATATATTTTTTCAGAGAAAGTTATCCACTCAATTTTTTCTGAATGACAATTAAACTTTGTGATAAAATACGTAGTCGCTTAAACTTATTTCTCACTCACAGCTTTACTCGCGTCCCTCACACAGGGTAGATGAGGGACGCGCCCTCAGGCTTGGCTTGCATTCTTCCTTCCAGCGCCCTGCTGCCTTACAAAGCATTGGTTCCCTCTGCCCCTGCTTGCTGCTCTCTCCCAGGAGGAAGACTGTCTTCCAACCTGGAAAATAGTTCCTGCAGAATTGCCATCACTTGAATAGCTTAAGATAGCAGAGGTGACCACACTTGCGCCATCTCTTCTCACTTTAAACTTCTGTACGTTTCTTCCTGCCACCTAAAATGAGACCAGGCCACCGAATGCACTAATTTTCACTAGTTCTATTTAGAAACTGCTCCGGCTCTAAAGGGTCTATGGAATGCTGTCAGCAGAAAGACGGACTTCCGTGCTGTAGTCCCAGCTGCTGGACACACACATGGTGTTTGCTGTACACGGCCTCCCCTGTTATAGTAGCCCCTAGAGAAAGTCCACGTTGATGCAGAGGTTCATCAGGAGTCCACGTGTGCATTTTAGACATTCCTGACCTACCCGCAGTCAGAGCAGCTGTGCCACATGCCTGGGAAAGTGAGGTCATTGTTTCGATCCTAAAAATAGCTCGGGTTATTTGTGAAAATTCAGAACTGTTGCCGTGTTTATCAGGGAGTGAGTGAAAAACACTTTTGTTCTGTTTAGTTTCTAATGTTCCGTAAAGTCCTACGTTTAATTAAAAAGGTTTGAAATGTGGGGCCAGGGTTGCTTCAAGCTTGGAGTTTTATGCTAATTGACAAGACTTTCCTTGAAGGAAACCATTACCTCACTGGATAAACAATTACGGAATGCTTTTGAACAGCCAGTTAGGGAGCTGGAGCTTCACCCTAGTAAGGCCTGCCCTGAGAATGGGGCGAGTGACAACTCTTTGCCTCCTTCAAGATTGGAATCACAGAAGTCTGCCCTAATTTGCTGCTTGAATTCCACTTAGGGTTTTAAGCCAAATACTTTTTTCAGAGTCTTGTTTGTTTATTTCCATTTCCACTGAAGCGGGGTAAAAACCCAAACCTATCATCTCTGCTTTGCTAACAAATCTTCAATGAGGAGTAAAATTATTTCCATTACAGAAAAAAAAATGTTCTACTAAAATTATCTCTCGTAACATCTATTTCCATCTGGGCAACCCTTTAAATAGCTGTTAGGAACAATAGGTGGTCAACCCTGAATGAAACAAGTCTCTTAATTTGCTAGTAGGATTCTCTGCCTAATAGCCTGGCTTTGCTCGAGCAAGAATAGCTGCCAATAAAAAACTGTAACACTCTCCTCTAGTGGCTTGAAAGCCGGTCTCCAAGGTTTTCGTGATGAGAAGGACCTCGGAGCCATCCAGATTAAAATCCCAGTAAAACAGTGCAAAGCGGCCGCCCACCTGCTTATGGTTATGTTGCGCTTGGGACCCAAGTGCCCAAGTTGAATGTGATCAAGGAACCCGAGACTTAAGGCCAGGAAGTGAGTGTGCTGCACAGAAGTGGAAGCCGACTCTGAGAAGGGAACCAAGTGTGAGGAGAGTGAGGACCAACACTGACTACAGAGGCATGGGAGGAGGGAGGACGGTTCTGTTAGGTCAGAGACAGGGGTAGAGAGGTTTAAAGGAGCCCACTAGATTGGGCATGCCTCAGCAGCTAGGTAGTTTTGAATGTAGAAACCATAGTGAAAAAATACAGTGAATAATGCTGAAGTTTCGGGCCCTGGCAGACCCGATTTTTTCCTCTCTTCTCTCGTTTTCCTTCCTTTTCCAGGGCTTCTTTGGCTTTCTGGAAACTCAACTCTGTAGACCAGGCTGAACTCAGGTGGCCTGCCCTCCCGGCCTGCCTTTGTCTCCCTAGCACTGGGATTAAACCTATCCTGCCATTTTTAAGTCCCAGCTTTGCTACACCTCCACTTTATGGCCTTGGGCAAGCTGTTTAATCTTTGGTGACCTATTTGTTCATTTATAAAATGAAGTAATGCTGTTCATAATGGTATCTTAACGATTAAAAGCAGCATTTATCTGAAGGTGGGTGTGCTTGAATAAATTCCACCCGGTACCCAAGTAGATCTGTGGCTAGGTTGTTTTAAAATGCCATCTTCCTCATCTGAAATAAGAATTCTTCCAAGTTTGCTACAAAAGTTAGAAACATGAAAAAGAAAGGTGTGAATGCAGCAGATACTCAAATCGTACTTACTCTTGCTTTGCTCTCTAATGGGTTCCTGAAAGAATCCTGAAGGGAAGGCAAGGCTTAAGGGGCCTCTACTTAGAGACGAAGTCTTGTGGGGGGGGGGGGGGACCTGGCCCTCACATGATGCTTAGAGATGAAGTCTTGTATATGGGGGAGGGGGGAGCCTGGCTTTTACATGGTCCTTAGAGACGAAGTCTTGTATATCGGGGGGGGGGGGGGGGGGGGGGGACCTGGCCCTTACATGATCCTTAGAGATGAAGTCTTTTATATGGGGGTGGGGTGGGGGGTGGGGAGCCTGGCCCTTACATGGTCCTTAGAGATGAAGTCTTTTATATGGGGGTGGGGTGGGGGGTAGGGAGCCTGGCTCTTACATGGTCCTTAGAGATGAAGTCTTGGGGGGAGGTGCTTATCCTTACATGATCCTTAGATATGAAATCTTGTATATGGGGGATGGGTGGGACCTGGCCCTCACATGATCCTTAGAGATGAAGTCTTGTATGGGGATGGGGGGTGGGGGGGCCTGGCCCATTCATGAACCTTAGAGATATGAAGTCTTGTATGGGGGGGGGGAGCCTGGCCCTTACATGATCCTTAGAAATGAAGTCTTATATATTGGGGGTGTTAGCCTGGCCCTTACACAATCCTTTGAGATGAAGTCTTGTATATTAGGGGGGCAGGGGGAGACTGGCCCTTACATGAGTGCTGGGAATTCTAACTTGGGCCATCTATCTTGCATAGCACCTCTCAGCCACTGACACACTTCCCCAGCTGCACTCTGTTTTTTAGAGGGGCTTTTGCCGTGTTAAGCTTGCCTGTTTCTGTGCCACTGGGATGCCAGGATTAAAGGCAGGTGCCACCATCTCCTGCTTAGTCACTGACCTTACATTGCCTAGGGTGGGGATTTAGGAAGTGGTCATAGACTTGGAAGAGTCCTACAACAAACTGTTGAAGAGCCAGAATCCTATAAGAAACATAAGTATTTAAGCAGTGACTCTTAAGGACAGATGGTATCAAAGGAAAAGAATAAATACTCATGACTAGAAATAGCATCAGCATTACCTAGTACATATGAAAAACAAATTATTTTCCACCTCTGACCTACTCAATACCAGTACCAGATTTTCAGGCACCGACTTAGAGCCACTCTCAATTTATTCTGGGACTTATTTTATTTTACATTTTATCTGTGTGTGGAGCTCAGAGGACAACTTGGACAAGTTGGTTTTCTTTGTGGGTCCTGAGAATCTAACTGTCAGGCTTGGTCCTGCCGGCCCCTAGGATGTTTTTGTGTTGTAAGAAAACCACTGTGTGACAATAGTGCATCAAAGTGCTTTGTACTGCTGGGCGTGAGTGGTATTCCTACCTTCTGGAAATCTCTCTTTTTTTTTTTTTTTTTTTTTTTTTGAGGGGGGAGAGAAGTTCAAGACAAGGTTTCTCTGTATGGTCTTAGCTGTCTTGGAACTAGCTCTGTAGACCAGGCTGTCCTCTAACTCACAGAGATCCTCCTGCCTCTCCCTCCTAACCCTGAGGGCTGGAGTTGAGGGCATGCTCCACCACCGCCGACCTGGAATTTCTGATCAGATTGAGAGAGAGAGAGAGAGAGAGAGAGAGAGAGAGAGAGAGAGAGAGAGAGAGAGAGGAGAGGAGAGGGAGGGGGAGGGAGGGAGGGGGGGAGGGAGGGAGGGAGAGACAGAGAGAGGAGGAGAGAGAGAGAGAGAGAGAGAGAGAGAGAGAGAGAGAGAGAGAGAGAGAGAGAGAGAGAGAGAGAGAGAGAGGGAGGGGTGTTCAATCAAGACTGCGGCTACAGGGCTGGGGAGATGGCTCAGAAGTTAAGAGCACTGCCTGCTCTTGCAATTCCCAGCAAGCACATGGTGCCCTCTTTTGGTCTGTAGGCGTACATGCAGGCAGAACACTGTACACAATAAATAAATAATAAATAAATAAACCTTTTTAAAAAAGACTGCTGCTAGCCGGGCGTGGTGGCGCACGCCTTTAATCCCAGCACTCGGGAGGCAGAGGCAGGCGGATCGCTGTGAGTTCGAGGCCAGCCTCGTCTACAAAGTGAGTCCAGGATGGCCAAGGCTACACAGAGAAACCCTGTCTCGAAAAAAACCAAAAAAAAAAAAAAAAAAAAAAACCAAAAAAAAAAAAAAAAAAAAAAAAAAAAAAAAGACTGCGGCTAGATTGACTATCCATTATTTCAAAAGAGTGATACCTAGATGCTCACTCCGGTGGGGGCGGGGAGTGGAATTGTCCGCAAGAATGCAGTCAAATCTTGTGCAGTGTGTGTGTGTTAATTCTATTATGTCTTTAAAAAACAACTCAAACCTTTCTTGTGATTGAAAGAGGAATGAGCCAGGCATTGGCTGAGGCCTGATTAATTTGCAAGTAGGAAATGGGGGAGAAAGTAAAGTGCAATTTCAAATAGGCGAAGGCGTTGCCTGAGCTCCGGGGAGGAGAGCTCGGCCGCCGCCCTCTTTGGTATAGCGTTCCTCCTCTAGAAAACTGTGTCTGAAACTCAACTAGGCCGACCGCCCTCTGCTAACTCAGGCAACCTCGGACTGGCCGCCGCCGGCACCAGGGGACCCCAAAACCAGGGGGGCGGACCGCAGCCCACCCGGGTCACATTCCAGCGCTGGCGCTCCGCCCTCGGCCCGGGGAATGCGGAAGGACCGCGGGAACCGGCGCGGGGAGCCGGGGGACGCCGTTGGGCGGGGGGCGGCTGCGGCAGGGGGATGCCGCCGTGCAGGTGAGCTGGGCAACCGGCGCTCAGGGCTACCGGGGACTGAGCTCGTCGGAGCGCGCGGCCAGGTTAGCCGCTGTCCCTCCCTGGCTGCGGGGCCCTGGGTCCCACCGACCGCCAGCAGCATCCCCCTGCCGCAGTTGGTCGCGCCGAGCTAGCCGGTGCTCCTTCCGCCCCGCCCCCGGGCCGGAAGTGCGGCGCCGCCACCGTCCCGCATCCCTCCGCTGGTCGCAGTCTCCGGCCGGGTCCTCGGGTTCGCGCGTGCAGCGTCGGATCTGGTGAGTGGACCCCGGCCCCGCGGGGCGCCCCCACCCCCAGGTCGCGTCCGCCCCTCTCCGGCCGGCGGGCTCGGGCGGGACGAGGCCCTGGCGCGGCTCCTGGGCTGCGGACTCCCGCCGAGGCCCCGGCCCTGCCTGCTCGCCGCCTGCACGGCTGACACCTGGCGCCCGGCTGCGGGCACCTGCGGCGGCTGCGGGCTGGGTGTCCGCTCCGCTGCGCGCGCCGGTTCTGGGCGCGTTGGGGGAGGAGAAGCGGCTGCGCGGTTCCTGCCCGAGGGAGCCGCGAGCCGGAACTAGAGCCCGCAGTTAGACGCAAAAAAGGGCCGGTTTCCACAGTCCTACTGCGTCTTGCAGATATTTAGTTCATTGTTAGGAAAGGGCAATGCAAAGAAAGTGTGAAGAATTGGGGACTTACTGAGCAAGGGCTCCTTGCGGGAGACCTGGGCGGATCTCTGGTGGGAGGCAACGGGAGCAAAAGCTCCAAAGGTGAGAGTCGTATCGTGTGTTCAGGAAGCACAGGACACCAGCCCGGATGGAGGAGAACAGTAACGAACACTCGCTGGGAATGAGGAAGGTGCCCTGGGCGAGGGCCTGTAAAATAAAAGTAGTTAGCTAAGTTAGGCCTTTTTATAGGTGTGTTGAAATTTTGACCAGAAGTGAGATTTTACGTAAGAGGCCTTAGGGAGTCACTTGGATTCCTCTATAAGGAAGTAACAATGATCAGGTTGACAGCTTTTGTTAAAGATGGCTTTGCTGTAGTCCTCTGCGTTAGGGAAACATCACAGCGTTTTCTAATTCAATAGACCCCTTTAGTTTATGGTCGTTGAAAGTGTTACCCTGAAAGGTGAGGCATTTGAAGAAGTCATATGATGTCAGCAAAAATTTTTGTATACCCTCTCACTTCTACACACACAAACACATGCACACGCGCACACACCCCTGATCACTTCCTGTCTGAGTGCACGGCTTTTTGTTTGTTTTGGATACTGTGTTAAATAAGACGCATTCTATGATTGCCCCTCTGTGTTTGTGCTTCAGTGAGGCTGCGACCACTGGACTGCAGCTTCTGAAGGACACATGTCCGGGTGATGGGGGCCAAGGTTAGGAAGGCCGGGGTGGGTCCAGCGTCCCCACTTCCCCAAGGTGGAGAGATACCAGCTGTCTAGGTATGGAGAGTTTCATACCTGGTTACCAGCATCTTTGATTGGGCTCTGACAAGTTCCACACCACAGGCGAATCGGATTTCCCTTCCTCCCTCAGAAGGCAGAAGGCAGAAAACAGGAGAAAGAGTATTCAAAACTCACTGTGTGCAAGGGAGGGAGAAAGACAGGAAACCAAGTCAGCCTCAGCAAGCTTGTTCGCTGTTTGTTGGGGATGGGTTGGGGGGGCGTGTCTGCAGTTTTAGAGGAAGATTATACAATTTTTAGAGGATCTAGGCTTGTTCCCAGTCATGGTAGGAAGGTAGCCTTGGCTACTCCGTTCTTTGTGCTGTGCCTTCCATGGGCAGGTCCTCAGACTTTGGAAGAGAAAAGTGGTCAGTCAGAGAGGCGCCTCTTTGGTTCAGAATATTCCTCATGGCAGGCATCATTTCTGAGCCCCAGGGTACATGCTGGCCTTGCGGGGTTGCGTCAGCTGAAACTGTCGTGGTGGGCTGTGTCCTGTGACTGGATCTCCTAGGTGTATGTCCTGCCACTTGCTAGCTTTTGTCTGGGAAATCGGTACCACAACAGCCTGCATTATCAGCTGTTGTGACGGCTAGTTGTTAGTGCATGTGGTACGCTCACTCTGGTACGCCCGTAGTTCAGCCTGTGTTGATAATGTTCCTTCCAAGTGTTCAGCAAAGGGTAACTGGCTGGTGGGTTTTGTGAAGTTGTCTCTTGAAAATGAGACTGGCCAAGTGTATGCCGACCCGTTGGTAGACTGGACAAAAAGCCTTATTTTAGGAGTGCTCAAGTCCATGAACATTTGTGTATGGAATATTGTTTGTGATGGGAAGAAACTAATTGTATGTATGTCCTGGCTTACCCGGTATTTATGTGGCACCTGCCATGTACAAGGCAGTCTCCTAGACACTATAATCCAAGCAAATAGGCAAAAGGCTTTTAAAAAATATTTGTAAATTCTATGGCCATGGCTGGGTGGTGGCGGCAGCAGTGCACACCTTTAACCCTAGCACTCTGGAGGCAGAGGCAGGGGGATTTCTGAGGCCAGCCTGGTCTCCAGAGCAAGTTCTAGGACAGCCAGTGCTACATAGAGAAACCGTGACTCAAAAAACAAAAACAAAAATTGTATGGTAATGTAATTCTACTCATTAGTAGAAAAGAGTAAAAGGTTGGGTGGGTGTTCAGCTCCCAGCACTGTGCTGAGGCCCTGGGTGTTCAGCTCCTGGCACTGTGCTGAGGCCCTGGGTGTTCAGCTCCCCGCGCTGTGCTGAGGCCCTGGGTGTTCAGCTCCTGGCACTGTGCTGAGGCCCTGGGTGTTCAGCTCCCCGCGCTGTGCTGAGGCCCTGGGTTTGATTCCCACACACTCAGAAACTTTTTGTTTGTTTGTTTGTTTTTCGAGACAGGGTCTCTCTGTGTAGTCTTGGCTGTCCTGGACTCACTTTGTAGTCCAGGCTGGCCTGGAACCCACAGCGATCTGCCTGCCTCTGCCTCCCAAGTGCTGGAATTAAAGGCGTGCGCCACCATGCCTGGCCAGAAACATTTTTTAAAAGAGGAGGAGGACAATCATAAACTAGACACAATGAGTCAGTTTTAGAAATAATACATTTAAAGAAGTCAAGCCTGGAGGACCCGAGGAAGGATGCTTAATTCTCATTAGGAAGAGCAAATAGAACAGACACTGGAGCCGGGTGGTGGTGCACGCCTTTAATCCCAGCACTCCGGAGGCAGAGGCAGGCAGATCTCTGTGAGTTTGAGACCAGCGTGGTCTACAAAGCGAGTCCAGGAGAGCCATGGCTATACAGAGAAACTCTGTCGGGAAAAACCAAAAAAAAAAAAAAAAAAGACAGAGAGAGAGAGAGAGACACTGGAAGCAGTTGAAGAGAGGGAGCAGGACAGGAGCCGCCACCCATGGAGGTCCTCGGAAGGACTCCACCCAGTGAAGGATGGAAGCAGATGCTGAGACTCACAGCCAAACTTTGGGGTGGAGCGCAGCAAGTCTTATGGAAGAGATGGGGGATAGAAGGACCTGGAGGGGACAGGAGCTCCACAGCGAGACCAACGGAGCCAACGGATCTGGATGGAGGAGGGGCTGCTGCAGAGCCTGATGCACCAACCAAGGACCATGCATGGTTAGGACCTAGACCCTCTGCTCAGATGGAGTAGATAGGCAGCACAGTCTCCTTGTGGGTCCCATAATATGGGGAGTAGGGACTACTTCTGAGATGGACTCTGGCCCCCACATGTTGGTCACTTCCACCTGGCAGGGCAGCTTTGCCAGCCCACAGAGGAAGAGGATTCAGGCAGCCCAGATGAGATTTGATAGGCTGAGGCCAGATGGTAGGGGAGGAGGGCTCCTCCTTTCTGAGGAATAGGGAGCAGGGGAGGGGGGATGGGGGGCCCCCGGGAGGGGACAAAGGAGGGGCTGCAATCGGGCTGTAAAGTGAGCAAATTAAAAATAAATAAAAAAAGTCAGGCCGACATAAGCATATGATCATCATTTGATTTAAAGAAACCCAGACCAGAGCAGTCAAGGTCGCAAATACCTCTAATCTCAGCACTCTGGGAGCTGAGGCAGAGTCCTGAGTTTGAGCTCAGCCTTGTCTATGTAGTAAGGGTTGTCTCAAAAAAGAAAAAGAAATTCAATCAAGATTTGCTGGGGGCGGGGGGTGGTGTGTGTGAGGTACACAGTTGACTTCTGGGGCTTTCTGGGATGATGTTAACATCTGTGACTTCCCTGGGTTCTTCCCTGGGTGTTCAGTTACGGTAAGTATGTGAGGTTAGTTTTGTGAAGCATTTTAATTTGATTATGTACTGATTTCCCTTATTGCTGCTTTCAAATCTTGTCTATGCTAATTATGTGAGGATCCCTGTGAAATTCTGACAGACACTGGGAAACATGAAATGAAATTTTTAAAGGTTTCTGCCCTCCATACCTCCTCCTGTGAATGTGCTGACAAATCAAGAACCTGTCACTGCACAGTCCCTATAGTGAGCATCTGTCCTGGGCACCTCAGCATCCGTCCTAGTGAGTCCCCACCGTGAGCATCTGTCCTGGGCACCTCAGCATCCGTCCTAGTGAGTCCCCACCGTGAGCATCTGTCCTGGGCACCTCAGCATCCGTCCTAGCGAGGCTGGGCTAGAACTAGAACTCTTTCTGCTGTAAAGATTTAATTATGTGCATGGGCGGACTGTGTGCGTGTGAGTGGATGAAGGTGCCACAGAGGCCTTACACCCCGGGAGCTGCGGTTGCCCATCTTGGCTCTCTGCTAGAGCCGCGTGCACTCTGACTGAGCCGGCTCTCCAGCCCACAAAACCAGTCCCACCCTTTTCTTCTCCTTAATTGGCTCACAGTCACTAGAAACTTTTATTTTTAGATTTTTATGGTTTGTGTTGTTTGTAGCTCAGGCTAGACTCAAATTTGGGCAATCCTCTCCTCCTTCCTCGGCCTGGAGAGTACAGAGACTGCAGGTGTGCGGTGCCACACCCACCTTGAGTGGTACCTTTGTGATACATATTTTTCAACCAGCATTTAAGCACATTCAAGGACAAAACTTTGAAGAAAGCTGCAATTAGCAAACGAGAAAGACCTGCAAAGCAGTAGAGGAGTAGGAAATAGGATAGCGGTGACGCCGGAGGGGAGAGAAGAGTGGTGTGGGAGAGACAGTACAGATCCGGAAGTTCTATTGTGGTTACGTTTTCTGACCAGAAATAGAAAATCCCCTGGCCACCTGGCTGGTCCTTTTGAACTTTCTGGAATTCTGTGACTCTAATCCCAAAACAAAAATGCTTCCTCATCTCGCTATTAAAGAAGTCACAGAACTGGGGGCATTGCTGCTTTCCCGTTTATAACAACAAATCACTCTCAGTTTTGTTTTGAGCACGTATAGGGCAATGCCTGGGTTTTGTTGCTGTTGTTTTGGGGTTTTTTGTTTTGTTTTGTTTTGAGATAAGGTCTTTAGCTTGCCTCCAGCTTGCCTGGAATCTGAGGCGTGTGCCACCACACCTGGCTTATAAATCCCAGTCTTTGAAAGCCAGGAATCCCTGGGTAGTTGACTCCTGTGTGGTTGTCTCCACTGTGGCTCACTCACTTGGCTGGCCAGTTGCTGCCGGCTTCCCGTAGAAGGCCTCAGCTCCTTGCCACCCTGTGCAGATAGACTCACAGCAGGGCAAGCAGTGTCTGCCAGCCGCCATCATCTCATATCCCACCATTGCTCACACAGGTCCACTCTGCTCGGCCGCTGTGCAGTGACAGCTGTCCAGGTCATGTTGGGGCCTGGCTATCACCTTGGCAAGGCGGGGAGGAATTTCAGTGCCACCAGGAACCACGCACTGTGTGTGCGTGTGTGTGTGGGGGGGCTTGTGCTCATTGAGTACTCATCACTCCAGGAATCTGGGTGTGCTGATCTAGTGATTCCTTCTGCCACTGTTCAAGATGTCTGAAGTTCAGGTTTTTAAGTAAGTATCACATTTAAAAAAAAAAAAAAAGGCAAGCTAATTTTTAAAGAGCTATCTTAAAGGTCATCTTGGGGGCTCTAAACAAGCCTTCCTGCAGACTACATACAATTTGCTAGCTGCCAGTTATTGGCTGTGAGCTACCTCTCAGTATGTGTGCATGTGTGCACATGCATGTGGGGGCCAAAGGACTGGTGCCATTCCTCAGGTGTGTTCACTTCTCTTTGAGACGTAGCCTCCCACCATCTCATCACTGCCCTGCGTGCATCACCAGTCACAGGTCTTAGGCTCGAACTCAGTTCCTCGTGCTCAAAGGGTAAGCGGCCACTGAGCTGTCCTCCTAGCCCATGAGCTGCCCCCTATGTGGCTGAGGAAAATGGGGTAACTAAAGTAGCCAAAGGTCAAGCAGCTGCTCATGCCAGAACTGGAGGTGGAGTCCAGGCCTCCTGTATCACCATTTGCCCGAAACGAGCAGCTTTGAGGAGCCTGGGGAAGCAGGAGACGTGTAAAGCCAGTGCCGAGGGAAGGGTCTCAACCTTAGCTATAAGCTGGAATTGCCTATTGCATTGTAAAAATTTTATCTAATTACTTCATGTTTATGAGTGTTTTGCCTGCGTGTGTATCTAGGCACCACGTGCATGCCTGGGACTAGAGTTACACAGACAGTTGTGAGCCTCCGTGTGAGTGCTAGGAATTGAGCCCAGGTCGGCTGCAAGACAGCAAGTGCTCTTAGCCAATGAAACAACCCATGAAATTCTTGGCCTCCCCTCCCAGCATTCCCTTTCTGTGAGGGAGTGTCTAAGACTCTGGCATCGTTTTTTATAAGCTTCAGAGATGGTGCTGGGAGAGCAGTGTTCATTGGCCACATGGAGATAACAGGCACCTGGGGGAGCATCCGAGGGATGTTGGAGGCCATAGGCCGCCGCAGTATGCACTCTGAGCATCTTTACAAGCCTGAGGAAGCCGGGCAAGCAGAATGAGACTCACAGAGTTCTGCTTACTAATGGCATGTCCCTGAGCTTTGACTTGGACGTCAGACATCTGCATCACCTGTAAAGCCAGCTCCCCACATCCCCTCCTACGTGTGACCTGGCAATACAAGACCCCTTAGGTCACTGTGTTAGGAATGTGGGGAAATAATAAAGTGTATGAAGAGGAAGTGCCTGGTTTTTTGTTTTGTTTGTTTGTTTGTTTTTTATTAAAGGTAACTTGCATTCCGGGCTCTCTTATCTATATCTATGGCTGTAAATCTCCAGGCAGCGGGTTGGGTTAGGTGCCCCCCCACACACACAGACAAAGCACTTTCATTAATAATTGAACGTAAAGGTTTCTCTGTTAAGTCATGGCTAATGGAAGAAGATGCAGTCACTTATTGACCCAGTCTGACCTGCTACACTGCATGATGATCCAAGCTGTGGCTTCTACCTGCCAGTCACTGCTGGGACAGTGGCACTATCCGTGTAGTTTCTCTGGGACAGTGGCACTATCCGTGTGGTTTCTCTGGGACAGTGGCACTATCCGTGTGGTTTCTCTGGGACAGTGGCACTATCCGTGTGGTTTCTCTGGGACAGTGGCACTATCCGTGTGGTTTCTGTGGGACAGTGGAGCTACCTGTGTGGTTTCTCTGGGACAGTGGCACTATCCATAGTCTCTTTACTATAGTTAGGATTTCTATGAGAATACCACTTGTCTGTGATCCGAGTGCAGAGGCTGCTCAGAGACCATGCTTGCCTCCGTTGGTCACTGAAAGGTTCTAAGTGAGTTAAAATAACTAGGAGAGACATTAGCATGAAAGAGGGAGTACGTACATAGAAATTCCCTCTAGTAGGGTTGAGCATGGCTGATGTGGGGAGGTATTTAATGTCCAGTCTGCACTTGCATATTTTGAAGGCAGGAAGTTTCATTTAGTGCCAGGCTCTTAAACCTTTTCACTCATATTTTTTTTTTCTCCTGAGAATGAGGATAGATCGATCGATAGATAGATAGATAGACAGACAGACACATACATATATACATACATACATACATACATCCAATGATACATAGAATACTTGGTGCTGATGCAGTGTCTCAGTGCATGAAGGCCATTTCTGTCCAGTCTGACAACAGCCTCTGTTTCATCCCCAAAGCCCATGTGGTGGGAGGAAACCGATTTCAAGCGTCCCCTGATAGCCATGTGCATGCATAGGCACACACAAAGAAAGATTGCTTTTTAAAAACACCAAGTGTGGCAGTGCATGTTTGTGGCACTGGAGAGGCGAGAGTACGTCGACGTGAGGGATGGAGATGGGGCTCTTCATGCTGGCAGAGAATGAGGAGGTGAGCACACAGAGGACTCTACTGGTTCACGGGGGAGGGTGACTCCTGGCTTCCTGGCTGAGAAATCTGAAAGCTGGGAAGGTGGGAGAGGGGATGGTGGACTCCGTTTTCAGCGTGCTGGTTTTGCGGTGTCTGTGGGATGTCCCAGTGGGCGTGTTTCCCGGGCAGCTGGAGTTGACTCTGGAGCACCAGGTGAAGTGCCCGCCTGGAGGTGGCGGCTCGGAGCCGGATGCTGAGCTATGAGACCATGTAAGAGCTTTATGCCATGTAGGGGAATTTTGATGCAACTAAGTGGCAGAGACTGGCTTGGAGGCTACACACTCATGGATCCCAGTGTGGTGGTATATGCCTGCAGCGTACTGGGGAGGAAGGAGGGTAGAGAATTCTAGACCAGCTTGGGATGCATCATGAACCCTGTCAGAAATGCCAGGACATGAAAAACCCCAATGTTTAAGCGAGTGGAGAAGACAATCCAGGAGGGCTGATCCTGGGAGTGGAGAGCTGAGACTGTAGTGGGGCACAGCGTCCCCAGAGTCCAGCCTAGGCCTGTGTCAGGCACAGTAGAGCCCAGAGAAAGACAGTTTGAAGCAGTTGCTGGGGCTGGAGTGAGGAGGAGTCGGGAAAGTGGAGAAAGCCTAGACAGTCAGATTATAGTTCATACACCTTTGCTCGCTTTTCAACTCCTGTGTATGTTTAATTTTTATAAATGCCGAGTGTGTGTGTGTGTATTTGTACGTCTGAGGATTGAACCCAGGACCTTGAACATATGGGCTCTACCACTAAGTTATCCCCAACCCTAAAAATCTAAATCTCCCAGCACTTAGATGGAGGGAAGAGGATCGTAAATACTGAAAGAGTATGTAAAAGCGAGAGTGCGCTACAGCGCGACAGGCGGTCAGTGACCGCGTTCTCACCCCTCAGCCTCCTTCCCGTTTCCTTTTGGAGACCAGACTGCCGCAGCAGCGGAGGCCGTGTGCCACTGCCCCTCCCAGACTGCTGCACTAGGGGAGGCCGTGTGCCACTGCCCCTCCCAGACTGCTGCACTAGGGGAGGCCGTGTGCCACTGCCCCTCCCAGACTGCTGCACTAGGGGAGGCCGTGTGCCACTGCCCCTCCCAGACTGCCGCAGCAGCGGAGGCCGTGTGCCACTGCCCCTCCCAGACTGCTGCACTAGGGGAGGCCGTGTGCCACTGCCCCTCCCAGACTGCTGCACTAGGGGAGGCCGTGTGCCACTGCCCCTCGGTTTTTTTTCACTAATCACACTCCCTGATCAAATCTTTCCATTTGGTCCTGTCTTGTCATTGCCTTCTTGAAGAACGCTAATTAAACCTCACAGATGTTTAATGTAGGATACATTTAGCATGATACAACTGACACATTGTTTTTTAAATAAAATTACTCTTTAGTAACTTTGCAAAAACAACTGGCTAATGGAACTTATCTGTGCCTTTAGGCTGCTAGTATCTATGAAATCTTGAAATACGATCAGTACTTTTCACATGAGAAAAGCTTTGAGCTAACAGTTTCAGGGTGTGTGTAAAGCATTAAGATACTCAGTAGGGGCTGGAGCTCATTGGGCAAGCATGTTATAACATGCATGCTGGAGATATAGCTCATTGTGCGAATATGTTATAACATGCATGCAGGAGGTATAGCTCATTGGGAGAACATGTTATAGCACGCATGGTGGAGGTATAGCTCATTGGGAGAACATGTTATAACATGCATGAAAGCCTGGGTTTAAGCCTATTCTGGCTAGGTTTAATTAAACTTGACACAAGCTAGAGTCATCTGAGAGGAGGGGACCTCAATTGAGACAATGCATCCATAAGATGGGCTGCAGACCATTTTCTTAGTTAGTGATTGATAGGGGAGGGCCCAGCCCATTGTGGGTGGTGCCATCCCTGGGCAGGTGGCCCTATGTTCTACAAAAAAAGCAGGCTGAACAAGCTATGGGAAGCAAACTAGTAAGATGGGCCCTTCCATGGCCTCTGCATCAGCCCCTGCCTGCAGGTCCCTGCCTGTGTGAGCCCCTGCTCTGGCTTCCCTCAGTGATAGACTGTGTAAGCCAAATACACTGTATCCTCCCTAAGTTGCTTTTAGTCACGGTGTTTTATCACCCCAATTGCAATCCTAGGTAAGACAAGGCCCTAGCAGCAGCAGCCAGAAAAGAGAAAGAAAAGTCAAAATCATAGCTAGTAGACCACATTCTATTCTTCATTTCACTTCAATATAACTATAGTCAAATATCAAGCTAAGTTACAGGAAGGAGAAGAAAAATTAACATTATGCAGAACAGATACAAGGGGAAGGCAAGGTGTTGGGATGATGAAAGTTGATGCCATGAAGCGAGTATAAATCAAAACTGACCCTCAAAATCAAGCTAAGCTCAGAAGAGACACTGAATAGAAAGTGCAAAGCCAGAAGTCCTTCCTGTTGACCAGCTAGCATGGCTAGAGTTCTGGCTGGTCTTTATCAGCTAGACAAAAACACAGCAGGAAAGTTATGTACGGCTAGTCCTTTGTGATTCATTTGAACCTGACCTCTAACTCCAAAGCTGGCATGATAGTGGGGTGTCCTGCTTGCAGTTCTGCATTGTCCTCTAGTGGGATGGATTCTGAGACCTGCTCTGTCCGGCAGTCTCAGTGCTCTGCAGACAACATGGGGTTCATTTACACAGAACCAGATAGAACAGCTTACCGCAGACCAAGACTGTGTGCCATATACCTTTGAACATGCTGCTGTTGACCAAAGCACTGCCATGCATGCATTTACGTCGTTTAAAATGCAGCCAGGGCATGTACCATGCCTGCAGCCCCAGCACTCGAGACAGAGATGGGAGGACCAAGGCTTTAAGGTACCCTGAGCTACGTACTGAATTCAGGGTGAGCCTCAACTCCATGACACCCTATTTGCAAATAGACATGGGAATTATCATCTGTTTGCCAGCTAAAATTAAGTTGCTGGTGGCTGTCAGAGTGGAGGTAACAGCGAAGCCTCCACACGGGAAGATGATGAAGAGGGACAGCTAAGGGGATGTGGGGACGTGAGGGCTGCATGGGTTCTGTTTGGTTGAGACAGGGTTTCTCTGTGCAGCCCTGCCTGTCCTGGGACTCGCTCTGTAGACCAGGCTGGCCTCGAACTCGGAGATCTCCTGCCTCTGCCTCCCGAGTGCTGGGATTAAAGGCGTGCGCCACCATGTCCAGCAGATGATGTGTTTTAAAGGTGAACACCATATCTGGCTACCTTAGTCCTGTGTACAGTGTATGCTTAGTTCTCACCATTGCATTATAATAGGTAGAATATCTGGATGATGAAAATTTGGGGTTCTGAGAGATTTTTCATATTGGTAGTAGAGAGTACCTGTCATATTTGGTGGTTGTGAGGGCTAAATGGGAAAACCCAGCCTGGCGACTGTAAGAGGTTTATATGCTGGGGCTCTGCTCCTTCAGAGAAGTGCTTGGCACGCGGTGCTCAGCCTCTGTGGTTCCGTGTTTTCCTAGAACTCCCAGTGGGTTAGTCTTGGGGCCAGGGACACGGCTCAGTGGTTAGGAGCTCACCTGCTCTGCGTTGGGAGTGTGTTCAGTTCCCTGTAACTGCAACCCCAGGGGCTCCAGCACCCTTCTCTGGCCTCCATGGGCACCTGCACTCGTGTGCTCACACCCATACACAGACATAAACAAAAACACACAGAATTAAAAATAAAAGCTAAAACTTAAACGAAATTAGTCTTGCTGGGTGGTGGTCGCCCACACCTTGAATTCCAGCACTCATAGAGGCAGAGCTTAGGCCTGGACTGCTACAGAGTTCCAGGAGAGAAAGGGCTCCGTAGAGAAAACGCTGTTTCAGAAAAGCAAATAGAACAAAAACGAAATTAGCTTGTGAAATGTGATGGAAAACATATTGATAAATTGTTAGCATATGCTTTCAAAATCCACTTTAACTGCCACATTGAAAATAAGCTTGGGTGCACTCATTCCTACCTTATCAAAGTAAATGTCTTTACTAAGATATTTTTACTCTAGCTGGGCATAGTGGCACACAGCTTTAATCCCAGCACGTAGGAGGCAGAGACAAACAGATCTTTGTGAGTTCCAGGGCTACACAGGGAGACCCCGTTTTTGAAAGGAAAGAAAAAGCTATTCTAGGTGTGTGTATACCCTTTTGCTTTGCGTATTATACGTTGTTTTTGTTTAATTTCAGATTTAAATCGCCACCATGTCGAGCAAAAAGGCAAAGACCAAGACCACCAAGAAGCGCCCTCAGCGGGCAACATCCAATGTGTTCGCCATGTTTGACCAGTCCCAGATCCAGGAGTTCAAAGAGGCCTTCAACATGATCGACCAGAACCGGGATGGCTTCATCGACAAGGAGGACTTGCACGACATGCTGGCTTCCCTAGGTAGCCTTTCATGTGCATTTTCCCTGGTGATAAACCGTCTCTGAATCATTTGTTTTGAGATTTAATCCTCGTCCCAAATGGCCTTTGAAAAGCTTTCAGGTGTTGGGGGGGGCCTTAGCAGGGCTGGGCCAGGCATGAGGGCGATCAGCCGCAGGGAAAGGGCCTGGCAGGTACTGTTTGGGTTAGCTAAGTAGATTGTGCCTGTGTGGGCCTGAAAGCTGTGCGCGCGCATGTGTGTGCATGTGTGAGTGCGCGTGTGTCTGTGTGTGTGTGTTGGTGGTGGCTAGATGTAAAGGATCAGAAGACGTAGTAACAAAAGCCACTAATAATGCACAGTGGGCAATAAATATCCAGTCAGTGGAAGACAGGTCATGAGCAAAGAGGTGACACAACTAACAATTGTCTGGGAAGGAAGGGCAATGTTACTCAAAAATGGACCCCAGGAAAAGAGATCCCCATAATGATCTTTCTTATGATTAAAAAAAAAGAGAGGAAAGAATTTAGTTTTTTTCTAAAAACCATAGATGGGATGGCTTAGCAAATAAAGGCGCACACTGTCAAAGCTGGTGCCCTCAGTGTGAGCCCCAGGATGGAGAGGCCTGGCTCCTGGAAACGTTCTCTGTCCTCAGCATGTACTCCATGACACTGGCGTGTGTGTGCGCGCACAGACACATGCGCACGCACACACAAACAAGATCCATTTTAGATCCCTGTTTCACTCTGAGAACTCTGTTGACTCTTTGGGCTACAGTCATTCCTGCCCTCGCTTCCCAGGGTGCTGCAGGACAGCCGGTTAGACGAGCAGACGGAAGGGCAGCTTTTTACTTGTGTTGTGTTGTGGTGTTTTGTTTTTCGAGACATGTGTCTCTGTGTAATAGCCCTGGCTATCCTGGACTCACTTTGTACCAGGCTGGCCTTGAACTCACAGTGATCTGCCTGCCTCTGCCTCCTGAGTGCACCACCACACCCAGCTTTTTTTTTTTTCCCCACTTGTTTTTCTTGCTCAGTGGCTCCATTAGCACAGGTGAGTTGAGGAGATAGGTGTGGTGGGGCAGAGAAACGTTCAGCCAGATCCTGGCTCAGACTGCCCGTCAGATCTCAGTCTGGTATAACTAGAGTTATAACTGGTATAAACTCAGATGTTTCCTTAGCTCTAAGGTCCCGTCAACACAGCTTTTCCTGTGTGTCAGCTTCATGGCTGCAGGGCCCTGTGAGATGCTGGTGTCAGCCTCCTCGAGGGTTAAGAGTCAAGGAGGCTGGGCGGGAGATGGCGCTACGTTCTGTGTCTGCAGTACTGGGTTTGGGGTCCAGTTCTTCCACCTCCCGGCTCCAGTGAACCGGTCTTCAAACTCCTTCTCCAAGACCTTTCCTTTGGGGAGCTCTGTAGCTACCACCCCTCCCCCACCCCTCCCCGACCCGCCTCGCTGTCGGGCGTTTTCCATGGGAATAGAGATCAAGGTTTCCCTTCACAAACAAGACTGTGCGCACTCGAGGTCACGCCTGGCACGGTGGGTCATCTGTCAGCATGCAGGAGGATGAGGCAAGAGGGTTGCACTTGGGGCCAGCAGTGCTTTCTTTAATATCGTCCAAAATAAACTGCCAGTCCCAACTGACCTAATTGTTTTAACCCAAATGATCAGCTTATAAATAGTTTTTAAGCTACCAATTTTCATACAACTGTATCATAATTAGAAACATTACTGTGGGTTTTCTCTTAATAACAACCCCCGGTGACCCACTACGGAAGAATCTGTGTTCAGCATGTGCCAATGTGGTGTTCCCCATCAACATTTGAGAGTTTTGGTTTTTTTAATGAAAAGTGTTAAGAAGCTGGAGCTTTTGTCTGATCCCTGGAATTCCTGTGGAAGGAGAGAACTGACTCCTGAGAGTCGTCCTCAGACCTCACACATGTGATGTGTGTGCACACGCAAAATAAATGTAATAAAAACCTTTTTAAAAAATACGTTTGGTAGCATAACAGTAGCCAAAGGATCCGGACTGAGGTGGTTTTGTCTTTGCCCCGTGTGCACTCTGACAGGGAAGAACCCCACTGACGCCTACCTGGACGCTATGATGAACGAGGCCCCGGGCCCCATCAACTTCACCATGTTCCTCACCATGTTTGGAGAGAAGTTGAACGGCACAGACCCTGAGGATGTCATCAGAAACGCCTTCGCTTGCTTTGACGAGGAAGCGACAGGTAACGGCGCCTCTGGCCTCTCATATCACCTGGTTCCTCCCTCGCTTGGTCCTCTCTTCCTGGCTGACTGAGCTGCGCTCCCTGCACTGCCGGTCCGGGTGGCACTCCCTTCTGTTCTGGGCAGCCACCTCTTACTCTGACTTGACTTTATATTTCTATACTATGTTTTTTGGTTTTATTTTGTATTTTCATTTACTTGTTTATTTATTTTCTAATTTTAGAGTAGTCTGTCTGCATGTACACCTACATGCCAGGAGAGGGCATCAGATCCCATTATAGATGGTCATGAGCCACCTTGTGAGTTGACCTCAGGACCTCTGGAAGAGCAGCCGGTGTTCTTAAAAACTGAGCCATCTCACTAGCCCAGTAGACTGTGGTTTTTAAGAAGATGTAAAATCTCCATTCTCTATATAAATGTTTTGCCTGTGTATATGTGTATGTAGCAGGTGCGTGCCTGGTGCCCTCAGAGGTCAGAAGAAGGCATAAGAGCCCTTGGAACCGAGGTTACAGATGGCTGTGAGCCACTATGTGCGGTGCTGGGAATTGAACCGCAGTCCTCTGGAAAGCAGTCGGAGCTCTTGCACTGAGCCATCTCTCCATTTCGAAGCTCTTCAGATCCTTTAATATTTACTAAAGCACTTGGAAGCGATTGGGAAGTGGGGGTTTGTGGCAGGTGGTGAGGCGGCGACGGCGCAGGCTGGTCCGACCTGGAACTGCCGTGGCCTCCTTGTGAGTCTGTCCTTTGTTCCCGTCCAGGCACCATCCAGGAGGACTACCTGAGGGAGCTGCTGACCACCATGGGCGACCGCTTCACAGACGAGGAGGTGGATGAGCTCTACCGGGAGGCCCCCATCGACAAGAAGGGCAACTTCAACTACATCGAGTTCACACGCATCCTCAAGCACGGCGCCAAGGACAAGGACGACTGAGGACGCCCGCTGGGCGTCCTGTGCGGTACCTTACTCACTGCGTTTCTCAGACACTCCTTCCACCTCCTAGGGCCCACTGCATGCCACTTAGGTTCACAGCTTTGCCTCTTTTCTAATGTATTTATTCCAGACCTTTCTGTCTCTTAGCACTTGTATAATCAGACTGGAAATGGGGACAATGCTGTAAATTGTATTGAAAATGAGATGCGAATAAAAATCAACAAATGTGAAAGCCCAGGAAAATATATCCGTATTTCTGGTATTTCTGGTTTTGCTGGATTTTTTACATTTTTTTACATAATAAAAATGTTATTTTGAAATAAAGATTATGCTGACTCAACTGGAGTATAAAACAAACAAGTGATAGTTTGGGGCAGTCCTTTCTTCACGTTCCCAACTTTGTAAAATTCAGACTTTATAACTTTCACGTCCCTGGGACAGTTCTTCAGAACTTTTAAATATACCTTGGCATCTTTAGGGCTAGTAATACACCTTGATCTTTATCTTGCTTCTGTGGCGGTGTCAGCTGAGGGCTGAGTATGGGCTGCTACGTGAAGGCTTCACTGGTGTAACATTAATTCTGAATCAGTGCCGTTCACTGTGTAGCACCACGCCTTCCTGGCTCCTGATGACGGGGTCATCACCAACCCTGCACTAGAGGGGAGGTGACTGCAGAGGACTGAACACGCTGACCTGAGCACACTGCACCTCAGCCACACCCCCAGCCTGCTCTGTAAATTGGGGTGGGCCTGGTCACTGTTGGTGAGAATAACGCTTCTCTCTTACTCCAGAGCTCACGGTACAGAAGCCAGGGCCTACAGAAAGCCCCAAGTGCCAGTGCTTTTTCATTACACTGGGGCAGAATTCAGTAATCATTGCTGACATCTAAAATCATCTTGGAGTAAAATAATTATTTGAAAATTTTTTCAGGAAATTAAGCACCAGGGAGAAAGCAAAAGACAAATGTTGTAAGCAGCCTGTGGTATGGATTGGTGGTAGTCCTTTGCAGAAGACAAATGTTACAAGCGGGCTGCGGTGTGGGTTGGTGGTAGTCCTGTACTCAGCGTATATAAGGCCCTATGTTCAAACCTCATTGGAAAGTTAAAGGATAAACATTAAAGCAACTACAGATGTGCTTGAGGACAGCTGCATAGAGTAGACTCACTGAGGGGAGGAGAGAGAGGCAGTGTTACTGAACGCCAGGGCAGGCACTGCTCACGGCCTGTGCCCTGCAGCTCAGTGCAGCACGCTGGGTGGCTTCTCCTGCTGTCCTTTCACTCGCTGTACTCTTCTGTCATCTTTTAAGGGAGCCAGCTGTTGCTGGGGGCGGGGTGGGGGACGAGAACAGTCAGGTGAGTGTTCGCGCTATGCTGCTGGAGCAATGGTACCACGTCTCACTGATGGAGATTTGGAAAAGCCGAAGCTCCCATCCAGAATACAAGCATTCGCCTGAGGCTCCTGTTCCCACTTAGAATCTGAGACTCGCCACAAGGTGTCACAAGAGAATTGTCATGTGGGTTAGACTAGGCAGAACAGACACCAGCCTGCTACCCGACGAGGCCACTGTTATTATAGGGCTCAGATTCTAGGCAGAGATGTAATAATTAATAGCAAATACATTGTGTGCTTGTGGCGAACCCTGCATGGCAGGATGTGGACAGAAACACCCCCAGGGAGCTATGGCCCAGTTGAGGTCTGTTTGACAAGAAGAGGGTCCCTATGCCAAAGGCAGGTGAGGCTGACCACTCACAGGAGCCGACTCCTCCCAAGCCACAGTGACAACAAGGAGAAGAGGAAGATACTCTCAACTCCATGATGTCGCTGGTTACAATCCACGTGGGGAATCCCTCCAGTTTAGGTAGGAAAACAACAACCAAACATGGTTTATGTTTGAAAAACTCATTGTTGCTGTGTGTAGAACAGTGGCAACGAGGAAGCAAGGCCACCTAGGGAACCCGCATCCAGAGACGCAGCCACTTGGCTCAGGCTAATGCGGACCTGGCTGTCTTCGGCCTGCTGACCCCCACTCCAGCTCGTTATCCCTGCCTCGGAGCCGTCTGTATGTTCATTGTATTGCTCTGCTAAAAGCAAGACGGGAAAGACGGGTGTAGGGTACCAGGAGGTATGTTCAATGTTTAAGACAAAGCAACATCCATGTCCAATAATAATACCCTTGTGTTGGACAAGGCTATCTCTTGAGAACTTTGCTGATCCTATAGCCATTGGAGCGTGTGTGTATAAACCTCTTAAGTGTCATGGCGGGGCCTGAGGGTTTGGCTCTTTGGTAGGGTTCTTGCCTCGTATTTACTTCTGAAGCCTTAGGTTCGGTTTCCAGCACTGCATAAAAATACAAAAGTGGCAGCACAGCCTGTGGCCTCAGCACTGGGAGGTGAGGGTGGGAGGACCAGAAGGTCAAGTCAAGGTCAGCTCGCCTGTGTAGTGTTTGAGGCCAGCCTGGGCTACATGAGTCTCCATAAGTAAAGTCCTGAGCATTTTTCTATGGGTACAGGAAAGAACAGAATCTGCCTCTAGGTGGAGACATGCCATTGTCTCCTGTCTTTTTTTTTTTTTTATGATTTAAAAAAAGTTTTTATTTTATGTGCACTGGTATTTTGCCCAAATGTATGTCTGTATGAGGGTGTCAAATCCTGTGGTGCTGGAGTTAGAGACAGTTGTGAGCTGCCATGTGGTTGCTAGGAATTGAACCTGGGTCCTCTGGAAGAGCAGATCATGCTCCACCACTGAGTGTCTCCAGCTCCACCTTTCACTGAGACCTGTGTTGCTCCTGTCCTGAATCTCTCACCTGCTGCTCCTGAGCTGTCACGAGGCTCTGCTAACCTGCCTCCTCTCTCAGTCCCAACTCTCAGAATGGCACAACCTTTTCCTTTTTCTTCCCTTCTGTCATCCTTTTGGATGCTGGCCAGAGCCCAAGCAAGCTTTTCCTGGGGCGTTGGGCTTCCTGACTTTCTCCTGCCGTGTGGCTGCTTGTCCACCACGTGGCTCATCTCCATGCGGTTTTTACTCTCTCCTCTCTCCTCCTCCAGGCAGCTGCCAGGGGCTACAGCTGCCTTCTCTTGGCGTTGTTGGTTTAAACTGTAACTCCATCCAGTTCCGGATGACCCAGCTCCCTCCTCTGGCTTCCTTGGGCACATGGTGAACAGCCACGCATGCAGACAAAACAGCCGTGCTCATATGTAAAATCACACTAAATTTTTAAATAAATGTTATGCCTTAAAAACCGTAAGCCCAGTCCTTGAAATATGAATGTAGGAAGTGCTGAGAAACCTGGTGTGGAAAGATCCCATGAGACTGTCACCTGAGAAACAGAATGAGCCAGTGAAAGTGTAGCACACACTGCAGTTTTGTTGTGTTGTGTTGTTTGGTTTGGTTTGTTTGTTTGTTTGTTTGTTTCAAGACAGGGTTTCTCTGTGTAGCCCTGGCTGTCCTGGAACTCTGCAGACCAGGTTGGCCCACATACTCTAGTTTTGAAGAAAAAGCTCACGCATTGAAAAATGGTGACAAACACAGATTACACACATCACCTTTGTATTTGGTCTAAGCGGGAGTTTTCTTTTTAAAAGTTGTCAAGTGTAGTTCTTTGGAGACAATAATTACAAGTGTCACTAGGTGTCACTGTTATTCCTGCCTGGCAGTAAGCCATTCCTGAAGACTGAGCTGCCTGGTGACTGCATGGCCCCAGTGGTGCCGTCACCCTGTCAGAGTTCTTTGGAAAGAACAATTTTATGAAACACCCCTACAGGAAATTCATGCATCCATACATTCCAGATTTAGGGAGCGTTTCTGGGATTTCTTTTTTTTTTAGAGATACTCATAGCAAGTTTTTCCCTCCCTCTCTTCCACTCATCCATCATTAGTTCATGGATAAATATCTGTTAAGTGATTGGAAAGTCCTGGAAATCAGCTCTGGGGTCTTTGCTCTTCTAAAATCTAGTATTCATCCTCTCTCCCTCCCTTCCTCCTCCTCCTCCTCCTCCTTCTTCTTCCTCTCTCTCTCTCTCTCTCTCTCTCTCTCTCTCTCTCTCTCTTCCCTTCCCTCCCTCCTTTATGGGCTGACATTGAATTCCTGGATTTAACTACTTTAATCTCCCACGTAGCTGGGGCGGGGCTCACAGGCGTGTACCACCTCACTCAGGGTTAGGGCTCCACTCTCTTGGCCATGTGGGCAATTGAGCAAGTCTTCATCATTCCTGCTATTATCACATCTATTTTAGAGATGGGAGATGAAGGCCACAAGCCAGCAGATGTGTATGAAATTGTGTTGTAAAGTTATGCTTTATTTTGCTACCTCAAATATTTTGAGCATCATCTGTTTAATAGCTCTGTATAATGTACTCTACGAAGCCATGCAACCCAGACTCACGGCAGCAACACCACACGCACCACTCTCCCAGAATTATACCAGGAAAAATTACCAAGTGAATAAAAGACCGGAAGTTGTTGGCAGCAGAGGGCTAGAAATATTTTGTGGGATGCGTACAAGTTGGTATGTTTAAATATGAGCAATCATCTTTGATGTATCTCCAGGAAGCTGCCTAACCCTGCAGTCCTACTTCTGCTGTCGGGGGTCGGGGGTAGGGGGATGGGATGGGGTGAGGAGGTGGGGAGGGGGGGTAGGGTGTAGTGGGGTGTCTCGGGCATAGTGCTTCCCCAGGAACATGATGCAGTCCACTTCCTCCTGGACCCTGGTAGCCAGCACCGCAAAAATACTTCCGAACGCTTTCCTACACTCACGCCTCTAACCGTCCCAGTGCAAACTGACTTTGGCTGACTATACTTTCTCAAATAACCCTGTTTCACGCTTTGCTTGCCAAGTCCTCACTAATGACGTTTTTGTTATATTTGGGAGCCCTTCTCTCTGGAAGCAGCATCATACCCCAGCCGTTTAGGGCTGGGGTATGGTTCAGTGGTGAAATATTAGGCTAGCAGGTCTGGTTCAATCCTCGGTACACAAGTGTGCCTGCACACACACACACACACACACACACACACACACACACACACACACAACTTCTCTGCCTAGTACAATGTAGTAAGTGTCAGTTCCCTTTGTTGATCACCGTGGAAGACAGCTGTTATGGAGCCACAATGTGTAACACCCCAGGAAGCTGTCAAAGCTGGTTTTAAAAGTCTGCTTGCTGGAGAACTATGCTTACTTCCTTTGCAGTCCCACTACTGGCCATTATGCGTCAGTTGCCACAGCAACAGTAAGAACACAGCCAGACAAGTAACTGAGGAAGGCCCAGGGTCACATTTCCATCACAGACATAGTGTTTAAAATGTGTATGGTATTCCTTGTCAATAGTTGGGAGCAGGATCCATTTGCTGAAGGAATTTGGGGAAGCAACTCCCACTTCTCAGAAGACTATCGGCCCAGTGCCCCTGACTCTCCCTGGGGAATGAATGTCACAGCCAGTTGTACAGAAGCACCTCCCACCCCAGGCTCTTCCTCTGCCCCTGTGCGCTCCATCTTCACAGTCTATCGGAGGTGGGATTGGCCTGCCCAACCCCGGGGCTGCTGCTCATCATCATAAAGAAGAAGAAGAAGAAGAAGAAGAAGAAGAAGAAGAAGAAGAAGAAGAAGAAGAAGAAGAAGAAGAAGAAGAAGAAGAAGAAGAAGAAGATGAAGATGCTAAGATGATGGTGATGAGTTCCACACTTGAGTTGGAAAAGTGTTTTCACGTCTTTTGAGCCTATGTTTTCTTTTCTGATTGTTTTTTGGTTTTTTGAGACAAGGTTTTTCACTGTGTAACCCTAGCTGTCCTGGAACTCACACTGTAGATGAGGCTGGCCTCAAACTCACAGAGACCTGCCTGCCTCTGCTGGGATTAAAGGCGTCATCACTACCGTCCAGCTGGATGTATGTTAATTCCTTCTGTGTAGCTACAACCAGAGTCTCTGAGAGAACAACTCACCGGAGAAGGAGTGCGTTTGGGCTGACTCTGTGGTTGCTTGGTCCTGTCCAGCATACAGAGAGGAATGCTCACCTCATGGTGGACAGGAAGCAGAGAGCCAAAGGAAGGGACCGGCGGCCAAGTATCACCTTCAAATCCACTCCCCCTGTGACGTACTTCCTTCAGCTAGGAGCTACCTTCCAACATAGCCCCCAGCAGCTGGGAACCAAGTCCTCAGCACAAAAGCCTATGGGGGACACTGACTATCTGAAAACCACAACAGAAACCACATCTTTCATGTAAGAAAAGACAAGAATTTCCAAACACAGAGGCAAATGGGAAACAGTGCCTGCTTTTGTTGCTGTAAACAGAGCAATCTTAGAAAACTCTTATGCCAGCCAATTTTAATCACTGATTCTGAGAAACTACCCCAAAACCCAAAATGTTTGCTGTCTGAGCCTCTTCTCCTTCCCCATCTTGTGTACTGGTTCCTAACTAAAAGAGAACGGGATTTTTTTTTTAAACACCCTTCTTAATCTGTATCACATTCAGATGGATTTTTTCCTACCTTATCACGAGTCTGTTAAAAGACAAACGGGATCTACGGTCCAGTCTCTTCACAGAACATTAACTCAGCAGGAACAGGAACTCCTTTCATCTACCAGGCTTGGGGATCCGAGCAGGCAGTGCAGACGCGCCAGTTGTCCGGAAGTCCATGATGTGCACTGAGAGGGAGAAAGAAAGGAGGGATGGCGTGACGGAGGGCCGCGGACCCATGGCCATCTAAGATGGTGGTACTGGGAAGACCTACAAGCATAGCTGACCCCTGAAGGCGGCAGGCTGGCCCAGGGGTGAATGAACTCAAAGGAAGACATATGGATACAATCAAATTGTTACAAAGAGGAAACAGACAATTTAAAAGAAACCAAATAAGTATTTCTACACTCTCCTCAGTTATGAAGATTGAGAGCCTTCCTGATCTCTTCAGCAAATATCCATTTCTTATGTATGGAGTTTTTGTGATTTCTCTCTTTTTACCTCTGTGTGCCACAAGTCCGTCACTTTTTGCTACTTGCCTTGAGTATAGCAGAACAGACCTCAATTTTAAAACTCTTGATGGAACTTTTTTTTGAAAAGACGCTTTGGATTTAGAAAATACAAAATTATTGTCCTACTTTCTTCATTGCTGGGCTGGACTGGAGGCCTATAACAAAGTGGGTTCTCTTCTGATGGGTGAAGAGAAGTGGCATGCGTCAGGGACCCTTGGCTGTGGGGCCTGGCAGACAATGGCTGACGGCTGGGTGAGCTAGGCCAGGCCAAGGGTGTCTTCCCCTCATTGTATTACCAAACTCAGAACTGACAGGAAAATATGAACCCCTGGGACCACGTGTTAAAAACAGAGTCTGTTTAGAGTCCATAGCCATAGGAAGAGCTACAATGTACTACTATGAGTGGTGTGTGTGCGCGTGTGCGCGTGTGTGTGCACACACGTGTGCCACAGGAGCATGCACGTGGAGGTCAGAGGGCCACTTATCAGGGTGAATTTTCTTCTACAATGTGGGTCCAGGGGATCCAACTCAGGTCATCAGATTTTCAATTTAAAAATTTGCAAGCTGTGCTTGCATTTCTCATTTGGAAAACAAAAGTGTTCTGGAACAGCCTAGGCTACACAGAGAAACCCTGTCTCCAGAAACAGACAAAGCAAAGCGGTTCATAGTCCTCCTAGCAAAACAACATGTTTCGCAAGACTAGGTCAACTTAAAAGAGGCTCCCTGGAGTAGCTCATCCCTTACCTAAAGTAGTGAAACCCCACTTGTCACTTCAGTGGGAGGTAGCGTAGCAGGTTTGTGCGCGAGGCTTTACTACTGACATGTTGAAGTACAGATGTGCATTTATGTGCCAAATGGTTCTGGAACAGTATTGGTTTTGAGCGCTCATGCAGGGCTGTGGGAAACAGTAAGAATTTGGGGCCTGAAAGCCGCCTTCCTGCCCCAGTCACTGGAGGAGCTGCCTGTGTGCTTGGAAAGGTGTGGACCAAGGTTGGCGTGGGGGCGTTGGAAATGAATGGGCTGCTGACAATAATAAAGAGGTAGCTGGGCTGTGCATCACCTGAAATCCACTTCTGTTCACTCCTCTCAGACAGCCAGAGCAAGGGCGAGGGGGCTTCTTTTAGCTCACAAATCCAGACTACAGTCTAGTATTGCAGGAAGTCAGTGTGGTGGGAAGACACTAATCACATCACAGGCGCCATCAACAGCAGAGAACAGTAAGTGCCGACGAGCCCGGTGTTCAGCCTTCCAGGACCCCACACTTGGGGCCGCATCGCCCCTTTCAACTGGGTCTTCCACATCAGTGAATCCAAACAAGACAGTCTCCTGCAGGACACCTGACCTTGACCCCTTCCCAAGACCGACTTCCAGATGTTTCCAAGTCATTTCAAGTTGATGACCACAACTAATTGTCACACTGAGGAAGAAATGACGTAGGCTGTCACCCCTAAAGAGGGGGTGAACTGGTGGAAGGGTCACACAGTGCCTCCGGACAGTGTGATACACTGCGCAGTGGACAGAGTTGAGAGTGAATACACCCAGGAGCAACACTTTCAAAGAAAGGCAAAGCCCAGTGGCCTCTGCGCAGCTGGTACTTACCGATCTTGCTGAGGTCACCTGGACCAAGAATAGCTGTCACCAATTGGCATCTGACTTTTTGTCCAGCTGCTGTTTTGTAAGATAGAGGATCTGTGTTTGCTCGTTTGTTTTGGGGACTGGGTCTTGTCATACTGTCAGGCTGGCCTAGTGCTAGGATTGCAGTGTTTGCTCTAGCAAATGTGTGCTCTTGACAGGTGCAATGTGGTGCCCTTGTAATTTATGCAGGCTCACTTCCCACAAGCTCATTTCTGACTTGTTTCTGATCACTGTGGGCCTTGAGGGAGCCTCTTACGAAATGTGGAAGGTTGGACAGAGGTGGTCACACTCAGCCCCGTCTGTCCTCCCGAGTCCTAGCTCGTGCTGCAGACGAAAGGTTTCTTTTGAGCTTCCTGATGACTGTTCAGCTGGCCGGCTAGTTCTACACACTTTGGATTTCAGGCTCTCTTCTCATTTGAGATTACAATCAGTGCTTATATGGTTCCAGCAACTGTGCAAGACCAACTTTCTACAAAAGATCGTCCCTGAACTATATACCTGAGTTGATGCTAATGATACAGCTCGGGATGGGGCCGGCCAGACCAGAGAATTTGGCCACAAGATTAGGGGGGGTTGCATCTTTCAGCCATGTGACAGCAGCTGATCTCTGATGTCCAGGGAGAAGATTGAGTCCAATCTTATGTGTCCAATGTCCAACCAGTAACATATGCATAATGAAACCAGTGTCACCTGAACACAGACTTAGTGACAAACTCCTTGGCTTGCTAATCCTGTGAGCATAGCAGTGAGTGAAGGGTCCTTAACATCTGGAAGCTTTGACTTGGGGCTACATGCTCCCAAACTGCCCCAAGTGTTTACATCTGCCCCCTGTGACATCTTTTGTAGTAAAAGTATTCTTCTTAGCATGAAATGTTTCTATGTTATGCCAGTCACTTCAGGCAGGCCTGAGGGCACAATGCAAACCTCTGCATTTGCAGTCCATAGGTCAGAGTCATGAGTGCTCAAGGGACCCTGGAGCTTACAGCGGGGACCAAGGGTTAGCCTGTGAAATCAGACCTAAGTCTAGGCAGTTAGTGTTGGGTAGACACTGTTAAAAGTAATATAATGCCCACCCCCCTAACCCCCCCCCCCCCCCGTGTAGATATCATCTAATTTTTGCTACAATCAACTTTTAAGATGTTTTTGTTTTTGAGACAGGGTCTCACTATGTAATCCTGGCTGTCCGGGACTTGCTCTGTAGACCAGGCTGGCCTCAAACTCAGAGCAATGTGCCTGCCTCTGCCTCCCGAGGGCTGCGACTACAAGTGTGTGCCAATGCATGCTTGTAGCAGTCAGAGGATGACTTTTAAGTGTTGGTTCTCTTCTTCCATCTTGTGGATCTCAGGGATTAAACTCGGGTCCTCTGCCTCCGTGGTGGCAAGAGCCCCCCTGGGCCTTCCTGCCAGCCCTTCCTTCTGCTAGTGAGTATTAAAGCACGCGTCGTTAAAGAGAAGGTCCTCTTGATTTTTAAATATAACCACAAACCATTACTATAAAAGATTAGTAGGGCTGGGGACATAGCTCAGTGGAAGAGATCTTGCCTAGTATGAACAAGGCCCCGAGTTCAATCCCCAACACTACACTGGGTTAACTGGAGCTGAGGGATGGCTCGGTGGTGGACAGCACTTGCTGCTCTTGCAGAAGCATGAGTTCAGGTCACAGTGCACATGGGGTGGGTCACTTCCACCTGCAATCCAGATCCAGGGGGCCTTGTCCTCCAAGGGCACCTACACCTATACGTACATATGCACACACTTTTAAATTAACCATGACTTCACCTATCTATCATACTTTTAACGGATTCACAAGACATAAATGTTTAGATGCACCAATATGGTACCATATAATTTATATGTAGATGTATGGTGCTTAATCAATTTAAACACACTGGTTCCCTCATTATAACTTCTTTGTGATGAAGGCATTCGTCCCTCCCGGCTCTTTGAGATGTGTACTGTGTGCTTGTCATGCATGTCACACTACCGGGAAGCGTCATACTGTCATGTGTCACACTGCCATGAGTTGGTGCACTGTCATACACGCCCGACTACTGTAAAGCGATGCTCTAATGCATCTTCCTCCTTTATAACTGGACGCTCACTGTCATGTGTGAGCAAGACCACGAGATACTTGTCCTTCTCTGCCTAGCTTATTTTACACCACATAATTATCTCCAGTTCCATCCACCTTGTCACAAATAACAAGACTCCTTTTTAAGGTTAATTAGCAACCTGTTGCATATATGCACTGTGTTCTCTCTCTCTGTGGCCTGTGTGTACATGTGTATGCATGCACATGTGTATATGTGTGTGTTCATATTTGTATGGGTGCACATATGTGCATACACATGTGGAAGGTAGCAGTGGACCTCTGATCCCATTTCTCAAGTGCCATCGTCTTGTTTTTTAAGAGAGGGTCTGTTGTTGCCTGAGCTTACTGAGTAGGCCGGCTGCTTGGCCATCAGCCCCAGAGATGCACCCATCTCCACCACCCCAGCTCTGAGGTCAAGTGTTGTCAGCACACACAACTCTGTATTGTATGTGAGCTCTGCACGTCACCACCTGAGCTATCCCCGAGGACATTTTGCTTTATTCACTCGGAAGCTGAGGAATGCTTCAGTCAGCTTCATTTCTTGGCCACAATGAATACAAGATTGCCAATACCTCTTTGACATAACTGACTTCCTTTGGATACACATCCAGAAGTGAGGTTGCTGTGGTCTTTTCTGTTTTTAATGTTTTGAGGGGCTTCCATACTGTTTTCCATAATGGCTGCATTAATGCACATTCGCACCCACAGTGTGCACGAGTTCCCTTTCTTCCTCATTTTCACCAGCACACTCTCCAGCCTTTTCTCTATTAGCCGTCCTTACTGAGACACAGTGAAATCATCTCACTGTGGTTTAGATTTGCATTTTTGTTTGACTGCTGATGTTGAACATCTTTTGTCCATTTATATGTCATCTTTTTCCAAGTGTCTATTTAGAGTGATCAGATTTTATCCATTTGTTATTGAGTATTTAGAGGTCTTTATATATTCCAGACATTGACTCTTTTTTTATTTATTATGTATACAGTATTCTGCCTGCATGTAGGCCTGCAGGCCAGATGCAGGAACCAGATCTCATTATAGATGCTTGTGAGCCACCATGTGGCTGTTGGGAATTGAACTCAGGACCTCCAGAAGAGCAGACAGTGCTCTTAACCCCTGAGCCATCTCTCCAGCCCCACACATTAACTTTTAAAGATGAGTTTTCTCTTTCTTTCTTTCTTTCTTTCTTTCTTTCTTTCTTTCTTTCTTTCTTTCTTTCTTTCATCACTTGAAGTGGGAAGACTCACTCTCAATCCAGACCTTTTGTGGCGGGAAGATATATCTTTAATCTGGGCCACACCTTCTGCTGGCTGCCTATATAAAGAACATAGAAGCCGGGTGTGGTGGCGCACACCTTTAATCCTGGCACTCGGGAGGCAGAGGCAGGTGGATCACTGTGAGTTCGAGGCCAGCCTGGTCTACAAAGCAAGTCCAGGACAGCCAGGGCTACACAGAGAAACCCTGTCTCAAAAAACAAAAACAAAAACAAAAACAACCCCCCCAAAAAGAACATAGAAGGAGTCAATCTCTCCTTCTCTGTCCTTGCTCTCACTCTCACTGACAAGTCCGTCCCTTCTCTGGCATTAGCCCACTTTGAGATTCAGACATTTACCAAAGATTGTCTGAGACATCCAGCCTCATGGACTGAACAACTACTGGATTCTTGGACCTTCCATGGGTAAACAGACATTGTCAGACTAGCTGGATCACATCCTGTAAGCAATTTTAATAATAGGTTCTGTGTGTGTGTGTGTGTGTGTGTGTGTGTGTGTGTGTGTGTGTGTGCGTGTCTGTATGGTGTATGTGTGTATATGGTGTGGTGTGGCCTCTGTGTGTGTGTGGTGTGGTGTGGTCTGTATGTGGTGTGTGTGTGTGCATGGTGTGTGTGTGGTATGTTTAAGCATGTGCACGTGCGTGTGTGTGCATGGCATGTGTGGCGTCTGTGTGTAAGCGTGTGTGCGCACATGTGTGTGGTGTGTATGTGATGTGTGTGTATATGTGTGGTGTGTGTGTGTGTGTGGTGTGTTGATTCTATTAATTCTGTTTCTCTAGAGATTCTGACTAGTACTGAGCCCAGTGCTAAAGCACCATGGACAACATTCAGCAAACTAACTCTAGATGTTCCTATAGTCTGGATTTTGATGGTTGTGTCTTCAAAGTGTCCTTGTCATGTCTCCTTGCCTCTCTGAGCGTCTCATCAGGTCTCCTAAATTGAGTAAATGTGCATCTGAGCAGTCTGACGTCTCCACCAGCACCTGTGGTGCTCTCTCAGCCTCTGCAGTAGTCTTCCTGACTTAAAGGTCAGAGGTTGATCATTTGTGTAGCATATATACAAGGCACTGAGTTTGAGTTCTGGCACTTCAAAAAAAAAAAAAAAAAAAAAAAAAAAAAAAAAAAGGAAAAAGAAAGAAAGAAGGAAAGAAAGACACTTGAAACTAAAAGTAAATTTGAGTTCAAATTTATAGCAATTACTTTTAGGTCAAGGAGAGAATATATTTGGTGTTTGTAACGTTAGAAGAGAGGTTGGTATGACATGGGAGAGGCTGAGAGTGAGTGGAAGAATAGATGCTGCCACACGCTCTGCTGGAGTGGGAGTGCTGGGTGCTGGGGTGGGGGTGGGGGGCGAGGGTGTGGAGGTCAGCTGTATGGCCTGGACGGAGTGGGCAGATGTTCTTAGGGGAGTCTCTACAA
Organism: Acomys russatus; assembly: GCF_903995435.1. Taxonomy (NCBI): domain Eukaryota; kingdom Metazoa; phylum Chordata; class Mammalia; order Rodentia; family Muridae; genus Acomys; species Acomys russatus. The sequence continues at coordinate 58,951,112 of NC_067148.1, read as the reverse complement.
ACCACTGACTCATGCCCCTGCATCTGACACAGTGTCGGTCTGCAGTGCACACTCTGGCTTCAGGTGTGTGAACTCATTGGTGGAGTCATTAACACAGCCCGGAGAGGCAAGCACTTTGGAGGAGTTTGGTATATGCCGCTCATACTGCAACATGAATGAGATGAACTTTGGGGTGCAGAGTGGGTGGTCACATGGCAGAGTGCTTGCCCAGGGGGTGTAAGGTCCTAGTTTAACACCCAGCCTGAAAAGAAACAAAACAAAACCAGCCACAGAGATGAACTTAGCTGCCAAGCTCTGAAGAAATAGGAACTTGGATGAGAAAAATAGAAATAGAATTAAAAATGATTTATGTTTCAGTACTCTGCTTTCTGTCATAAACACAAGGCGAGAAGGAGGAGGGGGGTAGGAGGAGGAGGAAGGAGGAGGAGGGCTGGGTGGAGCAACAGGAACATATGAACCTGAGCTCAGTGGCTGGAGCCAGGACACATGCCTGCAATGAAGTCTGGGCTTCTGGGCTCCCAGGCGGGCTGCGTCGTGGGGCCATTTGTTTGCACCAAGCCACACTCAGGTGTCCTCATTCTCTCTACGCAAGCTTTGCTCATTCAGATGCACACATTGCTTTGGAAAATTTAATGGAAACTTCCTGCTTAGAATTTGACCCGTTTCCTCTTTCCAGCTTCATATGCCCCTCCATACTGCCAGCATAGACTCGTCCTCGGCTCCAGCCTATTGTGAGCACAGGCTGCCACGTGCACATGGAGACCAGAGGACGATTTCAGGAGTTGGTTCCCTTCTGGAATATCAGTTCCAGGATTAAGCTTAGGTCTCCAGGTTTAGCAGCAAGCATCTTCACCTGCTGAGCCAGCTCTCTGGTCCTTAAAACTTCTTAAACCTAATTTTTACTAACAGAAAAATGTAGAAAATATTAGGTCACATCTCAGCGAGATCCTGTGGGTGCTGGTTGTTGTGGTCTGTAGCAAGCATGCTACTCCGTGCATACAAGTTTTCAAGATTCACCAGTTGTTTCTTTCATGGTATGGTGGCAAATATCCTGCCTTGCGACACTCTATTATCATTAAATATGAAGTAATTTTTTATTTAAAAATGTGTTAAGCAGGGCACGGTGGCACATGCCTTTAATCCCAGCACTCGGGAGGCAGAGGCAGGCAGATCATTGTGAGTTCGAGGCCAGCCTGGTCTACAAAGTGAGTCTAGGACAGCCAAGGCCACACAGAGAAACCCTGTCTCAAAAAACCAAAAAAAAAAAAAAAAATGTGTTGAAGAATAGGACCAAAATGATAAAAGGAAATGAATTACACAACCGATAAATTAAATCAACCCTTATTACCATATTATTTAGACAAATGATTTCTTATTTATCATGTGTAGACTTGGAACACATGGATAGATACTCAGGGGGGTGACCTTGCAGGGACTGTCCTTGTGTGACTGACTAAAAGTTAATTCACGTTGTCACAAGGACATTTCAGCTGCTCTTAATTATGTGCCTTAAGAGAAAATACGCTGGGTTTCACAGCGCACGCATTTAGTCCCAGCACTCTGGAGGGGACACACGTGATCTCTGTAACTCTGAGGCGAGTCTGGTCTATAGAGCTAGTTTCAGACCAAGCTGCCAGGCTTACCCAGTGAGGCGCATGTGGCGCAGAGCTTTTGTCTGCTTGCTTGCTCACTTAGTGTGCTGGGGATGGGACCGGAAGACCTTCTGCCTTCAGCAACATCCTGAGCTTCCATGCTGCCAGCTTTATGAGGTCACTGGGTGAGGAGATGCTTTTTCACCTTGTTTTAGTAACAAGCAAGCTGGAGATGCAGCTCAGTTGGTAGTGGAGTGCTTTCCTGGGTGTGGGAAGCCGAGTCCCATCCCAGCACCAAGGGTACTAAAAGGGGTAGGGAGGGGGGAACACTGGGGAGGGTAGGGACGGGGTGGGAATTCTCTCTAACAGGGCATGCCCTGCACCTTGCCTTTTGTTCATTTAATTTAACAGGGTGTTCTTCTGCAACCTGGCTTTAAAGTGCTTCATCTTATCTACTTCAAAATTCCCTAAAAATAAATATGGAAAGTTAAGTTGGGAGGAAGAATTTCTCAGAATAACAAAGCCTGTGCCCACTCCCCTGTATTTAGATGTGTTCGTATTCCTCCTGTGTTGCTCTGGTGGAATCTGACATGTGATGGGTCTGCTGATGTGTAGACTTTTATTGGTGTCTATTGGGAGGTAGAGGCATGTAGGGAGTGTGTGCATGCATGTGCACATATTACTGAGGCCAGAAGCTAGGGTCTTCCTTGATGACTTCCCACCATATTTGTTTGTTTTTGAGACTGAGCATTTCACAGAACCCAAAGCTCTTCCATTTGGCTGGGCCATCCGGCCAGTGAGCTTTATGGATCTGCCCACCTCTGCCCTCCACGCTAGGGTCTCAGGTGGCTGCAAGCCATGATGAGCTTTTTACTTGGGTTCTGGGGATGTGAACCTGGGTCCTTATGCTTCCAAAGGTGGTGCTTTCCAGACTGAGCCATCATGTCAACCTGAGATAAAAGCTGACTAGTGGCTCTTTACTAAGAAGTGACAGCCCTGTCACTGCCAGTGCTGCTTACTATTTCTTAGCGCCTACCTAATGGGTATGGTCATCTGAAACTATTTTTACTCAATACATGAAGATTTTGGGGACATTTCTAAATAGATATTGGGGGAAGCTGAGGAGCCTGACTGGTGGAATTTCACTGTGCGATGCTCCTGTTATATATTTTTCTCCTTAGGCAGCTGTCACCTAAAAGAAATACTCCAGCTGGCCTATAATAGTCTAGATCATTTATAAATCCTGCTGGGCATAAATAATACTGAGAAGTGTTATAAGTGGCATCAATGGAGCCTTTCTGATGATAGCCTGGCTTGAGTTTCTTCAGAGTGCTATTTCTCCATGGTCCTAGCTTTCTCTGTTTTAACAGACACTGTGCTGTAGATGTTCATACTTGCCTCAAGTCTAACCCTGATCCAGGCTCTGGAGCCTTCAGCCCATGCCTGCTTCCTAGTACCTTTACCAACTACTGTTGGGCAACAGCCAGAAATGTCACTGGCATGGTTGCTTAGGTAAGTTTCCATCCAACTTTTGGATATATAGTGGTAGGCAGAGATTTTTGTCAGAAAAATATGTGTCAGGAAATGTATTAGCACCTGTAATTGTTATTGCTACTATTATTATTATTGATTGATTGATTTACTTGCTTCCCATCACTTGCCATGGCTCAGAGGCAAAGGCCAGGGACAACTTGCTGGAGTCAGCTCTCTCCTTCCTTCTCCGTCCATGTGCATTCTGAAGACGGAATTCATACTGTTAAGTTTTGGCAACCAGTGTCGTTACCCTCTGAGCCATCCTGCTGACCACAGTCCCTGTTTGGGTTTTGTTTTTGTTCTGGTTTTGATACAGAGCACAGAATCTAGAGCCTCACGGTATCAACTGCGAGCAGACGTCTCAGTGACAGCGGCTCCCGCGTGAGTCCCTGCCGTGGCCAAGAAGGATGAGCTCTGTCTTTTGCTTTGTTGCATCCTAGAAATCCTGACTTGCACATGAATTTAGATGGAAGCAGAGATCTCGAGTGCTACACTGCTGACTAACATGAGCCTTGCCGGGGGCCCTCCTTTCTCCAGGGACTCTCCCGCTCGTGTGAGCCTCAGCATGATGTGAGGGCTCCGTGTCCCTGCAGCTGGGGGCTCAGCATCAGCCCCTGCCTGTTGTCTCTCTCTTCCTGGGTAAAGCATCACACTGTGTCGTTCTAATGGTTTATCACTAATTGAGGTTTGCCTGGGCCATTCCTAACAGGCGTATGTTCATTGTTAATAAGTCAAGATTGTTGGGAGGAAATGGGCTACAGCGCAAGTGTGATAGAGTAACATAGTCAAGACCCTGAGTAAATACCCTTCATTGTTTCTTCTATGTCTTGGACCTCTTTTGAGGACCAGTTCTGTAACTTCATACCACACCTGACCTTGCCCATTGCTTTTGAAGGCTTTGTACCCAAGTTCCAACTCTTTGACCACATTGTCAGTCCAGGGCTGCTGTTTGGAGGGCCTGTCCTGCTTTTGCGGGTGCCGACTCTGGCTTGCTGTTTCCTAGGGCTGCGCAGCATGACTCAAACGGACTGAAATGTCCTCAGTCCCCACAGACAGGGTCGATGGAGGTGTCCATGGAGTCAGCTCACAGCCAGGCTGGAACCCTGGCTCGGTTGGTACCAATGGAGAAGCTGTCCATTTGGAGAAGACCTGGCACTCCAGCCAAGTCATAGGCGGAGACAGTTTTAGGAAGTACAATTTCAGGAGCCTTTAAGTTGGTACTTAACTAGTAATTCCTTAAATCCAAACAAAATCCACTCAGGACCTGCCTCCCTGGGGTCTCTATGCTCAAACTCTACAATCTCCCTGCCTTTTTCTTTCCTTTAAAAAAACATTTGGGGGTGCCGGAGAGATGGCTCAGAGGTTAAGAGCACTGTCTGCTCTTCCGAAGGTCCTGAGTTCAATTCCCAGCAACCACATGGTGGCTCACAACCACCTGTAATGAGATCTGTTGCCTTCTTGTGGTGGGCAGGCACACGTGTGGGTAGAATACTGTGTAAATAATAAATCTTTAAAAAAAATAATAAATAAATAAAATTAGTTAATTTTTACTTTATGTCTCTGAGTGTTGGTCTGCATGTATGTCTGTGTGCCGTGTATATGCAGTGCTCACCGAGTTCAGGAGAAGGAAGCTGTCATGTTCTCTGGACTGAAGTCACAGATGGTTGTGAGTCACCGGGTGGGTGCTAGGAACTGAACCCAGGTCTCCTGCAAGAGCAAGCAAGTGCTCCGAAACACTGAGCAGCATCGTCCCACCACAGCTATGCGTTTATTCTTAAATGTCAAATGAGCAACAATATCCTGAGACACGAGACACATTTCTGTGACTTTTGCACAATACTAAGGAAGGTGATGACAAACAGAGCAGGCAGGAAAAATAGAACTCAGACAAAAAGAAACAAACAAACAAACCAAAATCGTTTTGTAATCCTTCTGTAATTCATTTCCTTGTTCCACCTTATTAAGTTTTCTCTGATCTCTAGAGCATGGCAAAAGTCCAAGCATAAATAAACCATAGAGAAAGAAGCCTTAAAAATGTTCTTTAAAAGAGATGCATTAAATCTAAGATCATTTGCATAACGGTTTTTAAAAAGAACACACTGAGCTCAGAAGATAAGTTAAAAGATAGTGAGAGGTTTTCTCTAAGGAACAAAATAGATTAAAACACACATATCCTTTTCACTTAAGCAGCCCAGCTCTGCATGACTTTTATTTTAACATTAAAAGGGCCTATGAGGGACGATGGGTAAACCTGACATCCTGAGTTCAACCCAGGAGCCAGAAGGAGAAAGGAGAGGAAACAATTCTACAAGCTGCCCTCTGAGTTCCCCTGTACACACCCACATGTACACACAACACACACACACACACACACACACACACACACACACACACACCCCTCATACACATACCAGATAAGAAAAAATACAATAATAAAAGAAAAAATAAAGACTTGAGAACAGATCCTTAGTGCTAAAGGCCAGCTACAGACCTCTGTGGTATATTTACTCAGAAGGGCACAGGAAACCTGCTGGGTGCACAATCTGGGTCAAGGTCAGGGCCTGGTATGAGGGGCTTGCCTGTGAAGATTTGAGCTGAACAAGTGACTTGGAACATTGCTAAATGCAGGTTACACTTCAACAAGTAAGACTTGAGAATTAATGAAGGGGTTTTCAGACTTTCATTTATTCAAAAGTCCATTTCTAGTTACCCCGGGGCAGAGCTCTAAGCCACTGGACGGCCCACACTTGTGTTCTATGGACAAAACAGAGAACTGACACGTAGGACTGCACTTCATAGTCACCAAAGGACTGGTGGCTGGTCCCAGACACCAAGGGAAGTGTGTCTGGTCTCTTGCAGGAACTGCCATTGGAACACGGATTTTTGTTGCAATGCATTTGAGCCTTTTTAATCTCTTCTTCTTCTTCTTCTTCTTCTTCTTCTTCTTCTTCTTCTTCTTCTTCTTCTTCTTCTTCTTCTTCTTCTTCTTCTTCTTCTTCTTCTTCTTCTTCTCCTCGAGACAGGGTTTTGCTGTGTAGTCTTGGCTGTCCTGGACTCACTTTGTAGACCAGGCTGGCCTGGAACTCACAGTGATCCACCTGCCTCTGACCCCCAAGTGCTGGGATTAAAGGTGTGCGCCACCATGCCTGGCTCTAATTTATCACCTTAAACACAATTTGTGCTGTGTATTCATCAAGAACTTAGTTAGCTGGAGAGATGGCTCAGAGGTTAAGAGCACTGACTGTTCTTCTAGAGGTCCTGAGTTCAATTCCCAGAAACCACGTGGTAGCTCACAACCATCTATAATGAGATCCAGTGCCCTCTTCTGGCCTGCAGGTGTACATGCAGACAGAACACATGTATATATAAATAAATAAACAAACCTTTTTTGAAAGAAAAAAAAAAAACCTTATAAGCATATATTAATGATACAGAATTACATAATAACAGATTAAATGGTGGCATCTCCATTTATGTGCATAATGTATTTTGACTTATCACCCCAATATTCTCTTGCTGTTCCCTTCCTGTTCCCAACTAATCCTTCTTCCCCTTTCTAGACTTTTGCGTGTGGTGTGTATCTATGTGACCTAGTGAATCTCATCAGGGTTGTTTATAGGAGCAGGACCACTGAAGAGATGCACGTCTCCCCTAGCAACCAGTGACTGCCTAGAAACTTTCTTCTACATAAAACCTTACAGACCTTTCACATGAAACATACAAACATCTCATTCTTTTTAATAGGTACACAGTACTTCATTGTATACTACACTTTATTTGACTGATTTCAAAATAAGCACACTTGGGGTGACTTCTAGGACACTGTTATCATTAATGCTTAATGGGCATCTCTATGTTTATAGTGAGGCATATTTTTGCAATTACATCCCATTTGTGAGTCACAGTAGGACAAATGGGTCAAATAATAAGTGCATTTTAACCTCTGGTAGAATTTGTTTACTTGTCCCTCTGTCCTGGTTTGCCTTAGTGTGGGTGTAGTACAGCCTAGAGTCACCTCAGAAGAGAGGAACTGCCTAGCTCAGGCTGGCGTGTGACATTTCTGCAATGTGGATGGGTCCAGCCACCGTGAGCCACATCATTCCTCGGCAGGTGTCCTGGCTGTCTAAGAAAGCTAGTTACGCACAGGTCTGTGGGTGAGCCAGAGAGTGAGGCGGCAAACAGCCTCAGTCTACGGTTCCTGGCTTGACTTCTCTTGGTGAGGAGATGTCACTGCAAGTGTAAGCGAGTTTGCTTTTAATCAGAGGGTTTTATCACAGCAACAAAAATCAGACTTGAACATGCTCCAAAGGGCTTGTCAGTTCATCTTCCAGCTTACGGGTGGGGGGGGGGGGGCTGTCTCTCCCCCTACTGCTGATGTTGGGCCTGATCAATCTCTTATGCTTCTTCTCAGTAACACATATGGTGTCTGTGAGAGGTAGATCTGAAGATCAAAGTTGAGCCATGTAGGGTTCACGGTTCTGAGTCCCCGCCTCTGGCCTGACAGAGTGGCTCCCTCACCCTTATCTGCTCAGCGGTTTCCACTATCGGTTTATCACCTTGTCCCATGATAAGGCAGATGTTTAAACAATCAACTAATCTGCTTCTGCAACTCACCCTAACATTTGCTTCATATTTTAGTGCTGCGTTTGTTTAATAAAATGTCCCCTGATGGGCACATCTACTGCTGAGAACACAAGCACACTTCATTGGATGCTTAGCCCATGAGAGACTTCCTTTTACACGTGGGTAAAAGGAAAAAACAGGTCATGCTCTACAGAACAGGAACAGCTCCCTCGGATGACCTCATGGTGGACTTTCCCTCTGACCCAGCTCCATTCATGCTGACAGCAGCCTGCTAATCCTTCCAGAAGGGCAGAGTGCACTACCCTTTCTTTAAAGCGCTTCAGGCAGTTTATAGCTGATGTCACGGTTGAATATGAACTAAGCGCTGTTTTGTACCTGGCTTCCCAGACTACCGTGAGGAGAGCTTGTAGGTGCACGTTTATTTACAGCCATAGGTGATAAATTAAAAGCTCCCACATTAGAACATGCCTAAAACGCAGTGTCAGACTTTTAAAACTCATCACACAGGTGCTGGGAATGCAGCTCTATCAATAGTGTGAGTACCTAGCGTTCCGGAAGACCTGGGCTCGGTTCCAAACGCTGTATGAAGCTGGATGTTGCGTGGACGCCTGTATTCACGGTACTTGGGGACTTGGGAGGTAGAAGCAGGAAAATCAGAGGCTCAAGGGCATCCTCGGCTATGTAGCTAGTTTGAGGTCAACCTGAGCTACATGAGAACCAGTCTGACTAAATAGATAAAATAAAATGAAAATAACTATTCACAACCTATTTCACCATTCCCATAAGGAATGCTATTGATCACAGCTGTCTTTGCAATTTTCTTTTAAGCTACAAAAACCATCAACTATCAGCCAGGAGCAGCTCCCCAGCCTTTGCTCACTGATCTGTAGCTCGAGCTCTCTGAAAAGTAGCCAAGGGTATGTTCACCACAGACATGATACTTAAAACAATCACAGCGAAACCAGAAAAAAAGGAGGTAAGAAAGAGAGATGCAGAGGAGGAAGGAGGAACACGTGAAAGGGACCTAGGAATATATTAATAGCTTGGTGCTACAGTGCTGGCCCAGCATGTGAGAGGCTCTGAAAACCCCAGTGTTATTCCTCACATGTGCCTGTGCACGCATAAAAGAAAGAACCAGGAGGGAAGGGTGGGGCTGAGGATACAGCGAGGTGGTAGTGCATTTGCCTACCATACACAAAGCCCTGGGTTCAGTGCCTGGCACTCTCTAAACAAAATCAATAATGAAAACACAGTAGGGACAGCCAAGGCTGAAAAACATGGGGTCAGTAGGGGCAAATGGCAGGTGGGTAGTTATTTTCTAATTTGTGTTGCTGTAGCCAAATTTATTTCACCATTATACAGGTCATGTATCTATTACTATTTACTTTCAGAGTTATTTTAGACCAAACTTTGAGAATTTTATACTTCAACCATAATAAGCCCTCCAAACTCTTTACAGGTCAACCTTCTCGACCCAAACAATTTCAAGTCTCTGCCTCCTCTCCCCCCTCCTCTCCCTCCTCCTTTTCTTCTTCCCCCTCCCCTTCTCCCTCCTCCTCTCCCTCCTCTTCCTCCTTCTCTTCCTCTTCCTCCTCTCCCTTCTCCTCTCCCCCCTCCTTTTCTTTCTCCCCCTCCCCTTCTCCCTCCTCCTCTCCCTCCTCTTCCTCCTTCTCTTCCTCCTCTCCCTTCTCCTCTCCCCCCTCCTTTTCTTCTTCCCCCTCCCCTTCTCCCTCCTCCTCTCCCTCCTCTTCCTCCTTCTCTTCCTCCTCTCCCTCCTCCTCTCCCCCCCTCCCTCTTCCTTTCCCCCCTCCTTTTCTTCCTCCCCCTCCCCTTCTCCCTCCTCTTCTCCCTTCTCCTCTTCCTCTTCTTTTCCCTTTCAGTCCATTATCTGTTGTTCAGCTACTTTGGGAATGGGGCCCTAGAGTATGGTTGACTTATGGCATGACACCATTAAAGATAACTGACTCTCCTTATCCCAACAGTTCTTTTCTTTTTTTTTTTTTTAAGATTTATTTATTATTTATACAGTATCCTGCCCACAGTACACCTGCCCGCCACAAGAGGACACCAGATTTCATTACAGATGGTCATGAGCCACCATGTAGTTGCTGGGAATTGAACTCAGGACCTTTGGAAGAGCAGATGGTGCTCTTAACCTCTGAGCCATCTCTCCAGCCCATCCCAACAGTTCTTAAATGCCAACAGCTCCTCAGTTAATAGTGGGAGTTTGTGCCCACTCCCTCCACCCTTACTCTTGGATTTCATTGTGCTTGAGCTTATAGAAGTCTTGGGCATACTGTCATACGTGTCATGAGTTCCCATATGCAACTGCCATGTTGTATCCCCAAAACACTGTCTCCTTGCCATTAGTCACCTCCTCCTCCATGAGGATCTCTGAGTGTTGCAGGGTGACATGCAACTGGTCTATTCCATCGAGGGTTGAGCACCCTACAGTTTCTCACTCTGTATACTGGCCAGTTGAGTCTCTGTTGACTGACACCTTCCGTGAGAGGCTCCTCTGCTGGGGGTTGAGCGGTGCCCTGACCTAGAGTTCTGGGTTCTACAAAGGGATGCGTGGAACAATGGGTCTATCATTCGTTTGTTTGTTTGTTTGATGTGTGGCCTTGCCATATAGCCTAGGCTGACCTGGAACACACTACTTAACCCAGGCTAACCTCAAATTCACAATCTTTCTCCTCAGCCATCTAGGTACTGTGATTTATAGGTGTGTACCATCAAACCGGACCATATGAATCAACACAAAATATTCTCTTAAAACATCTCTTAGTATCAGTGAACAAAATGAAGCTAATATTACTACCAGAATGTTGATCTACCTGCCTCTGCCCCACCATGCTCGGCCCCCTAACTTGCTTTCTATTGCTTCTATACACACCATGACCAAAAGCAATTTAGAGAGTGTCTCAGTCACTGTTCTATCGCTGTGAAGAGACAGCACGAGGAAAGCATTTAACTGAGGCTTGCTTATAGTTTCAAAGTTTAGTCCACTTCATCCTGGCAGGGAGCTGGAGCAGTAGCTGAGAGTTCTACATCTGGATCTGCAGGCAGCAGGAAGAAGCAGACACTGGGCTGGCTTGGGCTTTTGAAACCCCAAAGCTCAGTGACACACCCCGAGTGACACACTTCATCCAACAGGGTCACACCCTCTAATCCCCATCAAGTAGTAGCACTCCCTGATGACCACGCATTCAAATATATGAGCCCACAGGGGCCACTCTTATTCAAACCTGTTAGGTAGGATTCTGCCCCAGTCTGCCTAGTAACCTGTGATGTCATTGCCTACCTGCCACTGGGTGTGGCCCTGCCCAGGGGTATATAAAAGGACAAACCCACCTCCCTCTTTCCCTCTTCTCCCTCCTCCTCTCTCTCCCTCTCTCTGCCCCACCCCTTCTCTCCCCAATAGTTCATAGTTCACATCTCACATCTCATTAGAATGTTTAAAGCCACTACATGGAGGAAAGTTTTATTTGGTCAGCCCAGGACCAGCTGCCTGACAGCGGCTCAAGTCACGGTGTTCTGGTCCCTCCCACACCAGTCATTCATGAAGAAATGACCCGCAGGCTAATAGAGAGGCATTTTCTCAGTTGCCGTCCCTCTTCCCAGGCAACCTGAGCTTGTGTCAAGCAGACAAGAACTCAGCAGGACAGGTGTGCCTGCACTAAGAACACTCAGCAGGACAGGTGCGCCTGCACTAAGAACACTCAGCGGGACAGGTGCGCCTGCACTAAGAACACTCAGCGGGACAGGTGCGCCTGCACTAAGAACACTCAGCGGGACAGGTGCGCCTGCACTAAGAACACTCAGCGGGACAGGTGCGCCTGCACTAAGAACACTCAGCGGGACAGGTGCGCCTGCACTAAGAACACTCAGCGGGACAGGTGCGCCTGCACTAAGAACACTCAGCGGGACAGGTGCGCCTGTACTGCGGATGCTTCTCAATGTACAGCAACGCTACGCCCTGATAATCTCATTGTACATTTCAAATATCAGAAATGCGTTTACCACCCGAGCATCGTGAAGCGGGCCTGCGGAGCCAGTGTTTGGACGGCTGATGCAAGTGAGTCATGGCTACGAGGCCAGCCTGGGCTACGTAAGAGGCTATCTCCAACCAACCCAAACCGTTTTCTGAGATTACCGCATGCCCACTTGTGCTTTGCTGCTCCTTCATAACATGGGGTGGGGCAGGCATGCGTTCAATACACTTAACTATTAAATATCATAGCTCAGAATAGCCAGCCTTACACATGTCAGGACACAGACAGCAGCTTCCAGGTGGGCACTATGGCAGTTTTGTTCTGTTTATGATTGGCCAAGGACAGGTAAAATCCAAAACTCTAAGGACAGCTTTCCCTCACCGCGTATTTTTCTTTTTCTTTTCTGTGTGTGGGTGTCTTGCTGCGTGTGCTTCTGGGCATCACTTGTGTACCTGGTGCGGAGGAGGCCAGAAGAGGGAGTTGGGTCCCCTGGAATTTGAGTAACATTGTGTGGTGGGACTAGAACTTGGATCCTCTGGAAGAACAGCCAGTGCTTTAGCTGCTGAGCCATCTCTCCAGTTTTCTTTTGCTCTATTGAAAAGTTGGAGGAGAGCAGATTAAACTATCACAAATTATTTTCATGCTAAGAATGGGGGTGGGGGGGGAGGGTATTTCCTTCAGGAAGCATGGTGGACTTGCTCATACCTCCCCCGCCCCATTATCCATGGTGGACTTGCTCATATCACCCCCCGACCGCCATACCCCATTATCCATGGTGGACTTGCTCATATCCCCCCCCCCCGCCATACCCCATTATCCATGGTGGACTTGCTATATCCACCCCCCCCCCCCCGCTGCCCCTATCCATGGTGGACTTGCTATATCTCCCATTGTCTACAGTGCTGTCCCCAGGCACAGTAAGAAGCCACAGAAGAAAACTGAAAGTAGAAAGAAAACGCAGGCAGGCGAGGGACCTTGAGATTCAAGGAACAAGAAGATAACTTCTCTCCATGGGCTTGCCTTTGCCTCCTCCAGCCAATACTCTGAAGAAGCCGGCAACCCAGAAATTGCAACTGACGGAGATAAAACAGCAGGCCTGCTCTCTCTAGACAAGCCCTCCTGGGAAGGGGCCACCCGGCCACGGCAACTCTACCCAAACTCCTATCTGCAGAAGCCAGAGCGGGAGTTTAGCCTTCTCCCCTGGCCCAGCCTTGACACAAACCCCAAGTACGCCACCAGGCTGATGTGAGAGGCCACCCCCTGGGGAGTCAGGACACGCCTACAGCAAGCCTCTCACCCTCTGTTGTCAGCAGAGGTCACACTGGGCAGAGAGTGAAACACTCATATCCAGCCAGGGTGCCCTTCTCAGGGTACTGTGGAGAGCCCCACACCTCCGTCCGCTGCTCAGCAAGTACCTGGGAAGCCAGCACCGAGAGGGGGACTCTGCGCCTGCTAAAATTGTATCGCAGGAAGCCAACTAAAACAGAAGCTCTAGACAGGACCCAGAGTCTCTCACACACACGTCTAGAGGCTTCGGTCAGACTGAATACCATTCACTGTTGAAAAAACCCACAAACTTGAATGGAAAAAAAAGAAATCACCAAGAAGACAAATATGTTAGAATTTCTAACAAATGTTTTTAAGCACCCGTGCCGGCTGAGCATGGTGGTGCATGTTGTAACGTCAGGGCCTGGGAAGCAGAGGGCAGAAGATCGAGAATTCAAGGTCACTTCGTCTACACAGAGAGACTGTGGGCCAGTGCCAAAGCCCATCAGACCGAAAGAAACAAAGAATAGAGCTGTTATCCCAGAATTCCACATCCAGTGACCCAAAGAGAACATCCTTCGGGGATGAGGAAAAAATGAAAACATTCTTAGAGAAAAGAAAACTAATGTATTAACCTCAGACCTCCCATAGGAGGATGGCTAAAGGAAGTCTTTAAGCAGAAAATAAACTTTTAAAAGCAAATTGGTTTTGTTTTTTAGTTGTCTGTTTCTGTGGGGTGGAAGAGAGTGTCGGGCTCTCCGGGGCTGGAGTTGCAGGGGTTGGGAGTTGCCCACTGTGTGTGCTGCAGACTGAACTCAGGTCCTCTGTAAAAGCAATTTTGAGCTCTTAACCACTGAACCATCTCTCTAAGAAAGTCCTGTTTAGCAAAGAAGGCTTGAGACAGTTATGGTGACCCACACCTATGACCCCAGCATTCTGAACCCTGAGCTGTGAGTCGGAGGAGAGTTTGGACACGGAGTAAGATGTCTAAAGGCTGGAGGATGGCTCCATGGCCAGGCGCTTGCTGCATAGTCTGAAGGCTGCAGTTCAGACCCCAGAGCCTACCTAAGTGTTGGCATGGTGATCTGCTTGTGATTCCAGCCTCAGAAAGCAGAGGAGCCCAGGGCTCTCCAGAGCATGCCAGCTAGCAAAAGTAGCCATATTGGTGAGCTCCATTTTGAATGAAAGACTCATTTCATTGAATAAGGTGAAAGGGTGACCAAGCATGGCTCCTGGTATCACATCCATAAGCTCACACTTCCATGTGGCTCCACACATGCAAGCATGTGCGTTCACACACAAGAGAGAGACAGAGAGAAGCAGACACCCACAGACACACAGACACACACAGACACACACAGACACACACACACACACACACACACACACACACACACACACACACACAAGAGAGGGGGGGGAGGAGGGAGAATAAAGCCAGCAGGAAGAATGAATGGGAAGTTTCTTTCCCTGGCTTACTGACTATGTAGTTACTTAGTACTGACTATGTAGTTACTTAGTACTGACTATGTAGTTACTTAGTACTGACTATGTAGTTACTTAGTACTGACTATGTTGTACTACACAGTGCTGCAACAAATACCTGAGAAAAAGCAACTGAAGGAAGAAAAGGCTTTGAGGGGAGAGAAACCAGCATGTCAAAAAAGTCATAGTGACAGAGGCAGGGGGCGCAGCTGGTCACATTGCATCCCTGGTCAGCAAAGAGCGAGGAAATCTGATGCTCAGCTGGCTTGCTTTTATTTGATCTAGCAGGTAGGGCAGCTTGCAACCCCACCCTTTGCTGGCCCTTTACAACTCCATTTGTAAAAGCTTTTTCTTTTTTAATTAAAAAACACAGTGAGAGAGAACATAGACAGAAACACTTCAGTAAATGCTATCTATAGTCACATAGAGATCTGGTATAATCTTTGGGGCCTACTGCCCTCCGTCTTCCAGTACAGCAATGGGGGCAGATCTTTCTGGGGAAGGACTTGATGGTGGTATTGGCTACACGTAATTTTTCCTAAGGTAGGAAAGTATACAAATGATTTTTTAAAATAGAAAGAGATTGTTTTCCCACCGTAGTCTGTCAAGCTATTTCCCCCTAAAGTACACTGAGAAGCGTAAAGTTAAGAAGAACGGCCGTAGGAAGAGGGTTACTGGTCATAAGGTGTGGGGTTAGTTAGTGTCTCCTAAAAGGGGGGAGCTTTTACAAATGGGGGTGTAAAGGGTCAGCAAAGGGTGGGTTTGAGATGTTTGGGTGGGTAATGGGCATTTGGACTCCATGGCTTTTTTTTTGTCATGTTTAACTGGGTTATTTAATAGAGACCCTTGTAATTTGAGGTGGCTTTTTGTTTATTTGTTTGTTTTGATTTGATTTGTGAGACAGAGTTTCTCTGTGTAATCCTGGCTGTCCTGGGCTTGCATTGTAGACCAGGCTGGCCTTGAACTCACATCGATCCACCTGCCTCTGCTTCCCTGAGTGCTGGGGTTAAAGGCGAGCGCCACCACACCTGGCTTAGTGCTCTTTCTTAAGATGCCTCAAGCTCTTGATCCCTGGGCTCCATGACCCTGTTGGACTCCTGGAGCTGGCGTTCTCCACTGCAGCATGTGTGGTGGCAGTGGGCCTGAGCATGCTAGGCAAGCACCCCTCCACGGTAGTGTCTCCTAGCCCTAATTTTGTCTGTTCATATATATGCATTGTTTTATTTATTTATTCATTTTATTTATGTACTTTGGTGTCTCTCCTACATGTATGTCTCTGTGAGGGTGTCAGATTCCCCTGGAACTAGAGTTACACACAGTTGTGAGCTGCCATGTGGGTGCTGGGAACCAAATCCTGGTTCTCTGGAAGAGCAGCCAGGCTCTTCTTTCCTTCCTTCTCTTTCTTTTTTTTTGGAGGGGGTGCGGGGGCTGGTTTTTTTGTTTGTTTGTTTGTTTGAGACAGGGTTGCTCTGTGTACCCTTGGCTCTCCTGGACTTGATTTGTACACCAGGCTGGCCTTGAACTCACAGCAATCCTCCTGCCTTTGCCTCCCCCAGTGCTGAGATTACAGGCATGTACTACCGTGCCTAGCTATGTTTTAATATTTTCATTGGAAATAAAAGAGTGTACTTTTCTATTTTGTTTTTGCTCTGCAGATAAAACCCAGGTCCTATGGATATTAGGCAAGAACTTCACCAGTTAGCTGTAGCCCCACAACTTTTTTTTCCTTTAAGTATGTTTTTTAGACAGGAGTCTTGCTAAGTTACCCAGGCTAGCCTTGAACTTGTCATTGTCCTGCCTTCATTTCCAGCATGATATAGCTTAGATGACAGTTCATGGAAAGGAGCTGCTGCAAGGTCACCCTTCAGAAGAGCCTCGTGAGGAGGAGACAGGGTCCTGCAGGGACAGGGCAGGTCTGCAGGCCCATCAAGGAGCTTCGGTAGGAGAGGTAGCCACTGTGTACAGCACGACGAGAGGCAAAAAGGGAGAGACAGACCCTTCTATTTCAGAGAACAAAGTAGGTTTCTAGCTCTTACAGGCTGGGGCTGGGGGCGGGGCGAGCTTCACACCAGGAGATCTAGCCTGGCCTAGCCTATATGCCAAGGGGTATAGAAGCAGGTCCTAGCTAGGGTCATAGACATCCTACAGCAGCAAAGGGGTTGGGTTACAAGGACACAGCACATGATGCTTTCTCATCAACTCTGACTCAGAGATGGGTAGCGTAGGCAGGCTTGCTGTGGGTAGGCAGGCGGGGTGGACAGCTAGAGGGTCTGTGAGTAAGTAAATGTATGTGTCATACATTTACACAAATACA
This sequence comes from Acomys russatus, assembly GCF_903995435.1. Classification (NCBI taxonomy): domain Eukaryota; kingdom Metazoa; phylum Chordata; class Mammalia; order Rodentia; family Muridae; genus Acomys; species Acomys russatus. The sequence continues at coordinate 58,934,343 of NC_067148.1, read as the reverse complement.
CACATAAGAAAAAATAAACATTTTAAAAAAGAGTTTAAGAGGCTGGAGAGATGGCTCAGCGGTTAAGGGCACTGACTACTTTTCCAGAGGATCTGGGTTCAAATCCCAGTACCCACATGGCAGCTCACAATTGTTTGCAACTCCAAGATTCGACACTCTAACACAGACAAATATGTAGAAAAAACACCAGTGCACATAAAGGCCATCATCTGCCAGGCGTGGTGGCGCACGCCTTTAATCCCAGCACTCGGGAGACAGAGGCAAGCAGATCACTGTGAGTTTGAGGCCAGCCTGATCTACACAGCGGATCCAGGACAGCCAAGGCTACACAGAGAAGCCCTGTCTCATAAAACAAAACAAAACAAAACAAACAAACAAACAAACAAAAAAACCAAAAACCCATGATCTGAGCTCCTGCTGACTGTAAAGAGTAAGGAAGCCACATTTGCAGTGATACCAATGATTGCAGACAAAGTTGAGAAAGAGGGACACTGAAGGGTTCTGTGACAACCCCAACCATCCCCAACCATCCCCCCATCCCCCACAAAGTAGCCACCCAAACAGGAAGCCATAGATGAGAACTCTTAAAAAGTGTGATAAGGATGCCAAAGAGTAGCTTCCCACAGCTGATGGCTTCTGGCAGAGGGAGGGTGGGGGCGGGGGCACAAGGACACACGAATGACTCAGTTCTATTTAAGGGGCAGGTAACTGAGAGCTTGACCTTGCTCCAGTGAGTATATAGATAACACAAATTGAGCTTGTTTTCTTTCTTTTACTTATTATTCTTTTTAACTTTTATTTTATTTGGGGGGGGGGGTGGTTGCAAGGGTAGAGGGCAGACAGACGGGGAAATGAGTGTGATCAGGGGATATGTGAAATTCTCAAAGAATCAATAAAAATATTATGTTGATAGAATATAATATTTTAAAAACAAAAGTGAACAAATCTTTAAAAATAAAAAGAAACTTCTGAAGTGAACTGATTGCTCACCCAGCATACCCTACCATAACTCACTCAATATGAAACAAGTAACGTCTGCGTATTCTTTTTAATTGAATTTGTATTCTAAAATCCGGGGTAAAAAAAAAGACTTCATCAGGACCAGATGGTTTTACTAAAGAAAATTGCCAAACATTAAAATAATTAACACCAACTCTGCATAATCTTCCAGAAGGTAGAGCTTTAATGGGTAAAGTCTGTATTACCTTAATGTCAAAGTCAAAGACGGAAGCAAAACAAAAGCCCACGGACCAACAACTTTTCTGACCAGTATGGCTCACGGCAGAGACATGGAAATCTTCAAGGAAACCTCAGAAACTGGAATTTAGCAATAGATACTGGAAACTCAGTTCAGAGAAAGGCAAAAGCAACAGTGTGCCACGCATAGCACAAGGTCAAAGGAGGGAGAATTACAATGTTGCAGACTACCGCCAAATCATCCTCAGATATCAGGCCGGTTCATTGTCCTCCCATGTCTAACCTCACATCCTTGTAGCTATGAAAAACTTTACAAATATATTCTGTAGTATTTTTGAGACTGAGTGCCACTGTGTAGCCTCAGCTGACGTAGAAGCTGGCCTCCAAATTCTGGGCCTGCGACAGCTAAGCATAGTATCAGGCTACAGCTAAGAGCTGTGGGTGCTGCTCCCTTGTCTCCCTCCTGCTATGCTGCTGGAATTGCCTGTTTGAAATTCCTGCCCATGTGTTTGGTAAATGCCTTGATTTATGATTCTCTTCATTCGCAACTACTAAAATCTCAGGTACCGACCAGGAGTGGTGGTGCACATCTTTAATCCCAGCACTCATTTGGGAGGCAGAAGCAGGAAGGTCTTTGTGAGTTTAAGGCCAGCCTCGTCTACAGAGTGTACAGGGAGACATAGAGAAACCTTGTCTAAAAACAAAAACAAAACCCCCACAGAACCCCAGCAACTCGGGAAACCCCTTCCACAGTGGAATATGGAATTTGAAGCAACATGAACACTGGTATTTTACTGTGTTTCTGCATGCAGAATATGAAAAATTAGAAGAAAAAAAGACTAAATATTTTACTTAAGCAAAAATTTATATCAAACAAGACTAAACTATATTTTAAGGATGAATAGTTAGGTGGTAAAAGACAGAAACAAAGCATAGAAGGTCCTTCTATGAAAGTCAAGAAAATAGCTGCTTCTGGTGTAGCCAGGGGTATTTATTGTTAGTATAGGGTATGGTAAGGAGGTATTATGTGCTGGCATTATTTTATTTCTTATGGTCATAGGCAGATTCTGTTATTGAGCATTTATATTTGTTGTGTTTTTATATATACAGTTGCATTTTAAATTTTTATTATTTGTTTATTCATTCATTTATTTATATTGTGTGTTTGCATATATGCACATGCATATTGAAGAGTGTTGTGGGCTCCATCTAAATCTAACATAACTCAAACCCTAGGTCAATGCAGGTGGCAAAAATTTATTGTAATCAGCTGCTACTGCTCGGTCAGGCTCGCAGGACAGCCTTGGAAGCTGAACTGTGACTCTGAAAGAGCATTGCGCAGCATATATAAAAGATGAAACCATAAATCGAGGAGAAGCGGGGTGGGCTGGAGCATTGTCCAATCATATTCTGACATGAGGGGTTGAATAAAGGCGTTTCCACCAATCAAGGTAGGAGTGGGTCCCTGGGCCTGGGAACGCGGACTTAGTTGACCCTGCCAGCAAGATGGAGAAGTTGTCCTTGAAATGGCTGGACTCAGACAACGGTCTCCCTGCAACAGAAGGTGCTGAGCTATTGAGAAGTCTCCAGCTCCCTGGGGACCTGGAGCCTTGTTTCTCCTTATGATTAAATGGAGTCTGAAAACAAAATGGCGGGACTGACAATACATTTGCCTTGCTTGTTCCTAACAAGGAGCATCCCAGGATGCTGGCGTGGAGGTCGGAAAGCATCTTGCAGGAGTCAGTGGATCCCAGGATGCTGGCGTGGAGGTCAGAAAGCATCTTACAGGAGTCAGTGGATCCCAGGGGTTGAGCTCAGCTTGTCTGGCTTGACCCACGAGCCATCCCAACAGCCCTCTAATGTATTTACTAATTGAAACCTTATTTACTAAAATTACTCATCTTCAGGGAGGAAGTCTATACATCCTGACTAGGAGACAGACAGGAATGGTGGACACTCTGGGAGGTGGTGGCAACGAGAGAGGAACAGCCACCAAGCGGCACAGCTTGAACAGTGGGGAAGACCTGAAGAGATGAGAGACGACGAAAAAGTAAATGGAGGGAGAGACAGGTCCAGATGTGGCCATTTGTCTCCACAAATTGTTCCTGTGGCGGCTAGTCCGGTCAATTGGGATAAATTAAGAAACATTTAGGAAGCCGGGCGGTGGTGGCGCACGCCTTTAATCCCAGCACTTGGGAGGCAGAGGCAGGCGGATCACTGTGAGTTCGAGGTCAGCCTGGTCTACAAAGTGAGTCTAGGATGGCCAAGGCTACACAGAGAAACCCTGTCTCGAAAAACCAAAAAAAAAAAAAGAAAGAAAAAAAAAAGAAACATCTAGGAGAAGCAGCAGGCACACGTGTGGCATGCACATATATATGCAGGCAAAACACTCAAAAGCATAAAGTAAATAAGCCTAAAATATTGAAATCAATAAACCTAACATTTTAAATACATATAATTTAAAAAGAACAATCTAGCCTCTTACAAATTGAGTGGCGCATGGGAGGCGGGGCTTGGTACATGGGGGGCGGGGCTTAGCTGTTCCTCAAGCTCTCTTACGCTCTGGCCCCTTGCTGTGGTCTCCTGCTTCCTTCTCCCGTTACCATGTTTCAAACTGCACTGCTCTGCCATGCCCTCCTCACCAGGATGGGCTGTGTGCTGTTTAAGTATCTGCCAGGTATGTATCACTGATACAACAGAGCTGTTTAACACAATCCCCAGTGAAGCACAGTGACTCAAGGACTGTTCATTAAGACCCTAACTGAGCTCCCAGCCATGTGATATCTAGCCCAACGGAGTCTACAGATGAGTATAGTCTTGGCCAAATTTCTGATTTCAATCGTTGGGAAAACGGCAACAAGAACCAGTCTCATCTGGGCCCAAATGACCCACAGAATCGTGAGAAATAAAACAAACAAAACAAACGCCGTGAGGTTTCAGGGCCGCACACACACAGGTAAATAACTCACACTCTTGAGGGTGGTGACTGGGAAAGTGGTGTTGGAGCAGCCGAGATACAGCATGCTCTCCCTGCTCCCTGCCTGGGTTGGGATGTGATCTCCCTGCTGTTACCCCTCTGGAACTGTGAGCTGAAATAAGTTATACTCCTTCTTAAGTGGCTGTGGTCGTGGTGTTTTATCACAACAACGAAAAAGAAAAAAACAGGCAAAACCCTGATTCACTAATAATGACTACAATACAATAGGTGATTGCATGACTGAGTAAAGGAATGACTCAAACCTTAGACAGATCAACAGAAAGACATACTAAAATGTAAAAATCACGATGTATTTATGCTAAGAGGGGTTTTTTGTTTTTGGTTTTTCGAGACAGGGTTTCTCTGTTAGCCTTGGCCCTGGACTCGCTTTGTAGACCAGACTGGCCTTGAACTCACAGCGATCCACCTGCCTCTGCCTCTCAAGTGCTGGGATTAAAGCCATGCGCCACCATGCCTGGCTTATGCTAAGATCTTATTGGTAAGATATTTCTTTTAAGCTTTTTATTTTATTTTTAATTATGTGATGTGTGTTTGGGATGGAGGTATTAAAACCCTGTGCATGTGTTCCTGAAGAGGCCAGACGGATGAGAACCCTCTGCTATGTGCCATGCGATGTTAGTGGGGGCAGACTCAGGTCCTCTAGAAGGGCAACTCAGACTCCTACGACTGGAACACCGCTCCAGAGCCTTGAGCAAGGATATCTTCTTTTTAGACTCAAGCTTGAAAACAGTTCAGTATGTGATAAACATAAAACTGAAGAGACCATTGTCTGTAAGTATATTCTTCATCATCTAGACTTACTCCTGTCTAGAGACTATTTCTAGTTACATGAATTGATCTTTGTGGTATTTGGACAAGGGGAGATTTTGCAAGTTGTATTTGGAAGAGACTCCAGTTGTGAGGCTTTAATAGCTGGTAAAAAGAAAGAGAAATGAACAGGCAAAGGCTTGAGAGCGTGTGAGTTACAAAGTTTAATGGATTTTTCTTTTTTACCTACTGAATAAGGGATTTCATATAAACTAGTTAAATGGCTTTGGGCACCTCTTTGACTATCTTAGGAAGTTAAGAAAATCCTCTAAAACCTTTGATTTTTATACCAGGATACTTTATTTAATCCAATAAAGCATAATTAATTTATTTAGACTCTTGAAGAGTCAGTGTAGGCTTAAATACTGTGCCCGTAGGCTACTGTACAATTTTAGTTTCCTAGCCTTTCTGTGAGTGAAGAAAACAGCTGTGTTTACCCTTTTTGTGGCTGACAAGATCCATTTGTTGGTACTGTGCTATCAAAGTTGCCTTTATAAATGCAAAATCTGACAGTAATTTAATTTCAAATTATCCCGTGTGCCTGAATAGATCTTTCGAGTGAGCACTGGCAGTTTTGAAGGGCTACTGATGCTGCTAAAATATTCATCAGACAGGAAGAGTGCCAAGAGCCTCCCCAGGCCAAGAGCTTCCTCAAGTTACCCAGCAGACAGGATATGCGAGGAGTGTTCACAAAATGGCAAAGTTGCTTAGACACCTTGCTTGAAATTAAATTGAGAGTAGCCAGCCCCACTGAAGGTTAGGAGCAAACAAGAAAGCGTCTTTCTAGAACAAACAGAACCGTGACTGGTCCTGCGGTACCTATCACTGCACAGCTAGCCAAACTTCTGACCAGGAGATTCTAAAAACACTTTAAAAAATAACCTAATTTATAAAAGCACTGGCCTCCTGAATCACACATCCGTTCAACACACAAAGGTTAAGTGCCCGCTTCAGTTGCTGATGCAACTGTTGCCATGTGTGGTCTGTTTAATTAAAATCAGAAACAAAGAAGGCCCCTGCACAGTTTGTTGCCCGTGGTGTAACTTGTAACTCCTTCCCTTCTTCTGGTCCCAAGTTAGCGTCCTCTGTCCTTCCCATATGCCCTTTAGATTCATGTTTAAAGTGTGTGTGCGTGCATGCATGTGAGCACACGTGTGTGTGTGTGCATGTGTGTGTGTGCGTGTGTGCCTGCACAGGTCAGAAAAGGGTACCTGACCCGCTGGAGCCGGAGTTACAGGTGGTTGTGGGCAATCAGACATGAGTTCTGGGACCTGAACTCCCCCTGAGCCATCTCTCCAACCCCGAGAGCCATTTCTCTACCCCCCCAGCCATCTCTCTAACCCCACCAGCCATCTCTCTAACTGCCCCCACCTTCGTATGCCCTTTACAGTTTTTTAAATATTGGATTGGTAGTTCTAAATTATCTTTTTCCTTTGACCTGGAGTCTTGCTATGTTGCCCTCCAGCTCAGCTTTTCCTGCCCACTCTCCTGAGCACTGGGACTACGGTGTGCACCTCCATGTGCAGCTCAGTGATGCTCTAACCTGACAGACTGTTAGACCCCCAAGTTAGGCCTGTAACTTAACTTAATTCTCTGGGGATTCTAACGCAACTGCTCTGTGGAGCGGTCCACACAGGGTAACATGTTTTTCAAAGAAATTCTGCACACGGATCTAGGCTCCACATTATAAGTAGCTGCCTGAGACCCTAGCCTCTATGGCAGACCTGGCAGTGTAGACAGCAGAGGCTGAGGCTGGGAGAGAGGCTGCGCTATACTCCCACAAGGTCTGTGCAGTCCAGCGTGGTGTTCTGGAAATAATAGTCACTAAAATAGCTGTGCACACAGCCCTGCTGCAAAATCCTTCTGTAGACTTTCCTTCCATCCTCATCACAATGACATTCGCTGGTCGCTAAAAATACTAAAAATGCAGTTGGAGAAACTGGTACTAAAACCCTGTGTTACTCCAGACTTGCAGGGATTTGGCAAGAAGTGTAAACCTTCAGGTCACGGAGTTGCCCTGTGACACATGGCTAGAGGCACACACAGCCCAGCTCTGGTCTCATCTAAATGTTCAGGAAGCATCCTCAATCATTTTAAATGATGTCCTGCGCTGGGGAGACTATGCTCTCTGCAAATGAGAGAAGGCCTCACCTCTGAGCCATATGGACAATAATGACATGCGTTTTTTTCCAAGCAGGAACTCCAAGGCTGAGGGTGATCGGGGGGTTAAAGCGCTTGTCTCACAAGCTTGAGGACCTGATTTCTGTCAGCCTTCAGATTCCACACAAAAACTGGGCATGGTGACACAGAGAAAGGCTGATCCCTGGGGTCTGAAGACGGACTCCAAGGCCTTGCATATAGCCGGCAAGCAATGTACCGCTGAACGGTGTCACACCTTTAATCTTAGCACTTCAGAGGCAGAGGCAGGCAGATCTTTGTGAGTTCAAGGCCAGTCTGGTCTACAAAGTGAGTCCAGGCCAGCCAAGGCTACACAGAGAAATCCTGTTTTGAAAAATTAATAATAATAATAATAATAATAATAATAATAATAATAATAATAATAATAAATACTCAATAAATTAAAGTACAAATCTTACAACTTAATGCTTCCTTAGGCTTTTAAGTGCTGCTTGTGAGTTCTATTTTTATAAGCCCAATAGACTCAGCAGCTACTGTATGGAGGCATTTGTTTTTGTTTGTTTTGAGGAAGTTCAGCTGGACTTGAACCTTCAACCTTTGGATCTCAGCCTCCCTAGTGTGCTGGGATTGTATATGTACCCTATCATACCAAGCCTTAAGAGAGCTTTGAGCAAAGCTCAGTCCTATTTGTAAGCAAAATGTTGGGGACAATAGACCATATGGCCAATGCTCAGCCATCTTGTCAGAGTCTGCACGTTTAAGTCTCTGTTTTTCCCAGAGCTTGCCTTTCACCAGAAACTAGCTGACCCTGTTGTGGGTCGGCAGTTAGACTAAAGACGGAGATGGAGCAACCCTGCTTTGGTTTAGCAGTTAGACTAGGCAAAGATGGAGCCAGATACCCTGTGTGGCAGGACATTATGACCCTGTCTGGAATTCCCTGTGTTTTGAGAAAAGCCTGCAGCTGGGTTGCTATAGCAATATGCTTCTCTGCCTTCTGACTTATAAAAGCTGCTGCCTGACTAACAAAGTTTGAGAGTTTGATCAATCAGACTTGCTCTCCTTCTTTGTGTCTTGCATTCCAACAAGTGAACCTCCTCCCGAGTTTCAGTAGAACCCTGCAGGCCAGGGCATCTAAGAGTTTTATGTTTTACTTATCAGTGTGATGTAGGCATTAGGTTATTGTATAACTCAAATGCTAATTTCTGTATCCCTCATATCTGGTTGCAAGCCTTGTTCTGAGAAGCTCCCGTCTTAATGTTGTATAAACTCTGCTCCCCAAATGTCCCCTGGTATGTCAACAAAGCAGCTCACAGACAACTGATGAGCAGGGGAGAGAACAGGGCTGGACTTCCTGCCGCCAGGGAGGAGGAGCTAGAGGAGGAAGGTGGGGATTCGGCAGCCAGGGAGGAGGAGCTAGAGGGGGAAGGCAGGGATTCGCTACCGGTCAGCAGGGGCCCAGGTGACATCAGGAAGGAGCTAGAGCAGGAAAGGTACAAAGTGCAAGTATTGCTGGGATGCACCCTGGGAGGAAACCAGGTTAGCATAGAGGGTTAAGAATAGATTAATAACTGCTCAGTTATTGTGTTGTGAAGCATATTACTAAACAAAAATAACAGAGTTATTTGTGTGATAGCCAGGTTAAAAAAGAAACTAAGAAAAACAAACAGTTACATAAAAATAACATGAACAACGTATATTTGATTTTATTACATAATTGTAAATTAAAGCTCCTTGAGCACTAAATAATTCTAAATTTCATATGTTAAATCCCACTTGCACCAGGACATGAAGTTCTTTTTAACTATTCACTCCTGAATATGAACTTGAACATACCCGAGTTGATTATTCAGACAGACTTTTGCATTTACAAAGTATCTATTCTAACATGTCAATCTTATTCAAATGCAACAATTTTATAACACCAAGTATTCACAAATCCCTTAACACTCAAATACAAACACAGTTTGGTTTAGTTGCCTGAAGTAGTGTTGGGGTTACAAGTTACTTCCATTCAGCCTGCAACTTTCCCATGTAATTACAGCTTGAGGTTGTACAGGCAGCAGATTCCCGCCAGCATGCTAACTTGGTCCCTGGTGACTAAGTGAATGCCACTTGTGGTTGCTAAGTTAATTCCTCCTTAACTGAAGGAGAAGGATGTGGCAAGTATCTCACGGCCGAGACCCTTCTGACTCTCCTGACCAGACTGCTTCTTCTGCATTACTTCAGTAGACTCTGCACATCTTTGGCTCTTGAAGAACAGAAACGTATTTTTCTTGTATAAAGAATGTTGAGGGCCTACAAGAGCTTGGTCAGTAAAGGTGCTTGCTGTCAAGTCTGACACCCAAGTATAAGCCCCAGAGCCCACATGGTTGAACTAGGAAACTGACTCTCAAAAGTTGTTCTTTGACCTTCAATTGTATACATGCGTGTATACACACACACACACACACACACACACACACACACACACATTCCTGCACACACACTGAACAAATGTCTACTCACTCCAAATAGAGAACTCATGACAAAGCACAGATATCACCAAAGTCTAACTTTATGAACCAATTTGGTTTATTAATGTTACTTATAGGAATATAGATGAGGGGTTACTCGATGATCAGAAATGACAGTTCGCCGGGTGTGGTGGCACACGCCTTTAATCCCAGCAGATCACTGTGAGTTCGAGGCTAGCCTGGTCTACAAAGCGAGTCTCAGACAGCCAAGGCTACACAGAGAAACCCTGTCTCGAAAAGCCAAAACCAAACCAAACCAAACCAACAACCAAACAAACAAAAACTAAAAAACCCAACAATAAAAAACAGAAATGACAGTGCATGAAACCTGGACATGTAGCGCACACTGCACAGCCTGAAAGCCACATCACCAGTTGGAAAATGTCCTTTCCAGGTAGCTCTACTATTCTGAGCCTCTTCCAGGCACCCCAGCTTGTCTGGGAGTGTCCCTTAGTCCTTACTGTATATATATGTTTGGGGGTGTGGGGGCAGGACATTGAAGGAAGGTCTTTATATCTGGTCAGTTTCAGGGACTTCCTAAAGCTAATGAGTTTACTTCCTGTTTCTTTCACCTCCCCTTTAACATTCTGTGTCTATATAAACTATCCTCCAAAATGGAAGGTTTTGATCAAAGAGGAAATTGCTACACAATGGTCAATATGAAGCAAAACTGGAATTTTATTTAAAAATAGTTTCAATGGGGCTAAAGAGAGGGCTGAGCAGTTAAAACTGTAACTCCAGTCCCACTGAATCTGACACACATTTGTGGCCTCCGTAAGCAACAGTCACGCATGAAGTATGCGCAGGTAAAACACATACGTAGAATAAACAAAGAAACAAACATTTAAAAAAGGTTTAGCATAATTTAAGTATGAACATTAACACACAAAAAATAAGAAATTAATAAAATATTTCACTATTACAAAAAGGTTATTGGTTTTTATATAAGCAATCTTCATAGCAGTTTTAATAATGCTAATTCTTGATTTCTGGATGTTGAGAGTTCAACTAGACTCTGGTGAGGCACACCTTTTCTCTTCCATGCTCCTTTAATTTTCTCTGCCTTTCTAGCCTCTCGAGGTGCTTGCTGACAAGCCAAATGACCAAGTGCAACCCCTGAAGGCCATGTGCAGGAAGGAGAGAACGACCCTTGCAACTTGACCTCTGAACTCCACATGGGTGCTCTGGCACATGATCCCTACTGCCCCCCCCCATTAAATAACTAAATAAGTAAGTAAATAAGTAAACAAACATTAAGGGGGAGAAAGAGACAGAGACAGAGAGACCTCTTTCTGCTTGCCCAAGTAGACAAGAGCCCTTTACAGGGACAACAGCCTTACTGTTTGTTTCACAAAATTCACTACTGAGTCGCAATGTGCCGGGGTGGGTGGGGCTAACGAAGCAACTCCTACCATAATTCACAGAACCACTGACTCAAGAAAGGGTTACTCCACCTGTGCCTCAATCATGTCTCAAAGGTTCCACCCGTCCTGCCTCTTAAGCCCTAACAGTGGGGAATAAGGCTCATCGTGTGTTTTAGTGGATATATTCAAACCACTGAGAGACGCTACCTGAGCAGCTGGGTATGATTTGCTTGTGTTTGTTTTTTGAGAGAGGGTCTCTGTGTAGCCCTGTCTCGCCTGAAACTCGATCCGTAGTCCAGGCTGGCCTCAAACTCGGAGGTCTGCCTGCCTCTGCCTACTGAGTGCTGGAATTAAAGGTGTGCTCCAGGGCTGTAGAGATGGCTCAGTGGTTAAGAGCACTGATTGCTCTTCCAGAGGGCCCAGGTTCAAATCCAGCACCCACATGGCAGCTCACAACTGTCTCTAACTCCAAGATCTGACACTCATAGATATACATGCAAGCAAAATACCAATGCACATAAAATAAAGGTAAATAAAATAAAGGGGTGTGCCACCATGCCTGGCTTTGTTATTGTTGTTGTGTGTTGTTGTTTATGTCTATAAATTCTGACTCTTACTATGCATTCACAAGAAATGATTGTGGAAAAGGAGTTTCTCCAGTCCCTTTGAATGGGCTCTGCTCCCCTACTTTCCCCCCAGCCCTTTCTTGCTCCCTTCTTCCCAGCGAGACAGTGTTGCTGTGTAGTTCCGGTGGCCTCAAGTTATATATGATCCTTACTCAGCCCCAGCGTGCTGAGCTTATAGGCAAGCAGCACCATACCCGGCTTGAGGAGATTTATTTTAAATAGCCCACAGCCCTGAGTATTAATAAAAAAATGGTTTTTTGGCCTTTAGCAAATCCTAGCCTTCATCTGAAAAATAAGGGAATTGCAAAGACACTTTCCAGGATTTCGTCCAACCCTAGCATTCTGTGGTTTCTACATTTGTGCCCTTGAACTGAAAACTTGTGGTATTTTGTATGATCTATACCTTACCAGAGGATTCAAAACCAGAACCAAAATAGAGAGTTATTTCAAGAATGTGGGAGCAGGAAGAGGAAAGTTGAGCAGGCAATGGCTGGAGGCAGGAAATGAGCTAAGAGACAGATGAGAGTACTGGAGATCCCCAAGCGGCACTTGTCAGGAGTGACTGTGTTCTGAAGGCATGGGGGGGATGAGGGGGCCAGGGTGTGTTGTTTGTTGTTTTTAAATGCACTATTTATTTAGTGGGGGGGGGGGAGAGGAATGTGCTTGCCATGGTTCACGTGTAGAGGGCAGAGGACAGCTTATAGAGTTCATTCCCTACGTCAAGCTCAGGCTTTCTTCCTTCCTTCCTTCCTTCCTTCCTTCCTTCCTTTCTTTCTTTCTTTCTCTCTCTCTCTCTTAAAGATATTTATTTATTATGTCTATGAGCACGCTGTCTTCATGTACACCAGAAGAGGGCATCTGATCATAGTACAGATGGTTGTGAGCCACCATGTGGTTGCTGGGAATTGAACTCAGGACCTCTGGAGAAGCAGCCGGTGCTCTTAACCACTGAGCCATCTCTCCAGCTCCCAAACTCGGGTTTTTCTTGCTGGGGCAGACGCCTTTATTGGCTGGGCCACTTGCCTTTAATATCTGTCTTTTATCTGTCTGCTAATCCCTTCTTCCATTGAAATCTCTAGAACACTTGTCAATACAGAACAGGCACCCAAAAATATTTAAAAATAAAAAGTGTGAGACTCCCAATGCAAATGATCCTTGCCCACTTTTGGGCAAGCTACCACTGGAAAAACCACATTTTCCAAATATAAGAACCAATACTTTCTATCTATCTACCACCTAGCATCTATCTATCTATCTATCTATCTGTCTATCTATCTATCTATCTATCTGTCTATCTATCTATCATCTACCTAACATCTCTATTATCACCTATCAACTAATTTATCATCTATGCATATGCTGCTTTTAACAAAATTCCACATGTCCGACTTTACCAGTGGAGACTTGGGAGCCAGATGCTGGAGTGAAAGCCTGCTAGCTCAGAGAGGCAGAGACAGCACCAGCTGACCTTCCTCCTCAGCCAACACTCCAAAAGGAAAAGTGAGGCTCTCCCTCTCCAAGCTATCTCAAACAACACAAAACAAAACCCCAAACCGAATGTCCCTCCTTCCACTTTCTGTGTGTCTCTCTATCCATCCTTCTGACTTCTCTTACTCTCTATGGTTTTTTCCCTATGTTTGCTCCCTGTCAACTGGTTGCTCCACCTCTTGACCTAGGGTTAATTTTATTTAATTCTATTTAAAGTCTCATGAAACTTACTCTTGTTAAATTCAAATGGGTTTTTTTTTTTGACATTTTTATCTTTTACTTTTCCAATGCATGCATTCATGTGTGTGTGTGTGTGTGTGTACATGCATACATGTGTATGTATTGTATGTGTACAGGAGTGCTTGTGTCCAGGGGCCAGCGATCAACTCTGGGTGTTTCTTTATGGCTCTGGTTTTTACATGGCTCTGGTGATCCCAGCTCGGGTCCTCAGGTTTGTGACCCAGAGAGTCGTCTCCCCAGTTCTCTTCCATTTTTATTAAAATTTTGTTTTTTTCTGGGTCAGATATAGTGTCAAAATGCCTGTGGTCTCAGCATTTAGGAGGCAAAGGGATTTTGTTGTTTCTGCCACTGTGAGCTTCAGGCCAATTTTCCTATATCAGCTTCCAAACCTGCCACAGCCATGTTGAAATTATAGAGGCAAGGCACTCCATCCAGCACTCTATGTGAGTCCTGGGATTTGAACTCAGGTCATCATGTTTGCAAGTCAACTTCCCCTACATGGAAGCCATTTTCCCAGTCCAATTCTTCCTTTGGTTTTTTTGTTTTGTTTTGTTTTTGTTTTTTTCAAATTCAGTTCAGGACTTCTACCTAAGGAATGGTGCTGACCAAACTGAGATTGAGCCTTCCTGCCTCAATCAATTGAATCTGCATAATCCCGATTAATCTGCATAACCCAAGCAGTTAGCCAGTGCTAGACACAGGCTGACCAGCAGTGTCAACCACCACTCTAGGCTCTCTTAACAATGAGATCAATTGTTCCTGTCTCCTGTTCCATTCATTGTGTGTGTATGAGTGTGTTGCCTGCATACATGTCTGTGCACCGTGTGCACACCTGCTGCCCAAGTTGGCCAGAAGAGGGCACTGCGACTGCAATTACAGATGTCTGTGAGGCTGGGAATCAAGCCCGGGTCCTCTAGAAGAGTAACTGCAGAGCCAATCATTGCCGCAACTCCCACCTCCTGTTCTTTTGTTTTGTTTTTGTTTGTTTGTTTTTGTTTTTCTCGAGACAGGGTTTCTCCGTGTAGCCCTGGCTGTCCTGGACTCGCTTTGTAGACCAGGCTGGCCTCAAACTCACTCGAAGGCAGTGTACCTGTCAGTGACGAGAATCGTCCACTGCTCTCAGTTATCTGTATCAGGTACTAGAATCAGACCCTGACAAAGCAACAGGAGGAGTTAATCCGGATGACAGGGAGTGAGCCCAATGTCTGTCCAGCTGAACAGGGAACAAACTTCCTGCGTGAGCTTCTTGTTTTGTTGTTTTTGTTGTTGTTGTTTTTGTTTTTTGTTTGTTTTGTTTGTTTGTTTGTTTTTGTTTTTCGAGACAGGGTTTCTCTGTGTAGCCTTGGCTGTCCTGGACTCGCTTTGCAGACCAGGCTGGCCTCGAACTCACAGCGATCGCCTGCCTCTGCCTCCCGAGGGCTGGGATTAAAGGCGTGCGCCACCACGCCCGGCTCCTGCGTGAGCTTCTAATCTGTCTTCACTACAATACAATGGAGGTGTCAGGCCACGCTTACCTGCCAAGGCTTTCTGAACTCAGGCTGCACACCCACAGGGCCACTGTAAACTTCTTTCCCTGACCCAGTTGTTTAGAATTTTGCCATGTTGAGTACTAATTCATTAATCTTGATAGCCAAGCACTGGTGAGTGTGTGGTGTGGTGTGGGGCGGGGGGTGGGGGGGGGACACGCGATTGCAAAGCTAGAAGTTCAAAGCTATCCTTAGCTACATATTAAGTTCTAGGCTAATCTGAGCTGCATGAGATCTTGCCTCAAAAACACAAACAAGCCCAAAGCAAAACAAACCAAACTAAAGCAAACAAACCAGGCAGGGAGGTTCTGCCTTCGTGATGCCTGTTGAGACCTGACAACTCGTGGTGAGTCTTCAGTATTAACTTGATTGGGTAGAGATGCCGGGAGGTTAGGGAAGCGCATTTCTGGGTGTATCTGTGCGGGCGCTTTCAGGATGACTGGCATGTGGAACAGAAATGGAGGAGGAAGACCTGCTCTGAACAGAGATGGCACCATCCAACAGACGGGACAGTGGGAGGAAGCCTGCCAGTGTGGGCATGTCTGCCTCTGCCTTGCGTCCATCATAAGGTAAGGTACTTTGTTCCATCACACGGTCTCCGCCGTGATCCTGTTCTCAGCACGCAAAGGCCCGGAGGCAATGGAACCGAGTGACTGTGAACTAAGGAGCCAAAATAAATCTCCCTTCTTTGTTTACTTGTCTTCAGGTAATTTTCATAGTAGTGGATGTTAACACAAGTCTTTTACATTAGTGCTATGCTTGAGAGTCTCAGACTGAATTGTCTCCAGCTGCACAGTGTCACAGTAGTATCATGAGGGGAGAAAGAAAAGGACACAGGAGATGGCCAGAACAGGCCTGTCACTCGGCAGCTTGGCTGCCTCCACAGTCCTGAGCCTCGTATTTCCTTGTTACTCAGAAAAGCAATCACATCTGAATGGATGCTTTCTTTCCCCTCATATCCCTCTTTGTGACTCACATAAAAGGTCTGTGGATTTTTTCTTTCAGGTCTCCACACTTGTAAACAATGTTTATTTCTCCGCCCCCCCCCACCCCCCCCCCCAATGACTGCATTTTCTCAGAATCTTGCCTTGCTCCAATGTCTGGTTCCCAGCTGGGAATGTGACTTCTGGTGGTGGTAGAAGCTTTGGTTTGTGAGGGCTGGTTGACAGACACAGTCTGCTAGGAGCCCTTTGAAGGTTACATCCACTTCCAGAGCCAGGCTGGGCCTATTTCCTTGTCTGGTGGCATGGAGCCATTCTGTGTACCTTCCTGCACCACTGAGCCCCTCTGCCATGCCTTCCCTGTGCCCCAAAACATTGAGCCTAAATAAGTTTTCTGCCCCTAAATTGGTTCCTTCTGGCATCTTGTCTCAACAGTGAGACCAGTAACTAATGCTGAAGCTGAACAGTGTTGCTTGGGTCAAGAGGAGAGGAGAGATGGGCAGTGTGGAAGGCGCTGCTCCAAGGGCTTTGCTGTTACTGTTTTGCATGTCCAATGGGCACCAGGGCGTTACTTGCTGCGTTTGGACACCTGGTGTGCACAGGGGGCAGAGTGGTCCATCACACCTCGGAGCCCATTTGCTGATTACCAGCAAAACAGTCTTTTTTATTTTTATTTTTTGGATTATTTGGGGGTCTCACATTACGTACCCTGATTAAACTTACTTCCCAGTCTTTCAGTATCTGTCCCTTCCCCTGTGACTTACCTCCCCCCAACACATACACACAAAGAAAAAAAATGATCAAGTCCATTTTGTATTGTCCATATACCCACTAGAGTATGGCCAAATTCCTAGGGGCCGGCCCACCAAGGGAGGAAGAGACTTTCTCTGCCTGCATCCATGCCAGAAGCCATCAATCAAGGAGAAGCATGTGGTGGCTGATGAGGGGCAGGGCCAACTCTCCCACACCTGTGGCACTGTGCTTCAGGAGGGAGACCAGACCACAGTCATCGTCATGGGCTTTGGGCCTAACACCGATGTCAGACATCAACAAGGCCCCTGGTCATATCAAGACTCCAACCCACTCAGGGCCTCAGCAGCTGCACAGACCACGCGCACGGACTTGGCTTCAGGTGGTTACTCACGACACTCACATCGGCATGGCCCCGCCCCAACCCTGCCTTCTTCCTCGATGCAGCTGCCAGGCAGCACACGGACCCATACCAATGGACAACAGTTGTGCTTTTGACTAAGAGTATTCTAAGGGCTAAAAATCCAGCCAAAGATATTCAAAACAGAACTTGAAAATGAGGAACAAAATCTCCTCCCCAGAGCCGGGCGTGGTGGCGCACGCCTTTAATCCCAGCACTCGGGAGGCAGAGGCAGGAGGATCGCTGTGAGTTCCAGGCCAGCCTGGTCTACAAAGTGAGTCCAGGATGGCCAAGGCTACACAGAGAAACCCTGTCTCGAAAAACCAAAAAAAAAAAAAAAAAAAATCTCCTCCCCAGGACTGAAAGTGGCACAATGTGCTGTATTACTTTCTCCAGTCACCATGGGGAAGAGACCCAAGGACAAAGAAGAGAGAATGTCACTGGGTTCACATAGCTTCACACACACACACACACACACACACACACACACACACACACACACCATACACACACACCCCACCACCAGAGTCTCACAAATAACCGGGCCACAGCAGGGTCAGGCTTATTCCTCAGGGAATCTGTGCTGGGCCCTCCCACACAGGGCTGCCAGCACCAGCAAACAGACAAGTAACTTAAGTTTAGGGTGAACAGTGAATACATTTTTTTTTTGTAAGAATGCCCCTGTGGTTATTCAATTGAAATATAACAAGCCACCCTGTGCATTATCTGACGGCCCTTCTCTCAGCACTTACAAGGGGGTGGGGTTAGTGGTATAGCTACACCAAACTTGGAGAAAACACGGAGGGCGGGACATAACTCTGTGTGGACTGTGTGCCCAGCACATGCAGAGCTCTGGCCTCGTCTCTGGCAGCACACATACGCAAGGAGAAAGATAGAAGTCAGTCACAAAACAGTCTGCAAAGGGATGGATTTTTGTCCTTGTTTTCTTCCCTGATTAAAGCAAACTGCGGAAGTGTGTAAGAACAGCTGGGCGGGGAGTGGGCAGAAAGGAGTCGCAGCTTTGCTTTGCCGGACTCCCTAATTATCTGTCACTCTCCTCAGATCCTGGCAAAAACCGCTCATATTTGGCAGCATCACTGAAGAGGAACTACAGAAGAGGGGCCGGGGGAGGGTTTGCATGTGGCGAGATGGAATACTGTAACATCCGTGTTCACTTACTGAACACAGTGGGAGCTTTTACATGTTGGCTCCATTGCACACCTGAAGAGTGAGCTGGAGGGACCTGGGGCCACCCAGTTCACCCGTGTGTTTCCTCCTGGCCCCAGGGGTTTTCCTGAGGGTCAGATTCCTAGTACTCCCAGCCAGGCGGGGCTGGACGGGAACCCATACAGGCTATTCCTGTTCTTTTACCTTGACAATGCCTCAGTGGGCTTTTGTAGCCACAGGAATGTCAGAACTCAGAGAGGAGAAAGCATGTGAGCGTTTTTTTCCAAGTTTCAGCTAGGGGACAAAGTAGCTTCAGGTTTTATCACTGAGCAACAACCATAAAACAAGGGCTGAACTTTATCAAAAGGAGAGAGAGAGACAGAGACAGAGAGATAGAAGAGAGAGACAGAGAGACAGAGACAGACAGAGAGCACAGAACCATTCATCCTTTAGGATGCCTAAGGAGCAATTGTTCAAAGGCCTTTTCCTTTCAAGTTGTCTGGAAAAAGCTGAACCCCTTTTTAGTCATGACATATTCATAAGTGGCAAAGGAGTAAGAAAATGTAATGATAAACTTTCTACCCCTGTCTAGGCACAGTCCAGAGTTTCTTCTCTTTGGGCCGTTTCTATGGGGAGGTCTGGTTTTTCTCTGTTCCTCACTACCTTTGGCCTCATGAGTTCCGCAGGTTTTGGTGTCTTACCCCTGCTGGTCCACAGTGTGTGACATTTGAGTCTAAGTATCAGCAAGGTCCTTGAGTAGATTCTGACTCTGGTGGGGAGCTAACAATGCCTATTTATTTTCTATGAATATAAGGGAATAAAGAACCTATTTAATGTGGTGTGGTGGGGTTGGGGTGGGTGTTTGTGTGGGAGGGTATATATATAGTGTTTATGTATTCCTAAACATGTAAATACAGCTTGCTCTGCTATGATAATTTTACTTCCTGTGTCTTTAAAACTGAGGTTCACTGAGTAAATACTAGGATAGGAAGAACTCTGTCCTCCATTCACAAGGATGTTACCACATAGATGACCGTGGCATCTGCCTGCGCCAAATGAGCTCGGACTTGGGGAGTTTGTGACAATGCTAGACAGTCACCACACTCGAGGAAACACACAGGAATCCCCCTCTGTTCTTCTGTTCCAGCCTGTCACTGCACTCACTGCCAGACCTGTGGGGGGGCAGGAAATCTGCAATTCGTTTGTGCATCTCCCTATTCTCTCTGTCCTGTGGTCACATCTGCAAGTTCTTTCAGGGTGCTGAGGTGCCATTAATCTAAGTCAGCAGGCAGCCTTGCTCTCATCATCCACCATTAGACACCCCCTTCCTGTCTGCCTCAGAGAGGAGACAAAGCCCTCGCATCTTACCACGGACATTACATATTTCTTATTTACATTGACTGTCCTTTTGTTTTCCCTGGATGTGTCAGGAAAAAAAAATGTGCCTACTATTACACACATCCTTTATACTATAGAATTTTATCAGTAGATATAACAAATGCCAGGATATAATGTGCTACAATGACTCCCCTGGAAGCTGTAGGGTCTATGAGCGTGATACACCACTTTGCACTATTATAAATACACTAAGGAGTTCTACATAGATTTTAAACCTATTCCTTTGAGTTTTCTATTAGTCTGGAATCTTTGTCATGTGTTATACTGTTTCTACAAGACTCAGGTACTGAATCACAGCAGTGTGATTTCCATGAAATGAAAGGGTGTGTTTCTTTCCAACCACATTCTTCCTGTCACGTGCACATATCTGCTGCACACTGCCTGGACTCCCCTCGGGGACCATCCATCAGCCCCTTAGCCACCAGGGTCTGTAAAACTTACACGTTGACCTTTTGCAGGACTGAGCCAACCCATCCCACTCACCTGAGTCCTTCAGCCTGGTACTGATGCGGGGGACTACTGCAGGAAAGAAGGGCTCTACCACTCCAAAGCCCGCCATTGACCTCTGTAACACCATTGTGGGGAAGGGCGGGGCCAGGCCTTCCTAAGAGGGCTCAAAGGGACTCCGTTCTCACATCCCACACACAGCTCTTTGTGGGAAGGCTGAAGGGAGGAGAGGCTTCTTTCTCACCTCTTTGTCTTCTAACACCACTGCCACCATTTACACAAAGGTGTCAGTCACTATGTAGTCTAGGCTGGCCTCGATCTCATGATCATCTTTCTTCAGCGATGCAATCACAGGTGGGCATCACTGTACCCACCTTAAAGGGGCAGTGTGTAGCCCGGCACTGGATGTCTACTGGCACTTAATAAAGTGCCTGGCTGTCTGTGCCCTGCCTGCAAATAGACACATACCAGAGTCTGCTCCACGGGGTTTGAGTTGGAGGAGGGGTAGTCTTATACGGCAATTATATTCCAAACTCTATATTCTAACAGGAGAAGTTGGGGACCGTCTTATACACCCAGTCACCTTATATGTTGGAAAATATGGTAGTTTGTTTCATGACTTCTTAAACTTTCCCACTTGCGGCCTCTCCAGGGTGTCATCCGCTTTCTTCTCAGTCACAGGCTTTCTGAATGAAGCTAAATTTTAACGTTATCTTTTTAAGTGGGGAAAACCAATCAGCTTGCAGCCCCCAGAGGGATCTGAGCCCTACAAGAGCTCTAGTTTATGCCACAGCACATAAAAAAAGCTGAGCCAATGTCTGCCAGGCTGCTCTGTTCTCACCAAGGAGAAATGAACCTCAACCAGTCTAATACTCCTGAACCAATCGTTAGTTCTGCCCATCAGACTGTGATTTCCTTTATGCTATGAGGGATATCACAGGAGCTGGGGCATGGTTCAGTCAGCAGGGTCTGCCTGACATGAACAGGCTCTAGTACACGTCTCTAATCCTAGCACATAGGACAAGGAAGAAAAAGGACCAGAAGTGCAAGGGACATCCTCAGCTACAGTAGGAAGTTGAAGCTAAGCCTGGGGTATGTAAGATGCAGAGAACAGGGGAGAAGGAGGGAAGGAAGAAAGGAAGGAAATCACCAGGCATACTCACAGTCTTGAAAAAGGAAAAGATGCTGTCTGTATTTAACAAACTAAGGGTTGAAAAATATTTGAAGGTAAAAATGTGTCTTTATTGAATATTCATGGATTTTGAGGAGAGCACTATTCCTTGAGCAATACAGTACAATAACTACTTGCATAGTATTGATCTTGTATTCCATATTTTAAGTAATCTGTGTTATTTAAGTAGATGAGAGGACTGAATAAACTTCATGCAAATACAATGCTATTTTATGTAAGAGCCAGCACGTCGTCGGTCAGCGTGGAGGGTGTCTGCAGGGAAGCTGAGACCGTGCCCTGTGAGTCCGCAGAGAGGGCTAACACAGGAAATAAGAAGCCCTGTGTAACTTGAAACCCTGACTTTGTTTGATTAGAAGATGCCAAGTCTTGCCTTCCTGGCACTGTAGGTGGAGGATTTCCTGCATGCCTGCTTCTAACATGAGGTGCACTAGCCATAGTGTTGGGAATTGCAGATTTCTTGGCACCAGTGGATGATGAATAACTCTCTCCACTCCCTTGACTAATGGACGGCTCTGCAAATATCTCCTGGCCCTGACCTCTTTCTCCAGCGTTGGTGCACATAGAAACCACCTGGAAAGAAGTTAGACTCTCAGGCCACACAACCAAGTGCTGGTTGGAGCAAGATGTATTCACTGACCGTGACTCTAATGTTACATGAGTTGACCGCAGCCCATGTGGTGGAAAGCACGGAAGGAGGGGACTTGCTTGCTTATAAAAGATACAGAAAGTGTCACTGACAGACATGAAAACTGGCCGGGAAGATGGCTCACTTGGAAAAGTGCTTGTTGAGAAAGCAAGCATAAGGACCCGAATTCAATCCCTGGCACCCTTGTAAAAAACCAGGTAACGTGGCATGCACCTGCAATCCTGAAACCGGGAGGTGGGGACATCCCTGTGGTTTGCTGGTCAGGCTACCTAGCTTAACTGGGGAACACCAATTAACACCTAGTGAGAGACCTGCTCTCAAAAGGCAAGATAGAAGGCTCCTGAGGAAGGATAGACACCTGAGGTTGACCTCTGACCTTCACATGCAGGCAACATACATACACATACATACACCCACACAAATCTCCACAGGCACACACATGCATGCTCCCACGTGCACACACAGATGTAACAATCAAAGGCTTTGATCCAAACACTGAGTTGTTGGACAGGAAGGAGTGATGGAAAACCCACGTCTTGCATTTCAATTCCCCAATTGCTAAAGAATAAAGCTTTAGAATTGCCTGGTTATTTTCACTTGTGAAATGTGGTGTTGATGGTACAGCCACACATTGCTTACTGGGTGATTTGGTCACTGTACAGGCTTACATAACGGTTTCCAAAGGCATCAGTCAATACACTGCAGGGTGTCTGTGTCACAAGTTGGCCCATCCTTGACCAAATGCTGTTGTGTGGTGCATAACTGTATTTCCCTGTCTGACTGGGGCAGAATGAAGCAGAATGCCTTAGCATCTTTCCCTGAGTGCTAAGTTCCCACATCTACAGGGACTGACCTCTTTTCGATTTTGGTAAGTAGATTTGAAATGAGTTGATGCACACTTGCTGAGTTGGCCATGAGCAATGCTTGGGTGATCTAAAACTGCAGTTTAGAGTTGGGCCTTGTGCTCTTCAGTAGATTCTTACCCCCCCCCCCCCACACTCTGTTCATGTTTTCCTCTCCTGAGAGGCACTCCTCTGAGCATCTCCCTCACTCTCAAGCTTGGCTGTTGATCAGGCACAGAACTTTAGCCTTAGCAGGACTCCAAGTTCTGAGCAGAACAAAAATCATAGTCGCCTCCTATAGAGCTTCATGTACAGCAGCAGGACAAAAATATCTGTTGTAGGGCTAGAGAGATGGCTCAGTGGTTAAGAGCACTGTCTGCTCTGCTCTTCCAGAGGTCCTGAGTTCAATTCCCAGCAACCACATGGGGGCTCACAACCATTTCTAATGTGACCTGACGCCCTCTTCTGGCCTGCAGGTGTATGTGCAGGCAGAGCACTATAAATTAGTCTTTAACAACAACAACAACAACAACAAAATGTCTGTTGTGTACATCCATAAATATTTAAACATATCAATGTATAAATTAATATATAAATGTGCAGGGAGCCTTCACGAGGTCAGTTACTGTATTCAGATTTAGAATGGCCCCCGCCTTCTCAGCGTGTAACCTGTGACAGTGCCAGCCAATCAAAGAGCAGCACAGCTTACCATTGCAAGCAAGCTACCTAATTGTATACATTTAGTAGCGCTAGTTTTAAAAGAACAGGTGAAATTAATTTTAAAGTGACATTTTGTTTAACCCAATGTGTCTAGAATATTCTTTCATCACACAATGAATAAACACTTAAAGACTAAAATTGTTTTAAATTTTGAGAGAAGTTCTCACAATACAGCTCTGGCTAGCCTGGAACTTACTATTTAGACCAGGCTAGCCTCCAGGTCACCAAGATCCACCTGCCTCCATCCAGAGTGCTGGGATTAAAGGTATGTGTTACCATATCTGGCTGTTTTGATTTTTTTATCATATGTGTATGTGTTTGTCTGGGGCTTGGGTACCTGGATGCAGTGATGGAGGAGGCCAGAAGACAACATCCAGCTTCCTGATCCAGGGGTTTGTGTGGCATTCGATGCTGGTGCAGGGAGTCAAACTCCAGGCCTCTGCAAAAGCAGCAAGTGGTCTTGGGCACTAAGCCATCTCTCCAACTCCGCAGTGCACTCTGTTGTCATTGCCCTGGGGACTGAGCTCAGTGCCTTGTGTCTGTAAGTATGTGCTCTACCACTGAGCTATACCCTTGAGACAGAGCTTCTCTGTGTAACAGCCTTGGCGGTCATGAAACTCACTCTGTAGCTCAGGGCTGGCCTCAACTCACAAAGATCTGCCTGCCTCTGCCTCCCGAGTGCTGGGATCAAAGGCGTGTGCCACCACCACCTGGCTTCTCATACTGTTTTTTAACCTGCTGTGTGGCTCACACTGACAGTGTAGCCTTAGTTTAGATCACCCCAGCTCAATTGCTCGCCTGTTACACGTGGAGCGGCTCTGGAGTGGTGTTAGCCAGAAACAAAGCCTAGTTTCCTTATTTATGTGGGACTGTGCAACAATTCCTCATAGACCCTCATCAGGATCTACAAGGATAAGACGAACAAACAGGGCATGCGCGGAGGTGCGTGGTGGCTTATGCCTCGAAGGCTTGTTTCTTGCTATACACTCAAGGTTAAGCGAGGACTCTCGCCACTTTAGGAGAGGCAAATCGGGTGGGAGTGGAAAGCTGTAATCCTCCCACGCATGCGCAGAGGGGTGGAAAGGAAGCAGTATTTGCTGAGCTCGTTTGGTTGACGGTGCTTTAGCTACTCTGAATTGGACTCATGTTGTTTTAGTCATGTGGCGGCTAATTTGGTGGGGGAGGGTGGGTGCTGACATGATCAAGCGATGCGTAAAGGTAGAGTGTAATTCACTTCTGGGCTTGTCGGAGAGTGTGTTTCCAGAGAGGGAGCCAACTGAGTGGAAAAGAACTGCGTCCTGTGTGGACGGGGCTGGAGGCAGGAAAGAGAAGAAAGGCTCTCCCTGGGTTAGCCATCTTCTGTCGCTGCCGATCTCGCTCAGTCTCCAGGTCTCTTGGTCCTTAGGCTCTGAAACTCCCACCAGGGCCCCTGACGCTCTAGGTCCCAGGCCTCTCTCTGCTTGTAGGCTGACCTCAAATCAAATTCCTTGTCATCCTGTGTCAGCCTGCCAAGGGCCAAGACTACAGATGTATGCTGCCACACCCAAACGCCTAACATCCAAATTTGCCTGAGGTTAGACCCATTTTTAGATGTCAAAGTTTAAGATTTTTTAAAAGTTTCACTTTCCAGATGAATTTGGATTTGGATTGAGTTCCTGCCATCAGCGTGTTTGCTGGGGATCAGCTACTAGGGGTCTCAAGTCATATCTGGGTTTAGCTACAACAACGAGCCCCTCTAATTGTTGTAGGTTTTTCTTCAGCTCCGACTCTTCGCTGGGGACATAGTGTTAAACTCCATTTGATTCTGTTCTTTGTGGGTTTTGCTTTTGTTTGTGTGTTTGCTCACTTGCTTTGAGGCAGTCTTTCTGTGTAGCTCGGCCTGGCCTGAGCTCCCAACTCTGCCTCTGCTCCCCGACGCCTGGGCCACAGGTGTGGGCCCACGCACTGCTATTAAACTCATCTGTAGGCGCTTCCCTGTTGCTGCCTGCCTCCTGAGTCTGTACAGAGTGCAGACACCCTCTGCCCCTGCTTGCCCCAGCACCTCAAAAGGCAAAGTGAGGGTGGGACGAGTGACTCATGCTGGCTGTTTCAAGCTGGGGAATTCAGGTTGGGCCCAGGGCCACTTTGGAAGGAAGAGGCGGAGACAGAGCCCCTCCTCTTCTGCTTTGCAGCTCCGTGGGGGGGGGGGGGGCAGCCTACTGGACGGTGCTGCCCACACGAGGGCAGCTCTCTAGGTCCAAGGCATCTCTGCTCCCTGCATAAAGTGTCCTCGGTCTTCCTTGTGCTAGCTGGCTGTTGGGGTATCTGATGATGCTGTGTTAACTACAAGTCATTTACACAAAACTCACTCTGTTGACCAGCCTGCTGCAGACTGTGGTATTCCTCCTGCCTGTGTTTTCCAAGGAGCTTGCATTGCATGTGCCACCACACCTGGACACCACACCTGGACACCACACCTGGACACCACACCTGGACACCACACCTGGAGACCATATTGAAGTTGTCTTCCCCTGCTTGTGTTGACTCAACCCCAAACAGACCTCTGCAAGGAAAGGCCCCAAACTAAACCTGCCCTCTGCACACACTGTGCAGGTGTTTAATCCACTGAAATGTTATACTTAGACATGAGTAGCAAAAATGGAAATTCTTCGTTAAGTATATTTAACATGCATGAGCAGTCAAACACAAGAACACACAAAGGCTTGAAGTTGTACTTCAGTGACAGAGCACGCACCAGCACGCGTGAGACCCCTGGTTCATGTGTTTCCTCTTATCTCTATACCGAAATGCAAACATACACTAAGTTTAGGTGGACTTTGAAAGACAGCAATTCTAGAGTCACAAACATCTCTGAACAAGATGAATGTTCCCAAGCTTAACAAAAAGTTGACTGATATTATATCTTCAATAAGTGTTACTAATCTTGATGGTAGTTTAGTCTTTTAATATGTCTATGTGGTAAGGAATCAAGACGATATAGAGTTTAGTGCTGCACACTTGCAATCCAGCCCTCTGAAGGTGGAAGCAGACGTGCCAGGAGTTCGAGACCAGCCTTGGTTACATTAAGAAGAAAAGAAAGAAAGAAAGAAAATAAAGGAAATCCTTCCCAGTCCCTTTTCTTCATGAGAGTAATGTAAGTAAATGACCAAATTTCTAAAATATTATTATTAATGTCTAAGTAGAGCATGGAAATACAAAAAGAGAGTTCACACAACTGCTCCTGTGACTCAGAACTTAAGAAGCGTTTCTCATGAGTTGCATACAGCTGTCACTACATGAGACACAAAACCACAGTGCAACAGAAATAATTATCTCATGTGTCACAGTCCATGAGTCACTCAGTTAGATAAACAACACGATTCCAGAGAGGTCACTGCCACTCATTTCAACATCGGAGGGTGTGTGTGTGTGTGTGTGTGTGTGTGTGTGTGTGTGTGTGTGTGCAGCTAACCCTGGCTGTCCTGGAACTCACCATGCAGACCAGCTTCCTTGAGCTCATAGAGATCTACCTGCCTCTGCCTTTGAAGCTCTGAGATTAAATGCATGTATCACAGTGAAAGGATTAGTTTATGGCCATAAAGTGTTCTATATAAAGCATATTCATTGAAATGCTGGCTGACTGGTTTTAGTTGGAAGAAGGCCTGAATCATTATGACTCCAGGAAGTAAGAAAGTGTTCAGACATAAACTGGGGAGCAGTGAGATGGCTCAGTGGCTGCAGGCTCTTGCCGCTAAGCCTGAAGACCTGCGTTCAAGCCCAGGGACCCATATGTGGCGTCAGGAGAAAGTGATTCCCCTGACCTACACATGCATTCTGTGGCATGAACAGCCCTTATACCCCACAAATAAATGTAATGTTCAATTTTTGTTTTGTTTTGTTTTTTGAGACAGGGTTTCTCTGTGTACCCTTGGCTATTCTGGACTTGCTTTGTAGACCAGGCTGGCCTCAAACTCACAGCGATCTACCTGCCTTTGCCTCCTGAGTGCTGGGGTTAAAGGCGTGTGCCACCAAGTCCAGCATGTAATTTTCAATTTTTAAAGTAAATGCCAAAGTCCTTAAATAACAACAGAAAACACATGGGCCAAGGAAAGATAAGAGTCTGTCTACAAGAATAATCATTGGAGGGCTGGAGAGATGGCATAGTGGTTAAGAGCACTTCCAGAGGTCCTGAGTTCAATTCCCAGCAACCACCTGGTGCTCACAACCATTTAAAATGTGAGCTGATGCTCTTTTCTGGCATGCATGTGTACATACAGATAGAGCACTCATACATAAAATAAATAAATCCTCAAAAAAAAGAATAGTTGTTGGATGACCAAATCATAATGATTTAAGTATGTACCATATAATAAAAATGAGGGACAGTATCCAGGCATGGTGGCATAGGCCTTTGATCCCAGCACTTGGAAGGCAGAGGCAGGCAGATCTCTGGGAGTTCGAGGCCACCCAGGGCTATATATAAGACTCTGCCTTTAAAAAATTAAAAATTAAATTAAAATTCTGAAAGCTGTGCACAGGTGTTTTAGTCAGGATTTTGGCTGTGTGATGCAATCTTTAGAACATCGCGCCCAACCCTGATCACCTGAGCCTGGCCGAGTGTGCAGGTGGCCAGGAATCTGCACTAGCAGGGTTTTTCTTTTGGTTTAATTTTTGCCCCACCCCACCTCACCACCACTCACCCCACCAACCCTTTCACCACCCACCCCCCAATTCTATCCAGGCGTGCATGGCCTGGAGGACAGTGCTTTAAAAATCAGTGATAGGATTTAAAATTCCTACCTTTTAAATGTGTGTGGGTGCTTTGCCCGTGCACCAAATACATACCTGGTGTAGGATGAAGCCTGGAGAGTTCCAGGATCCCCTGGAGCCAGAGTTTCAGAGAGTTGTGGGCTGCCGTGTGGGTGCTGCAACCTCTGCAAGAACAGCCAGTGCTCTTAACTGCTGAGTCATCTCTCCAGCACCTGAGATTTTTATATAGCCAGAATTCAGCATTTTACAAATGCATGTGAGCATCAAGAGAGAATACGTGTCAAAACAGCCAGGTACTAGCAGCAGCTTCCTGTGGTTGTTTTCTTCATGTGTAGCTCTGCACTCACACATACAAATGACCAACGGAGAAGGTAATATATAAACTCCGTTATTAACCTCAAGAAATTGGTGTAGTTGTTGAGTGACCATGCTATTCATGGACGGGGTGGGCTAGTCTCACAGAACTCACTCCCCACCCAGCTATGTCTGTCATACAACCACTGAAATTAAGAAAAAGAAAACTCACTGGGCATGGTGGCACACGCCCTTAACCCCAGGCACTGGGGATGTAGAGGCAGGCAGATCTCTATGAGTTCGAGGCCAGCCTGCTCTACAGAGTAAGTTTCTCGACAACCAGGGCTATGTATCAAAACAAACAAACAAACAAACAAAAACCCAAAAACCTTGAAGCCAGCAAGTAAGCACGATTAGATACAAGATAAGAAGAGGCAGGAGTGATGTGGGAAATGTGCCGAACTAGATCACCCTCTCACCGAATAGTCCAGAGGGGCCTCCTGCTCTGCCAGGCCACACCCACCAAAGGGTGTCCTGTGACTGGCAGGCCTTCAGCTGGAGATTTGCTTTCTCTGGGTGACAAGGGCAGCCAGGCAGTCAGCTGTCACTACTGACTGTGGCTCTTGGTCTTGATGGCTACCAAGGAAACATCCTGCCCTGAGGACCTGAAATTAAACACAAGTTTGTTGTTTTAGTTGTGACTCATTCTCAGAATTTTCTCTGTGAAGGTTGCTGCCATAGGCCTGTGCATTGTCACTTCCCAAACGAAACACCCGAGAAACAGAATCTCCTCAAGAGTGGGGAGCAGGCGGCTACTGCAAGCAGAGGGCTGTGGCCAGCTTTTTCCTCACTAGTCACGCCAAAGTTTTCCTAGGACTCCCAGGACCACCCTGGCTAGCATTAATGCCATCCACAGCACAGGGTTTGCTTTCTTTCTTCTTCTTAATTTAGGTGGTAGAATTAAATACACTGTAAGAGAGCGGTGGGCTGGGAGGTAACTACAGTACTGTCTGCAGTCTTCTTAACCCAGCCCAGCCTCGGAAGCCTTGAAACTTTGAATCTCCTGTCTCCACTTGGGAGGTGTGCACTGCCCTGCCTGGTTAGGCAGCGCTGGAAATGGTACCCAGGGACTCACACAGGACAGACAAGCGCTCTTGCCCTTTATTTATTTAACAGGTCCTCTAGTGCATTATAGTTTTCTCATTCTTTCACTCTGGACGTGTGTGTGTGTGTGTGTGTGGTGTGTGTGGTGTGTATATGTACATGTGTATATATATGTGTGTGTGTGTTTGCACATATAATTATCTCATACTATTTGAAATTTTCTTTTTATTAAATAAGATATTTTTACATTTTGCAGGGGCTTTTGCAAGCCAGGCTCTCCCTATATGATTCACACTGGCCTCAAACCTGTAATGCTCCAGCCTCAGCTCCCTGGATGGTGAAATTAAGAGCATGAGCCATCACTCCTTTTATCTCCTAAAGTGTGGACGCAATTGTGAATTTTTTTTCTTGGTATAGTTTTAAAATTTTTTTTTTTTTTTTTAGTTTTTAAATTTTTTAAAAATTAGATTTAATCATTTCATGTGTTAGTAGTTTGCCTGCATATCTGTATGTGCCTCGTGTGCGTGCTTGGTGCTAACAGAGACCAGAAGGTGGCACCAGATCTCCTGGAACTGGAGTTAAGGATGGTTGTGATCTTCTATGTGGGTGTTGGGAATTGAACCCCAGGACTCTGCACGAACAGCCAGTGCTCTCAGCCTCTGAGCCATTTCTCCAGCCCTTAGGGTGCAGTTTTGTCTTTGCCTCATCTGTTTTTATATATATTGTATGTTATTAATTGTTTTTTAGTCAGAATTTCACTACACAGCCAAGGCAGGTTTCTAACTCATCTCCTGCTTACACTCCGGTGCATGACCTCTGACAGCACACGGCTTGCGATGTTTAGATGGTAACTGTATATAAGCACTTTTAATTTTAACCAAGCTGCTCCTTTCTTTGTCTTAAGTTGAATACCTCCCCACCCCACCCCCCTTCTTCCTGCCTCCTTCAATCTTTTTTCCTGAGTTCTGGGATTAGAGGCATGCAGCACCATGCCTGGCTTCTATTATACTTTTTTTCATTAAATTGGTTGGCTGTATTTGTTTATTCTTTTGTTTTTGTTCTTTCTGAGGGCTTTCATCTCCAAGTATGGGTGTTTGTGTTTGTATTTTTACCTGGCCCTACACGGACAGACCTAGAAGACATTATGTTAAGTCAAATAAACTAGGGAAATGCAAACACCACATGTTCTCACTCTCTTCCAGGAGCTAAGGCAGGCTGTGGGCTGGAGACCACTGGAGGCCAGGAAGGACAAGGAGAGAAGGGAGAAAGGACTGTCACATCATACTGGATACTGGCTCACACAGCAGCAGTTCCATTTTCATATACACATATAGGTGGAATTGATAAAATCAAAGAAAATACAACAAATAGGCAAAACCCTCCATTTCTACTAGTTGGAGGGAAGTGTTAATATTTTGTTGTGCAGCCAGGCACACGCCTTTAATCCCAGCACTCGGGAGGCAGAGGCAGGTGAGTTCGAGGCCAGCCTGGTCTACAAAGTGAGTCCGGGATGGCCAAGGCTACACAGAGAAACCCTGTCTCGAAAAAAAAATATTTTGTTGTATAAGCTAGGTGGTGGTGGCACACACCTTTAATCCCAGCACTCGGGAGGCAGAGGCAGGTGGATCGATGTGAGTTCAAGGCCAGCCTGGTCTACAAAGCGAGTCTAGGGCAATCAAGGCTACACAGAGAAACCCTGTCCCCTGCCCCCCTTAAAAAACCAAAAAAATTGTTGTAATTTTCTCTTTATTTTTGTGTAAACTTTCTACAAAGTTTTAATAAAATAATGAACAGTTCTACATAGCAAATTTTCTTACATATGAAAATCTAAAAAAATTTTTTTTGAGACAGAGTTTCTCTACGTAGCCCTGGCTGTCCTAGACTTGCTTTGTAGACCAGGCTGGCCTTGAACTCACAGAGATCCACCTGCCTCTGTCTCTGACTGCTGGGATTAAAGATGTGTGCCACCACCGCCCAGCTTGAAGATCTAAATGTTTAAGGTTTTTATAAATTTTGTGTTTTTCTGGTGATACGATGAACACTTTCAAACTGTATTTCTATGTTTCAATTCCTTCACTCTTAACTCCCAATACAGTGTTCATTTGCATTTGCAACATTTAAACAATTACATGTTATCCCATAATTATAACTAGGTGCTTTGTGCTTTGCCACTGAGTTACTCCTGGATATTTTAAATGCCACAGAACGTCATTTTTAGTGGGTCTCTGTGACTACATCATTTGCTGCCTACTCAGAGAGAGGCTTTCAAGGGAGAACTGAATTCCCTGTGGCCTCCTCAGTCCCAGGGCTGCCGTGGGCTGAATGAGACCGGCTCCCATGACTGCAGGCATTTGAACATTTGGTCCCTAGATGGCTGTGGTGCTGTTTGGGTAGGTTTAGTCGTGACCTTGCTGTAGGAGGAAGTGTGACCCCCCGGGGGCAGGCTTTGAGGTTCAAGAGCTAAGTGCCACTCCGGTTAGCTTTCCTGCTTGGCATTTCTAGCTCAAGATGTGAACCCTCAGTTCTCAGCTCCCAGCTCTGGTCACCATGCCAACTGCTGCCCCTCTACAGATGGTGCTGGACTCCCATCCCTCTGAGCCGTAAGCCCCAAATGAACTCTTCCTTTAAGTTGCCTTGCTCATGGAGTTTTATCACAACAACTGAACAGTAACTAATACAGTGCTTTTTCTTGTTTGTTTGCTTGCTTTTCCTGGACTTACTCTAAGTCAACCACTGTTTTTATTAAATATGAACTAGAAATTTAACATTATTGGTTTTGTGACGCTGGCAGCTGAGCTTGGTCCTCGAATACAATAGGTGAGCACTGTCCACTGTAGTCCTAGCCCTTGTTTGTATTTTTTTAATTGCCAGTTTCCTTTTATAGGGAAAAAATTCTCATTCTGAGTTTAACACGCTTTTGGTTTCTCCTGTCAGGAAATGCCTTTCCCCATGTCCTCTCACTTTGATACTAGGCAAGGAACAGAAAAGAAGCACCAGGTTTGGAGATGTGGCTCAGTCCCCAGCATGCAACGGGTCTGGGCTCAGTCCCCAATACTGAGTGCAATGGTGTGGTACCGTGCACATGTGACCCCAGCACTCAGGAGGTAGATACAGGAAGACTTCAAGTTCAAGTTACTTATTGCATAGTAAGATTGAGGCTATCCTGGGCTACATGAGCTCCTTTCTCAGAAAAAAAAAAATGTAGAAAATACTTGCAAAATCTCTTTGGAAGTGGGGTGCTGAGAGGAAAAGGAGAGACTCAAAAGATGGCATTTCCCTAGCTGTGGTGCCCCAGGCCCTTGCTTTGGTTCCTTGTTATTTAACAGCCCTGAAGCTTAGTGGCCAAAAGCAACACCCCTTTTATTATCACTAATGGTTCCTGTGTTTACTGGGTCTTTGGGGCCCGCTCTTAGCTGCGTGTGATGTGGGCTGCGGCTGCACTCATCTGGGCGTTTGGCTAGGCGGGGCTGTGTCGGTGGCTCCTTCTCGTGGCTGGCAGGGACACGGGCTGGCAGCTGGCAGCTCAGCGGGGCTGTAGGCTGGACGCGCACTTGGCACATCCGTGTGGCTTGTGCTTTTCACAGCATGGCAGCTGGGTTCCCATAGTCCCCAGAGAAGTAAGCAGAAACTGCCAGGCCTCTCACAGGCTGGGTCTGGAGAGCGCGGGCGTTCCGAGGCGGGCCGGTGGTTGCCCATCTCTGTGGTCCCGAAACCGTTCCCCTATCTTCCAGCATCGCGTTCACCTTGGCTCAGCTACCTTTCCTCGCATTGTTGTACTCTTGCCCTTTCATTGGCTTCAGGTTTTGTTTGGTTTGTTTTTGCATTTTTTATCAGAGCATGGGAAGGAGGGACTTATGTTAGTGGTGTTCTTTTGGAAGGCTGTGGAATCTTTAGGAAGAAGAACCTTACTAAGGGAAGAGGGCCTGGAGGTTTAACGGTCCTGACCACGCTCTGTTCACTCTGATTTCTGACGCAGCATGGCTCCAGCCATGCCGCCTTCCTGCCGCGATATGCCGTACCCATTTGTAAACTGTAAGCCAAAATAAATCCTCAGCCCTTAAAGTGTTTCCTGTCACGTATTTTGTTACAGCGTCTTTAACCAGTACTGAGGTGGCAGAGGCAGGTGAGTTTGAGGCCAGCCATGCGGCCATAGGTACATAGTGAGACTGGGGGGGGGGGGGAGAAGGGGGGAGGGAGGGGGGAGGAGGGAGGGAGAGAGAGAGAGAGAGAGAGAGAGAGAGAGAGAGAGAGAGAGAGAGAGAGAGAGAGAGAGAGAGAGAGAGAGATAATACAGATTCTTATGAAGTGAAGTAAAGACGGGTGTGTTTGTCTCAGTTTTCGAGTTTCCCATTGCTTTGGTGAGGCTGGCTGACGGCAGCGGAGGGACGAGCACGTGGGTGAGGTCCCACAATCCCCCAGTTGTATTTGCTCAGTCTGCTAAGACCTCCCACTAGGCCCCACCCTAGCACCACGGTGCTTCCCATGGCAACCGTCATAGAGCACGGGCACTCCCTCCACTCACACCGCATCTGGGACGGCTGTGTTTTGTTGAGCATCGCCGTCCAGCTACACAGCCTTAGCGCTTATCTCAGTGTATTGCTGACAGGGCGGTTTCTTCCTGAGAAACAATACAAACAATTCTTCTATTCGGTGTTTGAGACAGCGTCCTCACTATGCATCCTTGTCTTTGGCTGCCCTGGAACTCACTATGTAGACCAGGCTGGCCCTGAACTCAGAGCCTCACCTATCTCTGCCTTGAGAGTGCTAGCATTAAAGGTGTATGCCACCACACCTGGCTTTTATACTATTATTTATTTATTTATTTATTTATTTATTGTTTTTCAAGTCAGGGTTTTTCTATGTAGCCTTGGCTGTCCTGGATTTGCTTTGTACACCAGGCTGACTTCGAACTCACAGAGATCTGCCTGCCTTTATCTCCTGGGATTAAAGGTATGTACCACCACCACCTGGCTATTAATTTATTTTTTATTTTATGTGCCTAAGTGTTTTGCCTGTGAGAATGTATATGCATCATATATGTGGATGGTGCCCACTGGGCCAGAAGAGGGCATCTGTTTTCACTGGCAATAGAGGACATCAGCCCCTGGAACTGGAGTGATGACCTGTTGTAAGCAGTCATGAGGGTGCTGGGAACTGGACCCATATCCACAGCCCCCCCAAAATACCCTTCTTGTAGAAGTCATCAAAAGTACATAATGGAGAAGGAATAGATAATAGATACAACAGTGATAACTATTTTTCCCTATGTTTGATCGAATAAAATATCTGCTGTTGATTTCTATTACAACTCCTCCAACTGATTTGTTTTTTGAGACAGGGTCTCATTATGTACCCCTGGCTAACCTGGGACTAGGATATAGACCAAGCTGGCCTCAAACTCACAGCAATCCATCTGCCACTGTGTCTGGAGCTGAGATCAAAGTTGTATGGCACCACAGCCAGGCTGTGGTGTTGCACACTGTAACCCCAGCACTTGGGAGGCAGAGGCAGGTGGGTCTCTGTGAGTTTGATGCCAGCCTGGTCTACAAAGCAAGTCCAGGACAGCCAGGGCTACACAGAGAAACCTGGCTCAAAAAAACAGAGAGAGAGAGAGAGAGAGAGAGAGAGAGAGAGAGAGAGAGAGAGAGAGAGAGAGAGAGAGAGAGAGAGAGAGAAAAGGAAAGGAAAGAAAAAAGAGACTGTGACAAGTACAGTGCTGAGGTTTGTTTCCTGAGCTAGATCTTATCGCTCTGACAGTCAATGTTGACTACCCGGATTCTTACACGCTGTTTGAGGTTGAAGAGTGAGTCTTGTCTGTCAGGGAAAGCTCCGCCTACGTAACTTCAGGATGGTCTCTGTTGGTGCAGCAGCAGCAGCAGGCACAGCTGGGACTTCACTATCTTAAGGGGTCCATTCCACAACCTATAAAAAAACCATAGACCTCAACATTTTAATTAAGCCTATCTTGGTTTCGCTTGTTTAAAAATTGGTTTTACTGGATCTAGACAGACAGTTCAGCAGTTAAAAGCCTTTGTTGCTCTTCCAGAGGACCTGGGATTGGTTCCCGGCACCCATGTTAGGCACCCATTGTCGTCTCTAACTCCAGTTCTAGTGGATGTGATGCCCTGTTTTGGCATGTGTGGGCACTGTGTGCACATAGTGCACATATACATGGACACCCAAACCTTCATACAAGGCCCAGAAGCCAGGAGAGTTGCCCTGCCCCTTGCCAGCTGCGGCATTGGGTGAGCTGGAGCAGGGCTGGAGAGCTGGCCCTGGTGGGAAAGGGGCAGGAGAGCTGGTGGGCTGACCGGCTCAGATACCGCCCAGACACAGATCCAGGCTTTGAGTTGGTCCATCCCCAACATCTTCCCCATCTACGAACTGCTGGAGTGAGTGCAGACCCAAAGCTGCAGGACCTCCATGACACAGGGCAGCCACAGCAGATCCAAGACGGTCCGGGGTGGTGGTGGTGGTGGGATCCCGTGTTTACAGTGTAGCAGAAGCCAGAGGCCTGAACCAGACAGTGACTCACTGCAGTGAACATTTCAAGTGGAGATGTGTGCACAGAAAGGTGTGCTGTGAGACACGTTATGACACACTGCAGCTTCCACGGTGAGGGATTTGTTTGTTTGCTTGTTTATTTTTCTCCTGTTGTTTTTTATTTTTGTTGGTGTTGGGGAGGTTGCAAGGGTGGAGGGCGGAAACAAAGGGACAAGGAGATAAATGAGACTGGAGTGTGTGATGTGAAATTCAAAAAGAATCAACAAAACTTTGGTTTTACCAAGAAGTCAATGGCATACATGGATTGTCTTTTACTTGAACTGACTTCAGATGCTAAGGCAGGTGGCTTTCTATTGCCTTCCCCCATGCCTCTTCCCTTCCCTGGGTCCTCCTCCCGGCTCTGGATGCTCATCCTCCCCGCTCTGGATGCTCATCCTCCCCGCTCTGGATGCTCATCCTCCCCGCTCTGGATGCTCATCCTCCCCGCTCTGGATGCTCATCCTCCCCGCTCTGGATGCTCATCCTTCCCATTGTGCCTGCTAACTCCTGTTCTAACTCTCCTTGTCCATCTGCAAAGGAAGCTTCCTTTCTTTCCGCCTTCACACCACAGGACTGGAGAGAAGGGGCAGCAGTTAAGAGCCCACGCTGCTCTCTAGGGGACCTGTGTTCAGTTCCCAGGCCCCACACTGGTGGCTCATGGCTCTGTGCACAACGCGCCAGTTAACTCCAGCCGGAAGGGCTCTGACCGCTCTTGCCGCCACAAGAACCACAGTCACACACACATAACTGAAAATATATCTTTTAAACAGTAAAGAAAAGACCTTCATACTAACTTATTAAACCTGGAGCTGGGAATGGGGGGCGGGGAGGAGTCACGACTCAGTTTCTGTCCCTACAATAAGCCAAACAAAGGCTTTAGTCACAGGTGCTTGCAGGTGCTGACATGATGTCATCAAGATTGTATTTCCCACTCTTCCTCTCTGGTTTATTTGTCTGTTTCTCTCTGCATTTGGCCTCATTCTCTTCTGACCCAAGTATGCCCCTCATAGGTTACAGGGAAGAAGGCTGACATTTGCCATGGTCATATAAAGAGCCTGTGACTCACGGTCATGGAGTGAGACCCTCCCCAGAATCCCAGAAAAATCTCTTGGAAGAGATGTGATTGGACTTGCTTGGACAATGGCTGGCTTCACTGTGTAAACATGGCTGGGTTGGCATGATTGGAGGGGGCGGGTTGTGTATTCACCTCAGTAGCCAGTCCCATGGGGATCATCTGGGATCTGGGAAGGACCAATTCTCTGGTGTAAAGAGGGATGCTTTGTTGAGAAGACAAAGGCAGCAGCTGTCCCGCACCTCACACTCTTTGGTATGGAAATGTGCCCTGGCAGTATCCTGCCCTCCTCTGGCTCATCCTGCCTTTGCTTGAGGGTTAGCTGAAAGACCTTCCGTAAGCAGTACATTCTAGTGGACCTCAGGGTGTCCATCCTGTAAAACACAGGGAGCTCTTATTCGCAGGCTTTTCCTGTCTTTTTCCCCCTTAATGATTCCAGGGAAAGGAGCAACAGCTGCGAGTCACTTCACGAAAGACCTTTAACGCTTTGTTTTGGCTTTGCCTGTGTGACATGGTGGAGACTGGAAAGCAAGCAAGGAAGAATGAGAGTAGGGGTAGGGATGACCTCATGAACCCCAAGCTTTCCAAGGGAAATTGTGGCTGCTGTGATTTTACTCTAGGGCTCGGTGAGTTGCAACAACAAGGCAATTTCGTGTGTGAAAGTGCTCAGTCAGCTGGGTAACCAAGTGCTAGAGTCAAAGGAATGTCTTGCTTTGAAGCTATTCACAGAGAGAGACGCACAGTGACTGAGAGCTGGGGGTCTGCCAGGCACAGCGCTGAGTACCAGACACAGCGTGAGAACTTAGAACAGACCCAGAGGCAGCTTAAAATCTAATTTTGTGTTGCATTAGCCTTTTATTTCTTCTACACACTCCATTCTTTATTGTAAGTGGTGACTTTTCAAGGTTCTATTTCCTTTATTTCCATTTTAAAAAGACTCTTAGCTCCAGACATGGCTCTGTCAGTGAGAGCTCCTAGGATACACGAAGCCACAGGTCCCATCCCCAGCATTACACAAGGCAGGCTTGGAGGAACGTGCCTGTAATCCTGGAAGGAACAGAAGGAGCCTCAGAAGATGATGGCCTCAGCTGAGAGCATGTGCTGAGGACATGAGTTCCGTTCCCAGCACCCACAGCAGTGGCTCAGAAGTGCCTAACTCCAGGTCCAGAGGAGCTGATCACTCTGGTTTCCTCAGCAGCCAGGACTCATATGCACAGACACATAGACGTAATTAAAATAACCTTTTAAAAGAAGTTCAAGCTCATCCTTGAGCTATAGTGAGTTTAAGGCAAACCTGCCTGGGAC
Organism: Acomys russatus; assembly: GCF_903995435.1. Taxonomy (NCBI): domain Eukaryota; kingdom Metazoa; phylum Chordata; class Mammalia; order Rodentia; family Muridae; genus Acomys; species Acomys russatus. The sequence goes on along the minus strand of NC_067148.1, from coordinate 58,895,875 downwards.
TCACGATCTAAAAAATAAAAATGTAAAGTTCTATTAGGTCGCATGTACTTATGTTATGTATACTATCTTGAATATATTCTAAAACCCCAAAGTAAATATGATTTTTTAACATTTATATTTAGTATGTAGTATTAAATCAATTTAAGGGCACTAGATGCTCCTACCCAGGTATGGCAGCTCTCAGCAGTCTGTGACGCCAGCTCTAGCAAGGAGACTGAAAGGAGTTAAAGATCAGCGGGGAGACCAGGTGAGCATCTCTCAGAGAGACATCTGCACTCTTCACTCTAGTGTTCCTCATCAGACACAGTTACGGGACATGGTCAGCACACACAGCCACAGGTGGATGAGTCAAAGTGCACATCCACACACAAGAGAGAGCTACTCAACACTGGGACGTTGGTGAGAGGGGTGAACCCGTGTGTATGGGAAGCCATGTCAGAAGCGCTGCGCAATCTCACTTATGCACGGGTAGTAGCAGACTGGACCCCACAGCTGGGAAGAGAACGGTGCTTTCCAGGGGCTGGAAAGTGGGGAAATGTTAGTCAAGAAGCAGCCTGTGACCCCAGCACTCGGGAGGCAGAGGCAGGGTGATCACTGTGAGTTCGAGGCCAGCCTGGTCTACAAAGTGAGTCCAGGACAGCCAAGGCTACACAGAGAAATCCTGTCTCAGAAAACCAAAAAAAAAAAAAAAAAAAAAAAAGAAGAAGAAGAAGAAGAAGAAGAAGAAGAAGAAGAAGAAGAAGAAGAAAGAAGAGAAAAAGAAAGAAGAAGAAGAAGAAGAAGAAGAAAAAGAAGAAGAAGAAGAAGAAGAAACAGCTTCCGGTTATACAGTGAGTAGACCCTGGAGGTCTAACATGTAGTGCCATGACCCGCACATGCTGGAAGGGTGCTGTCCATCTAAAATGTTCTCAGTCAATCTTTTTGTAAAAATTATTTTATTTTAAAATATTTATTTTATTTGTGTATCTCCCCCCTGTGTGTGTGTGTGTGTGTGTGTGTGTGTGTGTGTGTGTGTGTGTGTGTGTCCCCAGAATAGGGTAGCAGATGCCCTGGAGCTAGAGCTACAGGTGACTGTGAGGAAGCACTGAGCACAGTCTCCAGTCAAGACTATTCTATTTTTAATGGTGTAAGTGTGTGTGTCTGTGAATGTGCATGTTAAGTGCAGGTGCCCGAAGTCCACAAGAGGATGCTTGGTCCCCTGGGGCTGGAGTTTTGGCATGTGTAAGCTGTAGGCCATAAAAACTGTTGAGCCATCTGCTAGAATCTTTTTTTTTTTCTCAAGATAGGATCTCTCTACATAGCACTCGCTGCTCTGTAACTCAATATGTAAGCCAAGCTGGCCTTGAACTTATGGAGATCTGCCTGCCTCTGCCTTGCCTGACAGGATTAAAGACATTCGCCATAATACCCAGAGAGTAAACCTTAAACATTTTCAGTGTACAAATGTACACAAAGACACACAGCTGGGAACAATGTAAGATGGTGGCCATCAAGGGTACATATATCATAAAAGTCACCAAGGACCTGATAGGTGTCACACCTGATAGAAACACTGTGAGCCATCCCGAGGGTGTAAAGGGAGAGACAGCATATGGACCCAGGCCTAGTGGGCTGGACAGAAGTCAGTGGGCCAAAGGAGTGCTGATTTGTTTAAATTACATTTATTTCTGTGTGTGTGTGTGTGTGTGTGTGCACATGCGCGTGCGCGTGCATGCATGCGTACATGCATATGGACCACGGTGCATGTATGAAGGTTGGAGGACAATTAGCTAGAGTTGGTTTTCGCTCTCCACCATAGAAGTCGTGGGAACTGAACTTAGGTCATTGGGCTTGGCAGCAAGCACCTCTCTGGACCATCTGCCGCATTGGCCAGAAGGCTGAAATGCAAAGAAATGCTGAGTTTCAGGATTTAGATGCGGATGCTCTGGTGGAGGGGCATGCCCAACGCCTCACTGTGGTGGCAGAGCTGGGTCAGGCTCAGCCTCCCACAGCCTTCCACACCCTCCCACAGCCTGCCACAGCCTCTCACAGCCTGCCACAGCCTCTCACAGCCTGCCACAGCCTGCCACAGCCTCTCACAGCCTGCCACAGCCTCCCACAGCCTCTCACAGCCTCCCACAGCCTGCCACAGCCTCCCACAGCCTGCCACAGCCTCTCACAGCCTCCCACAGCCTGCCACAGCCTCCCATAGCCTCTCACAGCCTCCCACAGCCTGCCACAGCCTCCCACAGCCTCTCACAGCCTCTCACAGCCTCCCACAGCCTGCCACAGCCTCCCCTGCCGCACTGAGGAGCCTCCTTGAAAAACAAGGAACACATTGTTCCTGAAACAGAAGAGGAGACTACACAGAAGAAAAGGATATCCCAGAAGACACGCAGGAGACAAAAACGTATGGCCTGGGAATATATTCAGCACAAAATAAATGCAAATAAACATGAAAAGAGGAGTTATGTTTTCAAAAGATTTTCATAATATGGAGAAGTGGCTAAAATACACCAAGTGAAAACAAAGAACGATGAAGTTTCTTCAGCACAGCGCAGTAAGTGAACGCGTCCATTTCAAGTGGCCAGAGGGCAACAGCAAGTGAAAGGGAGAAAAGCAGGGGAAAACTGAGAAGCTGGGAAGCAAAAAAAGAAAGAAAGAAAACATAAGTTTCTTCACAGTGGCTCCCAAGGACAGTGTCCAGACCAGGAGGCCGCAAGACCCCAGCATGGATGAGCACGTTACAGGCTTTGTGTTCTGTGGCACCAGCAGATGGTAGCTGCAGAGCTCAGATCCTTTGCTAGCCACTCAGCACAGTGGCATGAAGCTTTTGCAAGTAGCTCTGTTTTCTGAGAACATTCCCCTGTTGGCCAGCATCCTGGGCTAGCCATTTGGCTTACAAAGCAGCCCTTGTCTAGATAGTAAGACAGTTTCTCCTCCACGGTCGCCGTGAAAGCTCTGAAACTTGGCACAGAGAAAGCAAACGCTGGGCTGTGTGTGGCTGCCTCCCTGCAGCAGAAAGACACCAAACAGGTTCAACCTGAAAGCGCCAGCGACCTTTCTCTTTCCTCGCTCCAAAGTCCTGAGGTCACTCGCCAGCGGTACCAGCTTTTCATATCGAGTCTCCAGTAAAGGCTGGAGTTCTGGGATCTCTATAGCTTAGGAGGGAGCTCCAGGACACAGCATCTCACTGTCTCTGTCTCTGACTCACACCTACATGTTTTCATATTTGGAGGAAGGTTCTTATGGGTAAGGAAGAAATAAAGTTCATAAACACAAACCGGTAAATCACTGGTTAGATGGAAGGGGGTGGCACGACATAGCACTGGGGGAGGGTGGTGGCAACGGCTGTGGCAGCAAGGAGGGAGGGGCTAGATCACACACACACACACACACACACACACACACACAGAGTGACTGTTCAATGACATCACTGTAATTCCCTATCCGCAAGGGGAACTCCAAAGAGAGCTTCAGCGGAAACAAACCAGAAGAATGCGAATAAGAACAAAGATGGCAGCTGAAGAATGGCTCTGTGAGCAAGAAGGTATCCTGACTGCTCGTGCAAAGGACCTGAGTTCAGATCCCAGCACCACAGCAGGTGGCCCATGACCGAGTAACCCTCTCTCGTGGCTTCCCCAGTGTAGTGTTTCGAGGAGGAAGGGCCCCGTAGACTCACCTGTTGGGTGCTTGGCCCATACGGGTGGCATTAGGAACTGTGGCCTTGATGGAGGAAGTGTGTCATGGTAGGGCCTGGCTTTGAGGTCACAGAGGCTCAAGCCAGGCCTAGTGTGTCACAGTCACTCCCTGCTGCCTGTGGGTCCGGATGTAGAGCTCTCAGCTCCTTCTCCAGCACCATGTCTGCCTGTGTGCCGCCATGCTTCCCGCCATATAAAGGACTAACCCTCTGAACTGCGAGCCAGCCCCAACTAAATGTTTCCCTTTATAAGAGTTGCCATGCTCGTGGTGTCTCTTCACAGCAACAGAGACCCTAAGACACACAGGCAAATACAGCCACAAATACACACACAGACACACAAACTCAAGAAAACACAACGGAACTATGAAAATGTTTTGTAGAAGTGTAATAGTGACCAATTAGCATGAGTTTCTCTGCTGAACTAGCGCAGGGGAGTGGGAAGAGAATGGGTATGGGGGTACAGCATAAAGGCTGTACCTCGCCTTCAGAGCGGACAGTCTCCTGCTGTCTGGGTTAAGTGTCCCCAAGCTGTATCCTGGGACTGTTACGTTCATTGTACTGTGCAGTTTGCACCTCCAAGGACCTTACTTAAAACAGCTATTTAACACCCATGGGAGTACCATGAAAAAAAAATTGTAGGCTTGTTTTACAAATGAGGAAACTGAGGCACAGAACAATTAACTATTTGGACAAGGTTGTTACTGCTACCGTCATGTAAAGAAATGCAAGGGCTCCCAGGGTCAGCAGCCCTTCTGTAGAGCTCAGCCCTTGTGGCTTTCTTCTTCGAACTTGTCATATACCCACAGTGCAACAGGGTGCCCAGTAGACTGCATGAGGGGCTGCTGCTGAGATTAGCATTTCCGCAGGGCAGGTGGTAAAGCTGACTGGCCTTTCCAGAGCAGCTGGCCTGGAGGCAACAAATAGTGCAGGAAGGAAGAGCTGCCCTTTTGCTTTCTGCTTGTCTGCTGATGTGGGGACCTGAGCTCCTCGGGCCCTCAGATTGGGGTTCACCTCACTCACTGTTTCCCACCCCTTGCTCCCACATCTCCGAGGCAGAGATTTTGGAAGAGGATTCAGCGCTGGGACACAGCTCAGGATGTCAGGCTCTGTAGCAAGCACCCTCAACCACTGAGCCATCTTGACAGCCCTCTCTGATTACTTTCTCTTTTCCCCTCTTTATTCCACCCAGTCAGTCACCCCTGAAGAGGACGGTGCTGCTAACACTGAGCAGCTATCTCTCTGTAAATAATCTTACATGCATGCCCAGAGAGAGGTGTGCCTCACCAATCCCCTGGGCTTGATAAAATTAACCATCATGCCATCCACACATCCAACTCAGCAGCTGTGGGTTTAAAGGTATCTGAGGGTGCTGGAGAGAGAAATGGCTCAGCTCCTAAGAGCACGCACTGCTCCTCCAGAAGACCTGGGTTCAATTCCCGGCACTCACAATCACCTGTAACTCCAGATCCAAGGGGCTCTGACTCCTCTGGTCTCCGGGGACACCTGCACTCACATACACAGACACAGCCCCATACTTAAGATAATAACATATATACTTTTAGGTATTTGAAGTCAGTTGTTACCGATGCTTTTTAACCCTTGCACTCAGTAACTAAGGCAAGAGGATCATGAGTGTGAAGCCAGCCTGAGCTACATAGTGCCAGCCTGAGCTACATAGTGCCAGCCTGAGCTACATAGTTCCACTCTTCCTCCAGAAACAAACAACAAGCTTACTAAAACATAGGTACGCGTGGTTTCAACCTTCCTAATACTGTGATCCTTTAACACAGTCCCTCATTCTCTGTGAACCCCAACCATAAAATTATTTTTGTTGCTGCTTAATTGTAATTTTGCTACTATTATGAATTATAATGTAACTATCTCATATGCAACCACTGTGAAAGGCTCTCATAGGTTGAGAAACATTGGCCTGGAGAGATGGCTCAGTGGTTAAGAGCATTCCTCGCTCTTACAGAGGACCCTGGTTTGGTTCCCAGCACCCACATGACAGCTCACAACCATCTGTGATCTAGTTCCAAGGAATCTAAAGCCCCTTTGTGGCCTCTGTGGACACCAGGCAAGCATATGATGCTTACACATACATTCATAGGTATAAAAATAAAAATAACAATCTTTTAAAAATAGTAATAATGAGACGGGCGTTGGAGCGCATGCAGATAAGCCCAGCACTCTGGGAAGCAGAGGCAGGTGGATCTCTATAAGTGCTTGCGGAGCACATGTGTGCATGTGTGTGTGTGTGCATGGGTACTAGAGGAAGCCAGAGGTGGTATGTCTTCCCTTGGAGCTAGAGGTACAGGTGGTTGTAAGCCCCCTGATGTCTGATAGCTAAACCCAGGTCCCCTGCAGGCATAACAAGAACTCTCAGCCACTGAGCCGTCCCTTAGCCACTGAGCCATCCCCCAGCCACTGAGCCGTCCCTCAGCCACTGAGCTGTCCCTCAGCCACTGAGCTGTCCCTCAGCCACTGAGCTGTCCCAGCCTGAACAGCTTTATAAAGCCTTTCTTCTCTTTTTTCTTCCTACACTAGGCATTGAGGCCAAGCCTTTGTACATGCAAGGACAGGCCAACACATGCTATTTCACTTAGCTGCATCGTAGCCTCTAAGTCTTCACTACAAATTCTTCCATTTACTCTTCATTAATCATGAAGGCTGATAATATTCTCCTTCTATGTGTGAAAGAGAATGTGTGAGAGGTCAGGTGACTTTTCCAAGGACACATGGTCAATCTACCACAAAAATACAGGACCAGGATTAGGGCGTGTGTGGAGGAATGTCTTGAGTGGATGGAGCAGTTGTCAATAAAGAGCTGTTTGGCCACTCAGATGGGCAGAAGGGCAGGCGCTGGAAGGCGGGACTTCCTGGTGAAGGGGGAGGTGTGTCCAGACAGAAGAGCTCTTGGCTGGAGAAACAGACTTGAGGAGTAAAAGCTGCGCCCGGAGTCACCATATTGGCAAGTTATTGGTTTTCATCTGGGTTTTAATGGTTCTAGCAGGATTGGAGTAGCTCAGAATCTGCCCAGCATAATGCTTACAGTTTAAAAATAAATCATAGTCTCGCTGTGTCAGTCATTGGGGAAGTAGCTGATTAAAGAAAACTACTGCCTTAATAATTTACTGTATTAATTAATATAGAAAGAATAATTTTTTAATTCAGCAGGCGTGTTCTGGATGGAACCAGTCAGGGAAAGCCCCTGTTCTTTGGGATCTCTCATATAACCAGTGTGGCCATAAATGACAAAGAAGTGAATATGGTTGAGAGGTTTTGGTATCAGGAAGAGTTTGTAAGTCCTTATTTAGATCTGTACTATACCAGGTGGTGGCGGTGCACACCTTTAATCCCAGCACTCAGGAGGCAGGTGGATCACTGTGAGTTCGAGGCCAGCCTGGTCTACAAAGTGAGTCCAGGACAGCCAAGGCTACACAGAGAAACCCTGTCTCGAAAAAAAACAATAAAATAAATCTGTACCATGAAGCAGGAGCTACAAGAAGTGTGTACTGCAGGAGAGTGCACTCTTTTCAGATTCACTTATGTAGATGAGGAGGAGTGTTTAGCTTTCATGAGCATACGTGAATGGCGTGTGAATGGCACGCGTGCTAGGTGCCCATGGGGCCAGAAGAGGGCATCAGGTCCCCTGGAGCTGGAGTTACACTGCTTTGGTTGTGCTGGGATCTGAACCCTAGTCTTCTGAAAGAGCGGCAAGTGTTCTCCAGCCCACAGCAGGATGGAAGGCGCATCCTCTACCTGGAGACAGGCTGCTGTTTAGTGCCTCAGGGGTATTGGCACTATGTGTTCCAGTAACATGGCCCTGTCTGGTTTGAACAGGTTTGCTTTGCTATTGCTCTTGGGTTTCTGCTTCCTCCCCCTGGAGACAGTGGAGGTGAAGCGGTGAAAAGCGGGAACTGGGCTCCAGCAACACCAGGGTGGCCGAGACAGGAAGCACGTCTGGTAGGACCTCAGAGGAAGAGAGGTGGCCAAAGGCCACCACTGGAAACCAGTCTCAAGTTTCTATTTTCTTCACAACAGCACCTTGGGTTCACTTCCAACCTTGATAACACCTGTTAAACACGGGAGCCTGGCCTTCCTGAGTGGAGGGCTTCACACTGGGTGAGAGGGCACAGCAGGCAGAGACACGGCTATGAAACAGCCAGAAGGAAGCATCCGAGAAGCCTCTGCTGCATGCGGGGCGTGGAGGAAGTAGATAACAGGTGGGATGGAGCCGTGACACCCAGGTGGCTGAGGAGGACTGCTTCCCAACAGGCAAGTGGCTGGAGTCTATAGGGCTTTGTAGGGGCTTTAAACAGCAGTGATTTCTGGGCAGCCTACACGCGTTCATAAATTCACACACCCTTGAAAGCTGGGGGCTGGGAGGGCTTACGTAACTTTTCTTAAAGGCACAAACTCTGGACTGAAGAAATAGCTCAAGTGGTTAAACTCACTGGCAGCTCTTACATAGGGCCTGAGCTCAGTATCTGGCACTCCACTTCTGGGAGATCTGACCCCCTCTCCGGCCTCCACAGGCACTGCACACGTGTGGGGCATAGATATACATGCAAGCACAATACCCACACACGGTTTAAAACAAGAAAAGAAAAAAGGCAGGGACTTCCATATGTCCTGACAACTAGAAACTTGTGTGGATATCTAGAAAATTCCATCGCCATTAGGTCCCAGCCTCGTGTGTCTGGGGAAGATGTGGACGTGACTGACAGAATGGAGGGAAACGAAACCTCAGAAGTGACAGACGCAAGCCGGGCGTGGTGGCACGCGCCTTTAATCCCAGCACTCGGGAGGCAGAGGCAGGCGGATTGCTGTGAGTTCGAGGCCAGCCTGGTCTACAAAGCGAGTCCATGATGGCCAAGGCTACACAGAGAAACCCTGTCTTGAAAAACCAAAAAAAAAAAAAAAAAAAAAAAGAAGTGACAGACGCACAACTGAGAGGCTTCTCAATGCTGCGCGTGAATGTGCACTAGCTACAGACACAGCCTGCGTCTGCTGCTGACTTCAGACACGAAAGGGAGCCTGTGCTGGAGCCACACAGATTCAGTTTCAGCTGGGACACTTCAGCTCCCACTGGCACTCTTTTGTTTTGTTTTGGTTTTTCAAGACAGGGTTTCTCTGTGTAGCCTTGGCTGTTCTGGACTCCCTTTGTAGACCAGGCTGGCCTCGAACTCACAGCGATCCGCCTGCCTCTGCCTCCCGAGTGCTGGGATTAAAGGCGTGCGCCATGATTCTGGCCTTCTGTTTTGTTTCTATAAGATACTTTTTAATTTTTGAGACAGCATCTCATATAGCCTAGGCAAGCCTCAACCTCACCATGCTCTAAGGATAACCTTGAATAACTTTGAACTTCCTTTTTTTTCCTTTTTTCATTTTGGTTTTTCGAGACAGGGTTTCCCTGTGTAGCCCTGGCTGTGCTGGAACATGCTTTGTAGACCAAGCTGGCCTCAAACTCACAGACATCCACCTGCCTCTGCCTCCCAAGTGCTGGGATTAAAGGTGTGTGTCACTACTGCCCTGCTTGTGAACTTCCTTTTTAAACAGTTTTATTTAAGATGATGAGTGATGTGCAGGGGGGATAGCAAACCAAAACCAAGAGAATTTATAAATTAGCCATACGGGGTCTAAGAAATATTAATTTGTGGTTGGTATAGCTTAGTAGCAGAGCACTTACTAGTAAGTATGAGGCCCTGAATTCAATCCCTAGCAATGCACACACATGCGCACGCGCGTGCACACACACACACAAGTACTTGCGTCCTGTAAACATCAGCTCATTTAAGTGGTCCATTGACGTGACGTCATGTTGTCTGAACAGGAATGGGCTCATGTATTTGAACAGTTGGCCCCCAGGGTGGGGACTGTTCCTGAAGCACTAGGAGGCCATGTTGGAGGAGGTGTGTCACAGCGGTTTAGCCTTTGTAGTTTCAAAAATCCCATTGCCAGGTCATGGCTGCCTGCCTGCTGCCATGTTCCCCACTGTGATGGTCATGGCTCTATCTGAAACTGTAAGTTCCAATAAACTCTTCTGTGAATTGCCTTGGTCATGGTGTCTGACCTCAGCAAGAGAAAAGTAACTGAGACACATGTATTCATAGAAACAAAGCGCCCCCCCCCCCATCTTCCTTTGACTTTTTAGGACTGGATTTCTCTACATAGCCCTGGCTGTTTTTCAGATTACTATGTAGACCAGGCTGGCCTTGAACTCACAGAATCCACCTGTCTCTGCCTCCCTGGTACTGGGATTAAAGTTGTGCGCCACTATGCCTGGCTAACTTTCTTTTTAGTAACAATAACAACAACAGCAACAGAAACAAATTCTGGATTATAGTTGATATTAAAAGAGGAGAAGCAGAGACAGGTGGCTAGCTCTCTGTGAGTTCGAGGCCAGCCGTGTCTCCATAGTGAGTTTCAGGATAGCCAGGGCTACAAAGAAAAGCCCTGTCCCCCCCCCCCAAAAAAAAGGGGGGGGGGGCTGAAGAGATGGCTCAGTGGTCACAAGCACTGACTGCTCTTCTAGAGGTCCTGAGTTCAATTCCCAGCAACCACGTGGTGGCTCACAACCATCGACACTGGGATCTGATGCCCTCTTCTGGTGTGCAGGTGTATGTGCAGATAGAGCACTCACATACTTATATACATACATACATACATACATACAGTCTTTTACAAAATATGGAGATGGAGGAAAACAGAAGCAGAAGAAGCAGCAGCAAAACACAAAAATAATTATAATAGTATTTAGTGATTAGTCTCCTGGGACCCTATTAAAATGCTAGGGAAGGGGCTGGAGAGATGGTTCAGCAGTTAAGAGCACTGACTACTTTTCCAAAGGACCTGGGTTCAATTCCCAGCATCCACATGACAGATCACAACTGTCTGTAACTTCAAGATCCGACACCCTCACACAGACAAACATGCAGACAAAACATCAATGCACATAAAATAAAAATAAATTAATTTTTAAAAATTAATAAAATGCTAGTGAAAAAATTTAGGAGTACAACTAAAGGGCAAAGGTCAATTGAAAGAAGCAAAAGGAGCTATCAGTTATGAAAGACTGAGAAGGAAACAGCAACTTATAGAAACACATTGAAGTGAAAGAGTTAAAAAGGTGCCACTCTGGCCCATTAACTATTTTGATTTCTCGAGTGCTTTGAAAAATAGAAGATATAACACAATCACCATGACCTTTTTGTTCCTCCAAAACAGTAGTTGTAGCTGAGGAAAATGGCATACCTTTAGTCTCAATGCTGGGGAAGCCAGCCTTGTGGTGAGTTCTAAGCCAGCCAGTGCAGAAAAGTAAGACTGCATTTCAAGAGAAAAAACGAAAAAAAGTAGATGCAATTCCCATGGTGAGACATCTTCCCTCCCCAGGTATAGTAGCGCACACCTTTAATTCCAGCACTCAAAAGGGGAGGTAGGCAGATCCCTGTGAGTTCAAGTTCAGCCAGGGCTTCAACATACCAAGGGCTAAGATGATGGCTCAGTGCTTAAGAGCACCAGCTGCCCTTCCTGAGGACCCAGGTTCGATTCCCAGCCTACATGGTGGCTCACAACTGTCTGTAACGCCAGTTCCATGGGATCCAGCATCTTTTGGGCACTGCACTGCATGTGTGTGGTGCACAGGCATACATGTATGAATAAATATGCATGCCTATAAAATAAAACTAAAGAAAACTACAAAAACAAAATAATGGGGCTGGAGGGATGGCAATGGTTAGGAGCCTTTTTGTTCTTGCAGAGGACTGGGGTTGGGTAGCACCAATGTGGTGGTTCATAGCCAACCGTAACTCCACTTTCAGAGGATCAAAGCCCTCTTCAGGCCTTCAGGGCACTGTATGCATGTCCTGCACAAACATACATGCAAAGAGAGCACATGCCAAGAAGAACACACGCAGAGATCATGTCTTGAGAAGACACCCATCATGCCATGAAACACAACATACAAGGGGCAGAACGCCCTCTTCCCAGGGATATGGTATGCCTCAGCAAAACAGGAGGAAACTGGGGCAGAGACATTGGGTCCAGGAAAGGGAAGTTGCAAATGAGCTAAGTCATTAAGGGAACCCCCTGGCTGACAGCTGTGCAGCAGATGTGGACAGCAAAGGCCGCAGACGGAAGTTACTTTGGGAGGAGAGGCAGCTGTTTTTACATTTTTCATGCCAACTTCCAGGGTTTAGAATAACAGAGATCAGCACCCGGGAGGAGCCTCAGTGGGTAAAGGTGCTGTCACCACATTTGGGTTCAACCCCCAGGACCCACGTGGTGGAAAGAGACGCTTCCCACAAGTTTTCCACCAAGCTCCACACACGTGCACACGCGCACATGAATAAATAAATGTAAAAAAAAAATGACATCAAGATTGTGAAAGGAAAAAGACACAAGACAATTAAAAAGCCATATTTCCAACTAAGATGATTTAATCTGCACGCAGCAGTGGAATAAATGAAATGGGGGCTGGGGATGTGGCTGTGCAGTGACCGTCACGCATGACGCCCTGGGCTCAGGCCCCGCCATGACACAAACCCAGTGTGATACACACCTGTAATCCCAGTACCCAACAGGAGGAGGCAGGAGGATTACAAATACAAGGGCATCTTTGGCTACATATTGAGTTCAAGGCCAACCTGAGATACACAAAACCCTGAGTAAAAAAAAAAAAAAAAAAAAGGAACAGGTGTTGTTTGATTCCCTGCACCCACACGGTGGACTGCAGACATCCGGAACTCCAGTCCCAGAGGGTCCAGCGCCCTCTTCTGGTCTCTGCAGGAACTAGCATGCACATGGTACACAGACATACATGTGAGGCACCCATATTATTTTAAAACTAGTAAGAAATTGCTGGGCAGTGGTGGCGCATGCCTTTAATCCCAGCACTTGGGAGGCAAAGGCAGGTGGATGTCTGTGAGTTGGAGGCCAGCCTGGTCTACAGTGTGAGTTCCAGGACAGCTAGAGTTGTTACACAGAGAAACCCTGTCCCAAACTGGCACCCCCCCCCCCGAAAAAAGAAAAGAAAAAAGAAAGAAATGTACTATCCAACATATTAAAGCTCTAAGGTTAGGAAGCCTCAGCTGACAGTTTAACTAAGTATCTGTGATTTCATCAAATGCTTAACTTTTCCTCTGTCTCTGTCTCATTTATTCAAAGGCCAGCCCTCCCCACAATAGCAGATTTCCCACGTTCCCTTCAATGTTTATAACTAACATGACAGAATTCCAAAGGAGCCACCATGGTTCTCCAGAAGAAACCTTTGCAGAATTCCCCAGCAGACGTCCTATTCTGTGCCCGACTGACACTGAGTTCCTGGCACCTCTAAAAGCATTGCTAGGCAGTTAGTCGTGGTCACATGACTAAGTTCTGGCCAATAGGACAGGACCAGGCGTTTGTAAGCAAGTGGTCGGTTGACCCTTTAAATGCTCCGTGCTCTCCTGGGCAGCACGAAGGTCTAGTGGTGGTGGTCAGTGTCAGTCTTTCCCAAGGAGAAGGAACCCAGAACCCAAATCTCTCATCAAAAAATGTTGTGGTGGCACACCTTTAATCCCAGCAGAGGCAGATGAATTGTTGTGACTTCGAGGCCAGCCTGAGTCCAGTATAGTGAAGACTATATAGAGAAACCCTGTCTTGAAAAAACCAAAGAAAGGAAAAAGAAAGAAAGAAAAGAAATGTCTTGACTAGGTGGCGATGGTTTCCTACTTTGAAATTCTAGTTATTTCCAGTCGCTGTTAAAGCAGCGTGTCCTAACTACTGAAATGGCCGAGTTTCACTTAGGGTGGACTTTCTCAACAAGGTGCCTACCCTGGCAGTGTCTGCAGCCTGCGTCACCCGGCTGCTTGTTGACATGTGAACCCTTATACTATACAATCAGATTTACAAAGTTAGAACATCCGAGGATAGCCGCCCCCCCAAGTCCTATTTTTTCAGTAGCCTTCCAGATCATTCTGTTGTACACTAAGTTTAAAAAGCAGGTTACCCACAGGCCCCAGGGGCGACCTTATGCTATTATTCTGCTAGATGGACATGGTATCAAACTGTCCTTTAATTTACTATCTCTACACCACAGATCAGTGGGGCTCTCGGGCCATATTGGGGGGGTCTATGTGCAGTGGACAGCAGTTACGACGGTAACTCACAGCTAGTCAAGGTGTAGACACCGTGTCAGTGACGTGGCCAGCCACAAGTGTGACATCTATATCAACAACCCACCAAAGCCTCAGGACCAGTGCAGAAGAGGCAGGCCGTGGAGGGCCGGAGCGAAGCTGTGCCCTCTGAACAGGACAAGCCCATCGTGCTCCTGAACTCCCAGGACCAGCCCAAGACCAAGCAAAACACCTCTCTGCCATGGAGGGAGGAGGGGCTTGTGAGCCCCTGCCCTAACTGAGGAGCGTTTGAGAGTTGATGGCGTCTTTGGGAAAGGTAGCCAGTCTTCTTTAAGGCTGTGGCTCCCAGTAGGCAGATGGCTCCATACCTATCCATGCAGCACAAGTTGGGCTGGTTTAGCTTCATTTTGTTTTGTTTTTAGAAAGGGGCACTAGGTGTGCTGCACACACTTTCAATTCCACTACTCCAGGAGGCAGTGGCAGGTGGATCTCTATGAGTTCAAGGCCAGCCTGGCTACACAGTAGAACCCTGTCTCAAAATACAAACAAATGGAAATGAAGGAAAGAAGTTGAGGAGAGGAGTGCTCGGGGCAGATATAAAAGGAGTTAGGGTAGGAAGTGTGGAGTAAATGTGGTCTAAATGTATCGTATGACATTCTCAAATAATTATACATGCATGCATACATACATGGACCAACTAACCATGCACGGTAACACACACCTTTAATCTCAGCTCTTGGGAGGGAGAAGCAGGCATTCTGTGAGTTCAAGGCCAGCTTGATCTACTTAGCAAATTCTAGGACAGCCAGTTCTATACAGAGAGATTCTGTCTCAAAAACAAATCAAAACAAAACAAAAAAGGGCACCAATTATTCCATGCTAGAGTCATTCCCTGTTGGTAAGAATGTAATGGGATCGCTCTAAGGTTTATAGGCACATGGAAAATAAAGGGTTTAGTTAGGAGAGAGTGGATGGAGGTTGGGTAGGCTACAATTAGACTTTGCCTCTGTTACAGTCGGGATGGTCCATGTTTTCACCTTCCAGAACCAACAGAAAAATAGATGTTTACTTACAGTTTCAGAATTGAGGTGATGACCACTAATAAAATGGCGGGTAGCAGGCTGGGAAACAGACATGAGAAGGAGAGGGTGAGACGGGAAGACATTGGTAAAGGAAACCATGGGACCAAAGAGTCTTCTCTCTCTGAAAGCTACTAGCATAAGCCGGCTAAAATAGGTGGACAGTGACAGGTGGCCAGGAGGAGAGACGAACAGGCCAGTGAGCAGGGGCATCACAGCACGCGTCCCCAGAACAGCCCCTGAACACTCGTGTACTTCAATTCTTGGTTCCCAGTTGGTGGACTGTTTGGTAAGGATTAGCAGGTGAGGACTTGTTGGAGGAAGTGTGTCCCATGGGATGAGCTTTGAGTTTTCAAAAGCCTGTGTCAGTCCCAGTGCTCTTCCTTCTTTTCTCTCCTCCTCTTCCTCACCTCCCCCTCCCCCCACTGCATCTCACTCTCAGCTACTGCTCTGTGACACACGTGACACACGTGACACACGTGCCTGTCTGCTGCCATGCTAGCCATCACCATGGCCATGGGCTTACTCTGAAACTGTAGCCACAAGTTCACTATTTCCTTTCAAGGTGCCTTGGCCATGGAAAAGTAGGACACCAGTGACAGCCCAAAGCTTTCTGCGTTCTTCATCAGGGAGAGGAGGTGTGCGCAGCACTAGAGGATGATGGGGAAGTGAACTTTGGAGGAGATGAACAAGCCCAAGGAAGGACCACAGTGTGGGTCACTGCACGCCGCTCATGGCTCGCAGGCAGGTGTCAGTCAGAGCTGGCCTTCCATCCTGCCACGCGCGCCAATCTCTCCTGACTGCTGTGATTACCTGGGGGAAGTATACACATAGGAAGAGATCTTCTGGAAGAGCCATTGTTCAGACGTGTCAAAACCTCAGAGAAAGCCCTTCCTTGCTGTCTCCCAAGTGCTGTGCTTCAGATCCAAAGAGGCATCTGAGGTGCTATTTCTGAACTTCCACAGTACAACTTTCAAGTAGACAGGAGGAATACATTTAAGTGGAGGACATAGTCACAGTGGAGACTGTGACAACAGTGACAAAGCATTGCTAAGAGAGCAGATTGCAAGAGTCCCCAACACACATACATGCACACGCACACGTGCGTGGACACACACACACCAGACTCATGCATATATGAGCACACATGCCCCCACACACTCCCTTGCGTGCACACACACACACACACACGGTAAGGAAATGAGGAAGCGGCTATGTTGCCTGGTTTGGTTTAATCACCCTGCATTATTTACATCTATCAACATGCCACACTGCACAACATAAACAAACAAACGCAATCATAATTCACCAATAAAAAGTGAGTTTTGGGGAGCTGGAGAGATGGCTCAGTGGTTAAGAGCATTGGCTGCTCTTCCAGAGTTCCTGGGTTCAATTCCCAGCACCCACATGGTGGTTCACAACCATCTGTAATGGTGACTAATGCCCTCGTCTGGCATGTAGGCACACATGCAGACAGAGAGAAGAAAGGCAGTTAAAACGGTATGTGCTAAAGACCTCAAGTGATGGAGTGAAGGCGGCTCCTTTTCCCTAGTTGACCTTCGGTTTAACCTAGGGCATGTATCTCTCTGGCTGCTGTTCACATGCCCGGGGCAACAATCTGTACTTCAGGTCCAAGTTAAGCACTAACAAGCAAAACTAAAAAAACAAGTAGAAAGTAGCAGAAACCTAGAGGCAGCAAATGCACAGTAAAACATCATCAGGTGAGGTGCTGCCACCACCCAGTACAGGCGACCACCGCAGCTTAATTGGGGAGTGGGCAGCAGAAGCAGCTCATCAAACTGGAGGCTTACAGCACCCAGCAGAAAGAGGCGAGGAAAGAACTTGAAAGGGGGAGCTACTAAGATGCCCCCACCGCAGGCATTTTATACCCTGGATAAACAATTGTTTGTCTGTTCTCAAAGCTGCAATGCTTTTTAACACCCTCAGCTGTTTTCTTTCCTACTCTCAGAGTTAGGGGGACTGCCTGCTACAGAACAGGGAGTTTTGGAGGGCTGTTGGAAATAAACATGTTCGAGGGCCCTGAGACAGCTCAGTGGGTCAAGTCAGTTGTGTCAAGCCTGACAGCCTGTGCCCCATTCCCAGAACCCACGTGGCTTCAGAAAATGGTCCTCTGATTTCTACATAGATGCCTGTAGCCCAAGTGCACTTCTCCCTCAGAGACCTCCCCCACATAAACAACATGTTTTTTAAAGTGCCTGAGGGGGCTGCACATGAAATACTTATGACAGAAAGTTTGCTATCAATTATTTAAGAATAAACCACCGGAAAGGCTGTACAGAATGTAGGGATGCACCTTCCTGCTCTGATGTCCTGCTTTGTTCAGCAGAAGCCACCAGAATGTTTTCAGTCTCTGGAAGGAGCTCTGAGAGTGGTTGGATGGGAGGGGCTTCTGACAAAGGACCCTCCCTCAGGCTATGATCCTCTGGAAAGCTGTGCAGCAACACGTGTGGCCAGGCAACGGAAGAGGCTGTCACCCTTTGTAGCCTGCCTTGGCCAGCCTCTTTCCCACTCAGGCAGAGTACACTGTCTTGAAGGATAATGAGTGCGTTCAGCTGGAGGATCCTGCTAGCCACTCGGCTCTGACCCTGCAGGGGAGCATTCACAGCCCTAAAGTCGGGATCCTTCAGCAGTCCCTGCTGCCCCTCATCCCCCCCACACACACACCCCAGCCCGCCCTATGCAGACAGCCACAGCAGCTGCTGCTATGAGAGCAGCAGTTAAACTGTGGTTCTATCTTTTAATCCAGCTCCCATGCTCCCTCTTAACACACTGTTGCTGCCAGTTTTTAAATTTACTTTGTGCCCCAAAGTAGATGTCAGGATCTTTGCTTTCAGGGCCAAATAATCAGCAGTGGGAATTGGACAGTGTGGCGTAGGGCTGCGCTCTCACAGGCTGCTTCTGGTGGGGCTCTGAAGTGCCCCTGGGAGCGGCCAGGACTTGGAGCAGCACATCGGACTGGCTACTAGACAAGGAGGCTCAATTATATCATTATTCAGTAACTCCTTGGAAACAAGTGGCACACTTAGGAAGGTGACACACGATGGATCCTGTTTCTCATCTGCTTGGTCGGTCTGCAACCCTGAGCAAATCAAACGGCTGCTTTGACTCAGTTCCTTTGGTAGTGAGAGAAGTGGTGGTGTCTTCTTCCTCTTTACCACAAGACTAACTGTAAAGCCTTCTGTGTCCGTCCTTACAAGGAGTACTCAAAACAACAACCCATCACTTTTGGTTTCCTTGTTTCTATGTTCCTCATCTCTTTTCTGTCTCTAAAGCTGGTTGGCTTATTAAAAACACTTATTCTCTTATTCTACTGTAGGGATTGAAGCTTTATCTGATTTGGGAATTGCAAACAATTGAGGTATTAAAACTAAATTTTTGTAATTAAAAAACTTTTTGAAAGCTGTACATGGTGGTACACCATTAATTCCAGCACTCAGAAGGCAGAGGCAGGAGGATCTCTGTGAGTTTGAGGGTGGCCTGGCCTACATATGAGTTCCAGGACAGCTGGTCTACATAGAGAGATGCTGTCTCAGTGCTGGGGAGGTGGCTCAGTGATTAAGAGCACTGGCTGCTCATCCAGAGGACCCAGGCTCAATTTTCAGCACCTACATGGTCACTTACAACTGTCTGTGGCTCCTTTTACAGGACCTGACACAGACATACATACAGGCAAAACACCGATGCACATAAAATAAAAATAAATAATTTAACAAAGTGAGAAACTATGTAACAAAGCCAAAAATGTTTTTGTGTGTATAAAGCATTGGCCTACATGTATGTAGGTGTACCATGTGTGTCCTAGTGACAAATGGCACTGGACCTCATGATTGAGTTACCAATGGCTGTGAGCTGCCATTTAGGGCCTGGGAACTGAACTCAGATCTTCTACAAGCACCGCCAGTGTTCTTAACCATCGAGCCACCTCTCCAGCCCCTACATTTGGTTGCTTTTAGTAATAGTTCCGTTTCTTCCCACTAATTCAAGCTGATTTCAGTGCAAACACTTGATCCATTCACGGTTCACTCATTACTAGGCCAGGTAACATCTTAATCTGGTTGAGTAAACTACCTCAGATAAAATCCATACTCTGTCCCTTAAATTTACTTTCCACCTCTTCCTTGTTCCGGGAGAAAGGGCCTGACTAAGTCCTGGCCAGGCCTGTGGGATCAAGGTATTTTAATGGTGCATTATCTCAGGTCTCCTCAGAGGCAACTGCCTCCACCCCCACCCACCTGCCCCCTCAGCCTGGCTACTGCTTGGCCTGTGGATGCAGGCGTATGAAGTAATGCATGGCTTGGTCAGTGCCTTGTGGCCTGGCACCTTCAGGTGCTCTGAGCCCATGCTGCAGCCTCACCCTTGCACAGCAGGCCCACCCATGCCCTTGCTCAAGGCTCTTACCCTTGTCTCCTTAGGGCTCACAAAACTTCTGTTCTCAAGACAGTCCCCACCGGTCTTCTCCAGTCTGAGACCTGTGAGAGCTTCTGGGCCTGGTGACTTTGGGAAATGACTGTCTGCTTTGACTGTGCTTCATGACCTCATCTTAACCCAGAAAGAGAAGTTAGGAGCTGTAGTTGGTATCCCCTCTCTTCCTATCTCCAGCAGCCCCAAGTAGCAGGCTGGGGCTTCTTCCTATCTGAAAGAGCACTTCCCTTCGCCATGTCCTCCCTCCTCCTGAGGGGATCATCCTCACCCTGGGATAGAAGGACTCAGGAAACAGAAATCAGCTTATCACAAGAAACATAGGGATCTTTCAAAGACATTGTATCTGTTATGAGGGAGAAAGGAGTGTGTGATTTGCCTCTGCTCAGCAAGGCCAGGGCCTGACGGAAGAGGCTAGCTTCAGAGGTGGTGTCAGGGAGCCAGAACTCTCTGAGCAGTGGATTCACTTGGAGCTGGGACTTAGGATGGCCCGATGTTCAGGAAAGCTGGTGCCTGCCTTGCATGTGGCATGTGGCATATGGCATGTGGCATGTGGCTGCCGCTGCTGTTGTCATTATTCCTGCATGTGGAAGCACCAGGTAACCATGCTGATAATGGACGTGATCCAGGTAGAAGGCTGCAGCCTCCCCCTCCCCGTGTCCCCTAGCTCCTGTCTTCTGAGATAGGGTCTGCTATGTGGGCTATTGGTAAAGAGAGACAAAATATAGGGCTCCAAAAAGCTATCAACTCTTTTCTCTGCAATATTGCAAAGAAACTGAATCCAAAGTTATTCAGAAATACAGACTTCTCTTACTACGTGTGTGTGTGTGTGTGTGTGTGTGTGTGTGTGTGTGTGTGTGTGTGTGTGTTTTGAGACAGGGTTTCTCTGTGTAGCTCTGGCTGTCCTAGAACTCCCTCTGTAGACCGTGTTATTCTTGAACCTGGAGATCTGCCTACCTCTGCCTCCCAATTGCAGGAATTAAAGGTGTGTGCCACCACTGCCTGGCAATATATGTATGTATATATATATATATATATATATATATATTGGTTTTTTTGAGACAGAGTTTTTCTGTGTGATAGTCCTGGCTGTCCTAGACTCACTTTGTAGACCAGGCTGGCCTCGAACTCACAGCAATCCACCTACCTTGGCCTCCCTAGGGCTGAGATTAAACGCGTGCACCTGTGTCTGGCTCCATCCATTCCTTTTATTGAGTCTTTTGGCCAACTGACCGACCACTGCTGTAGATCTTGTGGGTTTTCCGCTCCGACCAGCTGGGGAAAGCCTCACACTTACCTTGTTCTAATGCAGAGGTTCTCACCCTGTGGGTGGAGACCCTTTTGGCAAACCTCTGCCTCCAAAATTATTACATTACAATTCATGACACTAGCAAAATTACAGTTATAAAGCGGCAATGAAAATAAGTTTATGGTTGGGGCTACCGCAACCTGAGGAGCTGCATTAAAGGGTCGCAGCGTTAGGAGGGCTGAGCGCCACTGGTCTAATGGATGCTCTGACGTGGTCGTGTAAAGCAATAGCCTTAGCAGGAAAGAGAGCTTTGTTGTTCTGCTTATTGTCCTTCGGTGAAGGGAGACAGGAAGCAGCTTTACTTCGGAAGACTGGGATCCCATTGCGACCCTCTTTCCACCTGTCCTGCCCAGGTATAGTGGTCTCATAGGACTTGGCTAAAAGCAGCAAAAAGCAGTCAGTCCCGATAAATCCTGCCTCAGGCCAGAAGCCCTTCCAGGGCTAAGTGCTGACTGTGTGTGAACAATCCTCTGAGCACTGCTGGGGAACTCAGGAAGATCTACCTGCCTCTGCCTCCACACCCAGCTCCTTCCTCCTGCCTCCTACGCGCAGTGAGTCTACGTCTGTACCTAGCCTCCTGAGGAGTTATGGCCCAGCTGACTGGATTTTAACTCTTTTGTTTTAGGTAGTTTAAAATGTTTAGTCTCCACCCAGGTTGGAGAAACATCTTTCCCTAATGGGCCTCCATAGGAGTGGAAGTGGCAGACATCTTTAATCCCAGCCCTCGGGAGACAGACGCAGGGGGATTTTGTGAGTTCCAGGCCAGCCTGGTCTACAAATTCAAGTTCTAGGACAGCAAGGACAACAGAAAGAAACCCTGTCCCCCCCCCCCCAAAAAAAACCAAAAAACCAAAATGAGGCCACTGAGCAAAATACTCTTAGAAGCCACCGGCATATGCGTGGCATCGCTGTGGCTGGACTGTTGCTGTGTGGCACAAGCAGGCCTTTGAAAAGCTGAGGTAGTGACAATTAAGAGCTCAGTGACGGAACATCTGCCTGATGTGTAGGAGACCCGCGTTTCATCTCTAGTACTGCAGAGGAAAGCGGGGAGGCGAACCAGCAGCTGGTGAGACAAGAGTGGTGCTAGAGCAAACAGCCTGGTCTCGCGCCCCGGCCGGCAGGGCTGATGTTTAGATGCTGACACAGAAACAAAGTCTTTCAAGCTGCAGCCTAATTAATTGTGTATCTCATCCTAACTATCTGTGTTAATTATGATTCTCTTTTCTCCCACTCAATGTTGGAGGCCAAACCAGGCTTTGTGTTTGCTAGCGAGGTAAATTACCACTGAGCTATATTCCCAGCCCTTTTGGAAAAGTGTGTGTGTGTGTGTGTGTGTGTGTGTGTGTGTGTGTGTGTGTGTGTGTGTCTGTCTGTCTGTCTGTCTATGTGTGTGTGTCTGTATATGTGTCTGTGTGTGTGTAATGTGTGTCTGTCAATGTGTGTGTGTCTGTGTCTGTGTGTCTGTCCATGTGTGTGTGTGTGTGTGTGTGTCATATGCAGTGCCTATGGAGGCCAGAAGAGGGTGTCCAGTCCCCTGTAATTGCAGGTAGCCACAGATCACCTGACCCCCGTCCTTCCTAAGAGCAACAAGTCCTCTCAGCAGCTCAGCCATGGCCCCGCTCCCACCCCATTCATTTTATTATAAGTCATCAGTAATCCTAATATTGCAGCGGATAACACGTAGCACGTCTGCACTGCGTGGGGCTGGATGCGCAGCAGGCCCTGCAGGGTCTGGTCAGGGAGGAGGGGACTCAACAGGCGCATTTCTACATCTGTGAGCCAGATTTCTCCACTGTGCTGTTGTGAGCAGACATTTGCCATTCATTTACTGGTGCACAACTACAAAACAACACCAAAACAAAGAAACAAAACAAAAAATCATGGACTCTCCAAAGGTATTTTTCCCCCATGCTACTGGTTGAGGGATGGCTGGACTCCTGGACAGCTCAAGTGTGGAAACCACCCAGTCACAATTTGGAGGGTTGCAGGTTTCAGCTTAACTTCCTCAGTCTTGGAGGAGGGGTTGGAGGCCAGGCTGATCATCACCATCATAGGATCTTCTAAAGAGAGACACGTGCCCCTCCCCCTGCTCATGTTCTGAGACAACGGCTGCCAAGGAACTGGAACTTTCCCAGGAGGCTCATGGCTGGGAAAGGAACAGGCCCTGGTGTCAGCAGTGGGGTGAGACTTTCTCTGGGAAAAAGATGACAACTTGAACAGACTTGGAAGCAGGAGTCAGGACAATGACCGACAGTGATGAGCAGGACCACACCTTGACCAGGACTATTTAATAATGCACACCACGACCGGTGCTGTAGTGGCGCAGGACTGTAATCCCTGCACTCGGGAGGCAGAGGCAGGCGGGTCTCTGTGAGTTCGAGGCCAGCCTGGCCTACAAAACGAGAAATCCTGTCTTGAAAAACCAAAAGAAAAAAAGAAGATGCTACCTCCTGCCCTCTATTTAAGCCTAAATCTTGTGGCAGGGCCCTAAGGATGAGCTTGGGGTAGGAGGAGGGTTTACCAGGCCTCTTTCCTTCCTTTCCAGCACAGCCACATGAAATAACTTAGTTTTCTCTTTCACTACCAGGTGTCTGAGGACAGGCAGCTGAGTTCTTGCTAAGGACTTCCAGGGGTTGACCCTAACAACTCTGGTACCCATGTCTACTCTTCCACAACCAGAGCAGGTCATTTGGGCTGAGCTCTGTACCAAGGCCCAACACACTGTTCCCAGAGTTTTAGGGTAACTGCACTCGGGCTCAGCCAAGGCCTGCTTCTGCCATGGTCAATCAAAGAAAAAGACCACGGTAGGAAGCAGAGGGAAGGGCTGACCTTCTTCAGGCACCTGCTTGAGCTTCCAGTTTAGATAGAGGAAGGGGCGGGGATGAGAGGTGTGAGTGATGAGAGTCCTGGTCTGGGTGTGGCTTGTCCGTCCTTTTCTCCATGGTAATTAAAGAAGTCTTTATTGCTTGAAGGGACAGAGCCATTCCCCAGGCAGCAGCCCCACCTTCACTGATAACTGCCTCATCTGAGGAAAGGAGAGTTTTGTCCTGGGGTTACTCACTTATAGAGTACAGAGGGATGCAACTCAGCTTTTTGCCTTCAGCAAAACACAGGAGACAGTGAGAGTGGAACACAGGTGTCCGACTTCCACCTGCTCCTCCAGCGCTGCCGCACCCGAGGCCCAGGTGAGGAGTCGGAGCTTCGCAGCAAACATGACTTCCGGGTGCCCTGTTTTCATTCCAGACCAAACCAGAACAGAGCCACTCATCCCAACTCCAACTGGAAAGCCTTAAAGCAGTTTCCAGGTAGACCAGTTTCCCCCCTTAAAACTGGAGGTTCCAGTCTCTTCCATGAGGAAGTGCTCTCCACTTTAACCCTCACAAGAAGTAATCGGGTTTAACCTGATGTTAATCAGGTGTTTTTTTCTGTTTCCTCGTTCCCACCTCACAAACTCCACTGTTCTGCACTGCCCAGGGTTGTAGGAGATGCGGTTTCTCATTGCCTTCAGGAAAACAGAGACTGTTCACTCAGGAATCTCAAACTAAAGCCAATTACACTGTGACAAAGTCATTGTCATTTTGTGTTTGACAATACACAATTAAGGCTGCTCTAGTAGGGCAGGGCTCTGGGGAGGGGCTCTCTTGAGGGCAGTATGTCCGTCCCTAGAGGGAGAGGCTTTCAATTCATTACACTCCTTGTATCTAGCTTAGTGGTTCTCAGCCTCCCTGATGCTATGACCCTGTATCACAGTTCCTCGTGTTGTGGCAAGCCCCAGCCATAAGTTACTTTTGTTGATGCTTCATAACTGTAATTTCACTACTGTTAGGAATTGTAATGTAAACATCTGTGTTTCCCCATGGTCACAGGTGACCCCACAAAGGAGTCTCCACCCTCAGACTGAGAACCCATGATCTAACTGTTCATCAGCGTCCTTCATGGTACCCTCTATAAAAGCAGGTGGGCAAATAAATGTGTCTCCTGAGCTGAACTGTTCTCCAAACTAAGCAAGGCAACGGGAACCCTGGCTTACAGCTGACAGGTACAGGTGAGAGAGGGAGTCCTAAGATTGATGTGTTCCTCTGTGAGCCGAGCAGTCAGTAATATCCCAGGAGAAACAGAATTTAGATTCTCTCGCATTGGTTGGCACGTGGCTAAAGGTCTCTGGGAGGGCACCAACTTTGAGTTTCTACTGGAGGCAACTGGGTCCTCGTCCTAGATCCCAGGACAGGATCTGGCTCAGCTCTGATGGGGTCAAATTCTGATTGACCAGGGAGGGAGATTTCCACTAGCAAGAGACACAATGCTAGGGAAGTGAAATGTGGTGTGTCTAACAAGACAGCATCTATCTATCACTTATCTGTCTGTCTATCTATCTATCTATCTATCTATCTATCTATCTATGTATCATCTACTTAGGTCTGGTGGACCTTAAACTCACCAACTTCATATACATTGTTTTAGTTGATTACTTTTAGTTTATTACAACAAGCTCAGAAAACATCTTGTGATAGGTGATCTTGATATGTATATATAGGGAGAGAGACAAAGAGAGGGAGGGAGGGGGGAGGAGAGAGAGAGAGAGAGAGAGAGAGAGAGAGAGAGAATAGGTAGATGAGAGGGAGGGAGGGAGGAAGAAGGGTTTCCAATCCCTCACACACTCACCCAAATTGACCTTGACCTTCAGATCCTTGGGCCCCGCCCTCCCAGTGCAGGGATTACAGGAATGTGCTAGAGACCAAACTCTTTGACTAACTGAGATACACTCCTAGCCTGGAAGCTTCCCCATGCCACATTTGTTCAGTGTAGTGTGTGTGTGTGTGTGTGTGTAGAACAATTTACAGGAGTTGGTTCTCTCCTCCTACCCTGATGTCAGGCTTGGAGCAGGTACCCCACACCCTGAGCCATCTCGCCAGCGCAGTGCACTTATTTCTGACAAAGCAGTGTAGAAGAGGTATTCCCAAGGATGTACCTGCGGTGATGAAAAATACCCATGAGTGCGATAGTTCACGGCAGCAGCTCCAACCTTCAGAGATAAGAAAGGGTTAACTAGAAGGTGGTCCTTGGAAGCCTGGAGTATCATAACACACTGGAAGGAGGGAGGAAGCCCTAACAGGCGCCTGAGCCCTTCCCTTTGGGCTATCTGACTGCAGAGACAATAGGTCCCAAAGAACTGGAATTTCCGCAGGAATCTTACCTAGGAGGACAGTGAAGTCTGGGGCCAGCCAGAGAAGGACGTGGACCCTCCCAGCCCACCTTGCGAGAAAGTGATGGCCCAAATGATGCTGAAGACACACCCTGACCAGGGATGCTTAGGCGTGCCGAGTAAGCCTAAGCTTCACGCCAAAAGCCTGAACATACGGGGCCATTGGACCTCTGTATCTGTCCCTTTTCCAAATGTGCACACTGAATAAATATCCTTTCTCTGCTTTTCCTCTGTTTGTCACTTCACTTGGCTTACGGTGGATAAGCTTGTCAGGGCTGCCGGGCCCTTGGCTTTGATCCTTAAAATTCTGGTAACAGTAATATACAATTGTAAAAATAAGTAAGACTTCTATAACCTGATATAAAGAATTTTCTATATTATTATTATTATTATTGCCAGAAATAAGCCCTAAACACAAGGAATACAGAACACAGTTTTTGTTGTTGTTGGGTTGAGTTTTTTGTTTCGTTTTGTGTTTTAGAGACAAGATCTCATGTAGCCCAGGCTGGCCTCTAAACCTCTAAAGACAAGATCTCATGTAGCCCAGGCTGGCCTCTAGCCCTCTATGTAGCTGAGTAAGACCTTGAATTCATAACACTCCTGCCTCCAGCAGTGACTACAGGGTGGAATCTGTGGGTTTGACTGGTGGCTGGGTGAACTTTTCACTTAGTGCAGACTTTGGAGTTGTGCTAAATGTAGAAATGCAAGAAAAAAAAACTGCAGAGTCAAAAGAATGGGGGAGAGATACAGTATGGAATACAAATAAAAAAAAACCCAAAAAACCTTAAATGTAATTCAAAAGAGGAATAGTCAGCCAGGCGTGGTGGTGCACGCCTGTAATCCCAGCACTTGGTGAGGCAGAGGCAGAAGGATCTCTGTGAGTTCATGGCCAGCCTGGTCTACAAAGTCCAGGACAGCCAAGAATTCAGGACACCCAGGGCTACACAGAGAAATTCTGTCTCAAAAAACAAAAAACAAACAACAATAACAAAACAACAACAGCAAAGAGAGGAACAGTCAGCGACGGGCATGGAGGGCAGAGCTAACTGCATGAGCATGCTCGGACCGACACCCTCAGAGCAAAGGGAGGACACAACAGTCAGTGAGGGGCATGGGGGGGGCAGAGCTAACTGCATAAGGTGCTCTGACCACCACCCTCAGAGCAACGGGAAGACACAGCAGACTTAACCATCAGCACAGGGCTGCTAGCCGCAGTGACCTGCCTGCTGGACTAAGTGCCAGTTACCTTGAGGGAACAGGAAGCAGGTCTCATGGCCAGGAGAGAGACACGCATCAGCAGTGGAAACAGAAGTGTGTGCTGTAGTGTTTAACTGAAATTGGAAGCATCAGAATAAATGTATGTTCCCTTTCTCACACCTGCACCTACACACACACCCCCCCACACACACACACACACACCTTTTTCAGATTATGTTCACATACATTTTAATCCATGTAGCCCAGAATGACCTCAAACTCCCAATTCCCTGGTTGTCTTCTAAGTACTAGAATTATAACTTACATACAGCTACTCACAGTCATGCCCTGGTTGAATTCATGACTTTCAATATATGAAGGTGTGTGTGTCTGCGTGTGTCCGTGTGTGTGTGTGTCTGTGTCCATGTGCGTGTGTGCGTGTGTGTGTGTGTGCGTGCGTGTGTGTGTGTTTAGTTCTGCTGAGAAACCCAGAGGCACTGATGGTTTAGGAGCAACGCTGCAGCCTGGAGCCCACCCTGGTGTCTATAAACAATCTCTTTTCCACTGAGAAGAGCCGGTGCTTGCTGGGTAAATGACTAAGTCCAGGGTCTAAAGGCTGGAGCAGGGAAATGGAGCCTGCTCTGAAGCAGACACTAAAACCATCTCCTAAGAATGGCGGGAAAGGATATCGAGCCAGTTTGAGGAACTATTGGCTCCTGGATGGTGCTGGGGAAGGGGCAATCCTCATTCTCAACGGGGTCCCCACTGGTGAGTCCACCAGTGTCAGTGAATAGTCCCACGCCCAAGGTCACATGAGCCACTGTGGTAAAATTCAGTGAGTCACAAAACAAAACAAAAAGGCCTGAGGGGGCTGGGGGTAAGAGCATTTGCTGCCCTGGTAGAGGACCCAGGTCCCCTTGCTAGCACCCACATGCACTCACTCACAGCCATCCTGACTGCTGTTCCAAGGGACCCCTCGCCCTGGTCTGCCCTCTGCAGGCACCAGGCACGTGTGGAGCACACTGCCACATTCAGACCAAACACTCACACACATGCAGCATTTTCAGTCTTAAGAGAAAAGACATGAACACGACAGAGGGACTCAGAGAGAGGACAGAGGATTGACATGTGTGGGAGGGGGAGATGGAAGGCAGCCGAGGGTAATCAGAACGCAACGTGTAGGTTTGAAATCGTCAAAGAATAAACTTAATTAATAAACCAGTTTGAGAAACTCCCTCTCGGTAAATCTGGGGATAATAATAATAGTAGTAATGATGGGCTACCAATGCACTAAATAAACCAGGACCCCGGAGGCCCGTGCTTCTGTAAGTAAACAAACCAACACAGACAACCGAAGGAGACACTCTTCCCACTGCAGAACATGCAGAAAAGTGGAGAAGACAGGACAGAGTGCAGAGGCACAGGATGAAGGTCTGAAGGACAGGATATCCACACATATCGATACATTTGATAGATTTTTACCTGCAAAGGTAAAAAATAACACCCATAGCGGAAGGCTTTAGAAGATGCCATCTCACCCTGTGACTGGGGTTGACACTGAGAAGAGCGTAAGGCCGCTTTAGGAATGTGCCCATCAAGAATGGAGAGTTTTAATCTAAGTGTGAGAAGCCATCAGACAATGCCAAGGTGGAAGAAGAGCTGTAAAATCCCACGCCATGTCATGAACAACAGGTACAACCTAAGCCAGAGAGCTCCCTTTCGCTCCCAACACCCACTGGTGGCTCTCAGTCTGTTATCGCAGCTCTACTAGCCCTGATGCCCTCTGTGGCCTCCTCAGGCCCCAGTGCCTTCCCACGCCTGCACACAAAAATAAACAATAATTTTCCTAAGGGGGGGGCAGAGTATACATTGCACCCATGTACATGTGTGTGGAAAACCACGAGCAAACTGGAGAGTCTGGGCGGAAAAGAGTTTATGGGATTTCTTTGTACTATTCTTAAATTTTTTACTCTAAGGCTAAATTATACTAAAGTTAAAAATTGTGAGCCGGAGGCCAGGTATGGTGGCATGCGTACTTCTAATCTTAGCACTCAGGAAACCAAGGCAGGTAGAGCATCTCTGTGAGTTCCAGACCAGCCAGGATATACAGTGAGATCCTGTCTCAAAAAATAAAAAGTAGCCGGGTAAGGTGGCACATGCACGCCTCTAATCCCAGCCTGGTCTACAAAGCGAGTCCAGGATAGCCAGGGCTACACAGAGAAACCCTGTCTCGAAAAAACAAAACAAAACAAAACAAAAATCCCAAAAAGCAAAAAATAATAAGTAATTTTTGAAATTGCAGCTAACCATCCTCGTTCTGACGTGAACCTGACCTAAAGCGGTTCCGCTTTCTTGTTAGGTTGACACACACTACAGAACAAGCCATGGCTGTAGCAGGACAGCACTGAATACCACACACAGCTCACACAGGTGAGGCAGCCAAGCCTGCCTTCTGTGTAGAAACTTAAAGTGCCAAGTTAAAAAATTGTTTCTAGAGCCAGGCCCGGTGGCACACGCCTTTAATCCCAGCACTCGGGAGGCAGAGGCAGGCGGATCTCTTGTGAGTTTGAGGCCAGCCTGGTCTACAAAAAATGAGTCCAGGACAACCAGGGCTACACAGAGAGACCCTGTCTGGAAAACAAAAACAAAAACAAAACAAAACACCCTTGTTTCTGTTTTCATGAGCACAGTGTAATTTCTTTCCACTTACTGAAGATCCCTTCTTGAGATGGGCACAAGCTTGACCTGAGTTTGACCCCCAGAACTCGTTCAAATGCAGTGGTGTGCACCTGTAACCCTAACACTCCTGCGAAGAGCCAGAAGACAGAGACGGGAGAATCAGCAACGCTTACAGAACACCTAGCCCGGAACGCTCAGTGTGGAAGCAACAGGAGAAACTGCCAGAAAAAGAAAGGGAGGGAGGGAGGGAGGGAGGGAAGGAGAGAGGAAAAAGGAAGAAAGGGAGGGAGGGGTGGGTGGGAAAGAGGAAAGGAGGGAGGAAGGGAGGGAGGAAAAAGGGAGGGAGGGAGGGAGAGGCAGGAAGAAAAAAAAAGAGAGGAAGGAAGAAAAAAAAAGCTTTTGTCTTTTTAAAGTATTTATTTATTTGAGGGGGCACACATGCCCACTTGAATCTTGAGACAAAATAAAATTTTCTTCTGTTAAATTGCTTTCTGTGGAGCATTTGGTCACAGTGACTATCTAATTCCCAAAACAAAACAAAAAAAAAAAGCAGAGATTGAATGTGTCTCATCAAGCCAAACAACCAAGGACAGAGTGAGCACATATGTGTCAGGTGTCAGCACAAAGAATGGAAACGGGTGTCCAAGACTCAGCCTGTGCAAAGCAGGAATTTTATCTCTTTACTGACCTAAATAATGGGCAACTAGAAATAACAGCATTAAAGTCCCAACTAAGGACAAAATGTAATTGTTCTCTGAAGAAAAGCTTAACCCTAGAAGCAGAAAACAGCTAGGAAAAGACAATTGGGTGTATGATCTGGCCTGCCCATCCCTGGTAAGTGAGCCATTTTGTCAGGCCTCCTGACAGGCAAGCTAGAGCGTTAGCCATCACTGCTCATCCAGAAGCGACGTGATGTCTGGGGTTTGTACCGGCAAACAGAAGAAAGTGTGAGGTTGTTGGTGAAAGGAGACTGCTCAGGAGTCGTGGCTGGTCGTGTAGCCCAGTGGGCAGAGCGCTTGCACACAGCCCTGGGTTCTAGTCCTGCCTCCTTGGAGAGCCCTGAACTCCACAGGCTCAGGCAGCAGGACTGTCATGAGTTTGGTGTGAATTCGCACACCATCCTCAGCTATAGAGTGAAAAAAAAAGCAAAGGAAACATACCCATAATTTTTAAAAAGTTAAAACAAACAAAACCACTCTCGGAGCAATGAAGTCATCGTACCCGAGCTCACCCACCTGTCTTTAGGGTGGCGGGAGAAATACTCAGCAGGTGCAGGCCTGAGGGAAGAACTCCAGGGGCGCAGGGCAGCCAGTGACCAGCTATTGCTCCAGTTCCAGACGATCCAAAGTCCTCTTCTGGCCTCCAAGGGTACCAGGCACACGTGTGACACATAGGACACCTGCAGGCAATTGTATAAGTTATAAAAACAATTGGAAAAAAAAAAAAAAAAGGCTTAGCTTGGCACTGACGGCGCACACCTTTAATCGCAGCACTTGGGAGGCAGAGGCAGGCAGATCTCTGGGTTCGAGGCCAGCCTGATCCACATAGTGAGTCCAGGACAGCCAGGGCTACACTAAGAAACTCTGTTTCAGAAAAAAAGCAAAAAAAGGAAAAACAAAAAAATGGGGTGTCAGTACTGGAGAAACGGCTCAGAGGTTAAGAGCACTGTCTGCTCTTACAGAGGTCCTGAGTTCAATTCCCACAACCATATGGTGGCTCACAACTATCTATGATGATATCTAGTGCCCTCTTCTGGTGCACAGGTGTACATACAGGCAGAGCACTGTATACATACTAAATAAATAAATAAATGAAAACTTGACGCCGCGCATGTGCGTGCACACACACACACACACAAGGGGAGGGGGATTTTGCCAGTACTAACACATATACATATTATAAATTCTTTAAATATGTTAGAGGGTTTTCAAAATGAAAAACTAAAATGGAATATACCAATCTTTGTACACCAAGTATAATAAATAATAATATAGGGGCCAGAATTTTAAAATCAAGTTTTCTAAGGCTAAGGTGTAGCTAGGTGGTCAGTGCTTACCCAGCACAAGGGATGTCCTATGTTCAATCCCTGACACACTGCAATAAACAAGTAATTAAATAAATATGAAAATAAAATGTATTCACATAGCTTGGAAGGGAATAAGTATTCCTCCCTTTTAAGAAAACATGAAGGAATTGCCTTGGCTTCTGCAGGATACCTGTGGAGATCGCTCCATTTACAAACATGCCATGGACTAGAAAGCTTTCGATTAAGTTCCTGCCTTCCAAAGCGTGTACTAACTTTACCCACGCATTTATTAATTCATTTTTGGTGGACGTGATCCAGCTCTGTTTTCACACATCATAATGCTTGGTCTATAAAAAACCATGTGCATCATGATAAATGTTTTTAATTTTTTTCACATCTGGTCACCTAGTCTCAGGCTATGGCAGCATTTGTTCCTGCTTCCTGTAAGGGGCGGCGATAATTAGTTTCCGCTGTCATTCCGGGTTTTTCACACCAGCGAGTGATTAGCCGCCACGGGCTGCAGGAGACAGAGTCCGACCGGAAAGTCTCTTTTCAGATGTTCCCTCAGGAGGCTGAACAAACCCAAGGCAAACAAGGACCAAACTCACGTAGCTAACGGAGACTGACGCGTAACATACAACCCACATACATAGCACATAGCACAATCCACAGCAGACGATCCCTACGCAGCTGCTGCAGGGACCGACGCCACGGGGCAGGCACCGCCCAGCCTCAAGCTCGTCGCTGCCACAGTGCTTCCTGAGTATCATTCTAAACTATGCAGGCATCCAAAAAAATTATGAAAAATGTGGGTCTGTGTGTGCGTGCAAACAGTCGTGGGCTATATAGTCAGGGGTGTAGCACACAGGTAATGTTGTTTCATAAGACCGAATGGCCTGGCCAGGTGTGGTGGTCCACATCTTTAATCCCAGCACCCGCAAAGAAAGCAGAATATTTCTGTGAGCCAGCCAGGGACTCATAGGGAGATCTGTTCTGACTTAAAGGAAAAGGAAAAAAGAGCGGTCCAGTGATATCATATCCATTTTGGATAAAGTCATAATGAAATCACCTAACAACAACAGGTTTCTGGGTGTATGGCTACTGTTAATTGATCAGTGTGCCCTCTAATAACATCAAAAGCCAGTTGTCTTTTTCAAAGTTTTAGTAATTTAGATTCTTTTATTATTAAAGATTTATTTATGTATTACTATGTACACAGTGCTCTACTTGCATACACACCTGCAGAGCAGAAGAGGGCATCATATCTCATTATAGATGCTTATGAGCCACTATGTGGTTGCTGGGAATTGAACTCAGGACCTCTAGAAGAGCAGTCAGTGCTCTTAACCACTGAGCCATCTCTCCAGCCCGTCATTTGGATTCTTTTTGTTTTGCTTTGTAAATGTCTAACCTATAGGTTTATTTGTCAGACTTTTAAAATTACTTTTATTTTCTCTCTCTCTCTTTCTTCTCTCTCTCTTTCTCTCTCTCTCTCTCTCTCTCTCTCTCTCTCTCTCTCTCTCTCTGTGTGTGTGTGTGTGTGTGTGTGTGTGTGTGTGTGTGTGGACAAGTGCCTGTGAGTGCCCAAGGAGGCCAGAAGATGGCATCAGGTCCCATGGAGCTGGACTCCCAGTAGGTGGTTTTGAGCCTTCTGATGTGAGTGCTAAGGATTGAACCCAGGTCCTCGAACTCAGCCACCTGGTCCTCTCTCCAGCTCTTGTCTCACTTCTTAAAACCAGGTTGTTCTTTCTTACAGCTGTGCAGTCTCCTCTGGAACAGAGTCTGTCTTGTGTGTGCTGGAACTGTTTACTCTGGTTCCGTTGCACTTGAGAAAATGAACAAACAAAATGCTTTTTTTCTTTTCTTTCTTTTTTCTTTTGGTCTTTTGAGACAGAATTTCTCTGTGTGTAGCCCTGCTTGTCCTGGACTCATTTTGTAGACCTGGCTGGCCTGGAACTCACAGAGATCCACCTGTCTCTGCCTCCCGAGTGCTGGGATTAAAGGCGTGCACCACCACCTCAGCCTCTTGAGTGCTGGGATTGTGGGGTGTGCTACATTCCTGGCTCTGCTTTTGAAACACATTCTAAATTTCTCCTTCTATTAGTGAAATGCTTATAGACATGTGCATCTTGTGCTGATGAGAGTAAAGGGCTGGGAAACTAGTGGCCTGAGGTCACTCTCAGGAGCTCAGGTAACGGTGGAAGGGGAGGCACAGCTCCACAGGGTTGTCCTCTGACCTCCGCACACGTCCCTCCTGTATCCTCCACCTACACAATACTAAACACACACATACACTCTCATGTCCCTTTATCATTTCTGTGTTTGGTGTTCTAACTTGAAAGGCTTCCTACTCCATGCCTCCTTCTAGAACACGGTGACACACTCTTAACAGCACCATTAGAATACACTTCTGTGCATTAAAAAAAAATTTTTTTTCCTTCAGGAGTTAAGGGGGGGATAGCCCTGGCTGTACTAGAACTTGCTGTGTAGACCAGGCTGGCCTCAAACTCACAGATATCCACGTGCCTCTGCCTCCTGAGTGATGGGATAAAACGTGTGCACTACCATGCCTGCCATTAAATTTTACATACCCTTTTCTTTTCTTACTCAAACAGGTTTTCCTGTGTAGCCCTGACTGTCCTGGAACTCTATAGACCAGGTTGGCCTCAAATTTAGACACCTGCATGCCCCTGCCTCCAAGTGCTAGGATTAAAGGCTTGCATCACACCATGCCTAGCTTTCCAGCTTTATTTCTTAACTAAAGTACCCTTTTCTAAATTACATGAACTGCAGCACTGTTTGTCTATTAAAACACAAGCCGGGCGTGGTGGCGCACGGCTTTAATCCCAGCACTCGGGAGGCAGAGGCAGGTGGATCGCTGTGAGTTCGAGGCTAGCCTGGTCTACAAAAGTGAGTCCAGGACAGCCAAGGCTACACAGAGAAATCCTGTCTCAAAAAACAAACAAACAAAAAAACAAACCACAAAACAGAAAAATAACTGCTATTATTTCATGGAATTTGCTTTGAACTTAGGAATGACTCAGGGGGGCAAACCTCAAGCACTCTTTGCTGCCGGAACCTCACTAGGAAGTTGCCCTACTAAGCGGAAGCTCCTCTCTGCTTCTCAGTCTCCCTGCATGCTCCTCAGTGGGGCCTTCAGGTTTTCTTTGTAAGCCTGGGGCATATTTCTTGTTAATTTTATTCCTAGATAATTTATCAATTTCTTGCTATTATAAATGGTTCCTCTACAGGTTTAGGTAGCAATAATGTAATAAAGAGAAACATGTCAATGGATTAACCTTTTGATGGGAAGGAAGTTAAAAAACTCTTGAGATGTTTGGCCCTTACTGTGTAAAAATATGTACTTATCCCAAACAATGTTTAAAGAAAAGTCACAACAGTCTGCCTCTTGCAATTATAATACTTGAAGGCAAATGAGTTTCTAAGGTAGCTAATGGGCTGGCTTTCAAGGGCGGAGGTACAGCTCAGTGGTGGTGTTTGCCTACACAGGCCCTTCCTGGTTTCATCCATGGTCTACAGAGTGAGTTCTAGGCCAGCCAGGGATCTAGAAAGCCTTGTTTATCCCCACCTCAGAAGGCACCACAGAAAAGCGTTCCAGCAGCCAGACTCTGCCCCACACGGTAGGAAGAGGAGAAAGGGCTCCTGAGCTCAGCCTGACTCAGTGCATGTGTTCCCAGATCCCTGTGCTCCTGCTGGCGCTCTCTCTCTCCCTCTCTCTCTCCTCTCCGCCCCCCCCCCCCCCCCCGCGGCTATGATTAGGAATCAGCAAGAAATGAAAATGACAAATGTGTGCACACACACGAGCTGATTCTCTCCAACACAGAAATTTGGACTTAAGAGGGCAGAGTTGCAGGCTGGAGAGATGCTCAGAGGGTGAGAGCACTACCTGCTCTTCCCAAGAAGTCCAACTCAGTAACCCCTGGGGTGGAGGTGGGGCAAAGCCCTCTTCTGGCCTCCAAGGTGAGCCTGCGCTCACGTAAATAAACCACCCTCCCCCATGTGCACATGATTGAAAAATAAATCGTTTTTATCTAAGAGATAGACCAAAAGAAAGCCAGCGCTACTTAGGAAAGAGTGGGCCATTTTGGAGGACAAGGTACCTGAGTTTCGGTGTCTCTGACGCTAAGGTCGATCGCTGCCTTCATTATCTGTTTGACCTTCTAGAATGACAGAGTCCCTTGAAAGCCAGGTAATCTATGCCCAGTTACGCCTTTTAGCCATGTCACATTTGGATGTGTTGTTCATGATGTCGTGACTGGCTAGGCTACTAAATGAATGTTTAAACGTTTCAGAAACTATGAAGCACCATCAAGTTACAGGATGTTGAAAACAAAGGATTAAAGGCCGGAACTATTCTAAAGGCCACTGTCCGAGGAAAACCAGAGCGCTCATCCCAAAGACACAATAGATCATTAACTCTGAGCTGAATGGCCGATGGGTGGGGAGTATGGCCCAGGGAACCCGGATTTGGATGGGATCCTCCGCCCCCCCCCCCAGACGTATTCTACCATAAACTGTTTGTCACACACTCAGCTATAAATAAATGCATCAAATACCCTGGTGGGATGAGTGGAGGGAAGCTACAGAGACACCTCATGTGCTTGTGGCATTTGTAGCCTGTGGCAGTTAAAGTTGGTAGAAGCTGCTGGTCTGCTGAGTCAGCGCCTTCTTAGGAGCTTAACTGCCGGTCAGGGGAGGCCGGATACAGAGGTAGTGATAAATGACCAGGAAGGGGACCCGAGATACATCCGGATAATTTGGGTCTGGATTGGTATCATTCCAACTCTTCCCCAGACAGGATGATCTCATCAGGTAGCCAGGGTGCAGAATCAACACTGGTGTGGCTTTTCTAAGGTTCTTCAGTCCACTTCACCTAGGTAAAGAAGAGTGACTTCTGCTATGGAAAAAGAGAGGGGTGGGGCTTGGCTGGAGAGATGGCTCAGAGGTTAAGGGCTCTGACTGCTCCTCCAGAGTTAATTCCCAGCAACCACGCGGTGGCTCACAACCATCTATAATGTGATCTGGTGCCCTCTTCTGGCCTGCAGGTGTACATGCAGGCAGAGCACTGTATACATAGTAAATAAATAAATCTTAAAGGAAGGGTGAGGGACTGTGCAGGTTTACAGAAAGTGAACCACTAAGTGTCAACTACCTTTACTCATACCTCAAGAAGATAATTACCCTGATAATGTTGATAAACTCACCCAGGCCAGCCCCTGCAGGCAAAAGACAATGGTTAGCTTCCTCCTTGGGCAGCCAGAACTCCTCAGACCTAAGATGTGACAAATGATTACAGGTTCCTTGTGCAGTGTTGGGAGCACAGCGGCCTGCATATTTTATAAATATCTGCCCTCGCTGCGCTGCAAGCAAAGGAGATTCGATGACTACGCGAGTCAGCCTTCCCCACCAGGGCAGCACCTGATGGCAATCATACCTAACTAACTGTCCAGATGAAACAAACACCTCCCTCAGGCGTTTGACAGACCAGGTGCCAATAATAATAATTACACTTACTGCTACCGGCCTGTTTTCTCAGCCTTCCCAAGTCTGCGCCCGTTGAGTTTTTTGCCTGCTCTAGAGTCTGCAGACGGCGAAAAGTTAACTAACTTGTCTTTTAACAGCTCTGCTGGGCTTAAGGCACCAAATGGCACGGTGTGTATGGCAAAGCAGAAAACAGTAGACAATGGCGAACGTGAGAGCGCAAGGCAAAGGCTCCGTTGCGCTTAGACAATTCGATTAAAAAGCAATAAGAACTCAGTAAATAGCACGTGGCAACAGCCAGCTAGCCCAAAATCAACTGAATCAGTTACACAGAGAGGCTCTGAGAGGCTCTGAGAAGTGGCACAGCCAGAAGCGAAGCTTGTTTTTTCCGCCGTGCAGACAGCGGATAAAATACATACATATATATGTATATATTGCGGGTGTTATGAGCTCATGCTGAGGGGTCGTTTCCCTTTTCTGGAGTTGTAGAAGACCCGGGGGCGGCGCGCAGTCCTGCAGGAACGCTAAGCTCCTAAGGAGCTTGGCTCAGGCCTTCAGTGGTGGAGTCGGGCCGAGGTGGGGGAGGGGCGCCTCGGGGCTCCAGCTGATCGCAGAATCCGGCCAGTGCGCTCCCGCTTCCTAACCGCCTCGAAATGATTTACACGAGCAGGAGGTGTGCATTGGCGGGGTCCAGCTGGCCTTCGCGTCACGGTGAGTTTTTAAAATTCTGCGGTTTTTTTTTTCTCTCTTCTCCCCTCCTAGTTTGAAAGAGGCTTCTCCCCCGCCCCCTCCTACTCGCCCTGTAAAGTTTGTTTTCAAAACCGTAAACTCGTTTTCCGTCTCCGTTGCCCTGAGAATCGCATTCATTTAGCCGGGCTGACTTGGAGAAAAGAAAAACTACCTTTGTGCACATAATGTAGAGCCACCGCGCTGCTGCGGATAACCGCCGAGGGGGAACGTTTCGGCCTGGCGCTGCCCGCCGTGTGGGTTGGGGTTTTAGCGGACCCCAGGCGGGTCCCGTGGAGTGGTTCCCACCCCCACCCCGCTCCCTCCGAAGCCACTGTCCGTGTTAGCAAACAAAGCAGTCACCGGCGGGTCCCCCCACCAGGCAGGCTCCTGCCACTCACGCGGTCCAGCTCCTCCTCCTCCTCCTGGCGTCTCTCCTCCCTCCGCTCCCGAGTTCCTAGCGGATGCGAGCCACCAATCCCAGCTACAAACACCCCTTCAAAACCCGGAGCGAGGCGGCCCTCCAACGGGCGGCCCCCTCCCCGCACCACATCAGTCCCGAACCCGGGGCGCAGCAGCTGAGTCACCGCCAGCCTGGTCCCCGGAAAGCGCTGCGCCCCGGCCAGTTTGCAGAGGGGGCTTGCCAGCCGCTGGGTTCTCGCTGGGCACCGTCCTACCACCGCCTCCTGCGCTGATTTCCGCGTGCGCCCCTTTACCGAGCACTCTGCAAGCCACAGGATTTGGGGGGAGGGGAAGGGGGTGTCGTTTTATAAGGTTCCTGCCTTCTTAGAGTAACGCTTCCTCCAGTTGATTTAATTTTGGAAAAACCACCCCCAGCTTCTTTAAACTCTGGGTTTTCAACGCACTCCCCGGAGGGTTTGTCTTTGGGAAAGGGGGCGCGGCGGAGGCTTGCTTTAATTTCCAAAGTAATCGTAAACAGGCTCCAAAGTCTAGTGGGTCATCCGGTGACCGCCTTAGTGTGACTCGGCTTTAACCTTGTTTTCACCGGTCTGTCTCCTGCCGGATCTCCACCGAGGTCACAAAACCAGAACAGCCACAGAGCCGAAACTGGAGACAGACACTGACAATGACGTCGCCGCCAGGCTTATTTACGTTTGGGTTTTTTCTTCTTCTTTTTTTTAAGTTATGGGGAAAGTCTCCCATGGCATGTGACAGTTGGTTTGCTTTTTTTTTTTTAAACAGCCAGGCATAAGTAAAAACTAGACCCAGAAGTACGGGCATGAGTGTCTTGAAGTCAGCCAAAATAGCATCTGGCTTGTGTTTGGGGTGTGTGTGTGTGGGGGGGTGTCATCGTGGAACTCCTTTTGGGTCGCCCCTCTTAAGCAAAATAAACCAATAGGAACGAGTGTTAACTTAATGGCTAGTTTCTGTTTGAAATACTGAAGCCTGGAGGGGGCCACAAAGTGCACACTGCTTACGGAAACGGACGGACAGCCCCGGCGTGGCCACCCATCTTGTTATAAAGGCGAGAAGGTGTTGGTGATGGGGGGGGGGGTGTCTCAGCAGGGCGCACATGCACCCCGGCCGTCCCCAAGCCCAGACGTTTAAAGAGCATGTGAGCGTGACAAGTGTCTGTCCGCAACGTGTTGGATTTCGAAACTGCCTTGCAATCCAATCCGGAACTCGGAGCTTTAGCCCGGGGGAACAGACATTCGCCCAGTGTGCCTATGTCTGTGTGCCCCCTCCCCCTCAACTGTCGTTGTTGGAAGAAGAGTCCACGAGGAGGAGGGTGTGCCGTGCCCCGCCCGAGTGTCAATGGCAGCTGCGCCTTCTGGAAGAAGTTGGTTCTTGTCTGGAATACTTTTACTTTGGTGCCTCACCCCTTGAATCAGAAGCCGCTGCCTCTGGCGGCTGGAGTAGCGACCGTAGAGTTTGGGGCAGCTGTCAAAAACAAGGGTGGAGGTGTCTTCCCTGGGGTGGACAGGAAAAGGAGCCGTCCTTAACCCTCTCCCCATCTGTTGCACAGTAAACGCACTCTTCGCCAGCCCCAGAAGGAAAGGCCCCAAAAGACCTGGTGTGGTCGCGGAGGGCTGAGGGATATGGGCCGTACTCACGGACTGGCAGGCATGACCCTGTTTCTGGGCTCCGCCACCCTGGAGAGGGGCAGACGTTTCTCTCCCGCGTACCAGGGTTGTGGAGCTGGAAGGTGCGGGGGAGGGGCAGAGGAGCGGCGGCGCGGGCGGGGGATGGGGCGGGCGGCTGGGGGCGGAGGCAGGACCTCCTGTACCTTCCCTCTGCTCTCTCACTCTGACAGCGCCGAGGTGCGCGGAGTGGAGCGGGAAACAAAGGAACCGAGTAGGGAGGGGAGTGAGTTGGGCCAGGGAGAACCCCCGGCTGGCTGCCAGAAGATCCCGGCTGGAGGAAGCCCAAGTGTCACTTGAATTCCAACCCAGGAGCCAGCGCCTGGGACCCGAGCACCTTGTTTTAGCTTTAGTGGCTGGGGCACTGTCCTGTAAGTTACCGGAGCAGGAGTAAAGGAGGACCACCGCCTGAGCCCCCCGCCACTCCGGCTGCTGGCCCCTAGAAACCCCAGCTTCACCTCTCGCTGGGACGCGAGGTCCAGAATGAAAAGCAAGAAAGGTAAGGTTGCGGTGGGCTGTGAGTAACCAAGGCACCGGTGCGGGACATGTGCGGGCCGCGTCAGGTCGGGGGACACTCACTTGGTGGACTTTTTCCGCCCAGTGTCCCCCACGACTGGAGCAGTGGCCGTTCCCTTTGTTGAGGCTGTGTCTGGAATGGCAGTTGCTGTTCTTTTCCTTCTAGACACAACACGAGGGGCTGTTGTGGGGAGAATCAGCCTCGCCACGCTGCTGGCACGTTGTCAAGAAACACGCTCAGCGCCTTGTTTGTGCGCCTCCAAGTTTCATTGTCTTCGCTGACACCCCAACGCTCGGCCCCGCCGCCGCATGGTTTCTAGTGGTGTTTCTGGGGTTGGGGTGTGGGGTCGGTGTTCAAAGGAACCCTCGCACCTCGTTTTCCTCTGCGGGGGAGGGGGGAGTTAGTCCTTGGCGCATTCCAGCCGCCTTACCTTTTGTCTAAAAGTTTGGTTCCGGGTGCTCTCCCACCGGATCCTGGCACTGTTTTTTTAGGGGATGTGGTATTTTTCACTATCAAAGGAATGTAAGCTCAGACCCAATCATACCGCTCTACAGTGAACAAGCTTTGGAAAGCTGGACTTTAAAAATTACTAGCTCCGAAAACTTTTCCCACGATGAGTTTGGGACAGTGTGGGCTAGTAGAACAAAAGTATCATGCAGTCAAGATGTGTCCAAGTGTGACAAGCAGGCTTGGCTGTAAGTGCACACAGAGCGAGGCTGTCATTGTTTCCACCGAGCTTTACAAGAAAAACTTGCCGTCAGTCTGGTTTAAAAACAAAATA
Source organism: Acomys russatus (assembly GCF_903995435.1). NCBI lineage: Eukaryota > Metazoa > Chordata > Mammalia > Rodentia > Muridae > Acomys > Acomys russatus. Next base: position 58,854,514 of record NC_067148.1, on the reverse strand, counting down.
CACAGGGGAGGAAAGGGGAAAAAAAAACCCCAAAGGTCAAAAACTGTGAAGTCCCTTTTGAAGCTAACTTTGGAATCCCTGACTGGGAGGTCCCTCGAGTGTTCAGTCCGTGGACTGGAGTTGGCTTTTCTGTTGTGATTTATGTGGACTGGTTCAAAACAGAAGTTAGTCGCTTGGGGAAGCTAGCGAGATGGGATCGCTGCTGCGCATGCCCAGGAGCTTCCTCGAGTTTGTTACTCCACATTCTTTCAGACCCAGACCGCGACTGCAGTTCCAACGGAACACGGTTACGGCAGCCTCCCCCCAACACACGCCCCACGGGGTTTCTCTCCGCTCTCTACCATAGAGTTGTGCGGACGTAGTTCCGTGAGAGACCCTGAAACATACGGAACTCATGAAGACCTCGGGTCCTTAGTTAAGTAGGCCTCCTTGCACATCTCCACCATGGGACACAGAACGTGGGCGCTTAGAGTTGGGGACAGTTTAACTGGGCTGTGCGGAAGGCTTGGGGAATCCTCTAGAGAGCCGTGACACCCTTGACAAGACCGGACCCCGTGGGGGGCGTTCTGCTCCAACTGCATCTAAATGAGGGTAGTTTGGTTTTGTGTGGTTCCTGGGCGCGGAATGCAAAGCTGGTTTCCGGGGGGGGGGGGCGCTGACACTAGCCTCCCACTCATGTACCACCCTCTTGGGTGTCCCCTTCCTCAGATGGGAGGTCTGGGGAAAACATCACTGGTCCTCAGGCCCCGAGTGCGCCGGTCCTGCAAGTCAACCCCCGACTCACGGAAACAATGAATGGTGACGTGGTGGAGGGGAAACTTTGCTGCGGCCGCTTCAGCCGCTTCTCTCTCGTGGGGGAGAGCCGAGACTGCTGGTGTTGTCCCGGCGCCTTTCCCTTTTTAGGCTTCCCCAGCACATGGTCCGGGAAGAGGGCAGACTCTTGAGGTTGCTGGCTGCACCGCCCCGTTCCTACTCCCAGCTCGGTTGCTAACTTGTGCAGTTAGCAGGCGGGCTTCAGCTGGCGCTGGAGAACTCTGAAGAACAAAAGCTGCGTGCTGTCCTCGGGCTCCTCCCTCTCCAGCGAGCCTCCACAGCCCTTGCCTGCCCCCCCTCCCCCCTGAGACTGACTACCTGGGAGGGGAGGGCGAGCTTCCCTGTCTTTGGGCCAGGACTGCTTAAACCTGTCCTGCCTATTGTCTGCCTTAGGAAAGTGAACATTTATCCTTTCAGCTTTCCTTAAAACAAAGATTGGTTTGTGATAATAAAGTGCCCTCTTAGAAAGCAGCCAGAAAGAGCTCAGAAAATGTCTTCGGAACAGGCTAGTAGAACATCCCCAAGTGCCCTCGTGGGTCTCCAAGCCTGTTGAATGTGTTTAAGGGCTGAGCTAGCCGGGTTCCTTCCTGTGGATGTGGTGACCAGGGTAACTTGTCCAGAGAGAGAGAAGAGACTTTTTAGGTTTCATTTTCCTTTACCTTTTCCTTATATCCCTTTTTCTAGTCTCATGTATCTTTAAAATCCAAGCTCTCCCCACCCCACCCCCAACCTCGATGTTCACAGCTTCAGAAAAAGAAAGTGAAGAAGCAACGGTTGCTTCTTAGAGCCATGGATCCACAGGCCATCCTGTGGCTTTCTAAACAGCATTTCCTTGTATGTGGATAGAGTGAGAGGTTTGTGATTCTGTCCCACACCCAACTCTCCCTCCCCAACCGCCTTTTTTTTTTTTTTTTTTTTTTTAAGTGTAAGCAAAGCGAGACGGTTGGAAACAAGTCCTAACTGGGAAGCTTTTCAAAAGCTCTGTTACAGTAGGAAATGAGTAACAAGGAAAAAAGTCTTTGTTTTTCCAAGTCGAGCCACAATCGAGAGGGAGATTTAATGAAAGCAGCCGTGTGACAGTAGCAAACGTGGTCTAGCAGCGCTGAACATATCAGCTGGCGCACCCAAGGCACAGAAGTCTCAGCTTCCTGTCCTTTAGCCTCTGTGCACGCTTTGGGAAAACTTGTAAAGAGGTCCGGCACCCTGGCTTTCTCTTTTTCTTTCTTTCTTTCGTTCTTTCTTTTTCCTTTTATCCCTCAAACGAGCGGAGCCGGCAGTTTGGTGCTGCCTAACTGAACCTGCTTTGTGTCCTAACCTGTTCTGAAAGACCCTGCTTCTTGTCAAACCCCAGCGAGCAGACCAAAGGGCAGCCTCCAGGGGATTTTTGTTTCAAGCACTTTGTTACTACCAACTTACAGTTGGGAATTAACTGCTCAACCAGCAAGTTTTTGACACTTTCCCCTTCTACATTTAAGAAGAGGGGGAAGGAAATAAGTAACGTTGAAGAATGTCTGGCTTTTCTGAAGTTGGGAGAGTTGAAGCAAATTGCTTTATTCAAATGTGCTTGTTACCCAATTAACCTGACTTGTTTAAAAGTGAGATTTCCTTGGTTACCAAAGCAAATGTGAAACAGGAACTCATTTATAATCAAAAAGGGCTTTTTTTTGGTAATTAATAGTTTTTCACTCAAATTTCAATATGGGGCTTTTAAAAGTTTCTCAGATTTTGTACAATAAAAGCACTTTCGGTTTTAAAATTGCCCTTCCTTTAAACTTGTTTTTAGCTTGAAACAGATTAATTGCATCTTCAGGAAGGGACTGCTCAGCTGCGCGGCACTTAAAGTGGAGGGTTCTTGTGGTTTATTTATGGCAGTTTGTTAAGCCTTAAGCTACAGTGAATTTGCAAGATCATGTGCCTCTTTTGTTAGAACCTGCTTTTACTTTGTCTTTGCTGGATTTGGGTTTTTCCTGTTGGACTGCCTTCTAGCACCTTCTGCCCCCTGCAGTCCAAAGCTAAAAATGTGTCAACAAAGTCAGTCTGCTCCTGGTTGTAAAAGAATTCCTTTAAAATTCAGAGTTGATGTAGCAATGTAAAGAATATTTCGTTTTTATTTCCTAGATCAGCAAAGGCACACAATGACTGAATAAAAAGCTATACAAAGCTTAAGAAAATACACCTTTAAAATGAACTTAGTCTCATAAATTATAAAGTTTATATTGTCTGACTTTTCGATTTGAAAGGAGTTAATAGCATTTGTTAGTTAAAATGTTCTAAAGTTCAAAATGATGTTTTTAAAAGTTGGCCTGGCCTGTATTCTCACTGGTCTCTGGTTTAAGTACTCTGTAGGGTTTGAATTCTTAGCATTTCTGGTGGGATTAAAGTATTTACCACCAAAATAGCTTCCTTTGTCAGTTGCATATTCAATTTTCTTTGTCATGTAAGAAATAAAGACTGATGGTCAGCATTCTAGGGTCACTTCTGACAGCCTAAGAAAACCTTCAGGCACATGGAAATACACAGTGCTTGCTTTTATAGAAAGCAGAGAGAGCAACCTTAAAGATAAGGTTGTTAGGGCCGCTCCGAACTGCCTTAGCACCCTTCCTGATTTGGATGTAATAACTTACTCTTGGTTAGTAAGTACAGTTTGTCTTCCCGAGCACCATGTGATGGGGGGGGGGGGATTATTATCTCAACTGACAATAGCAAGAAACACTGTGGATTAATTTGTTGAGCCTACACCATCGGCAGTGATAGTCTGACTAGGATACCCTGACCCTGACTGAGAACTTCACCCTCAGCAGTTGAGAAAACACAAGGGTCTCAGCAAATGAGCTTTGAGATGCTTTTAAATGAGTGACAGTGAGTCTTTGTCCTTTCTCAGGTGTTGTCACAGCATCCGGCAGTGACACAGAGGATGAAGACAGCATGGACATTCCCCTGGACCTTTCCTCTTCAGCCTCTGGCAAGAGAAGGAGGAGAGGCAACCTGCCCAAGGAGTCTGTGCAGATCCTGCGAGACTGGCTATATGAGCACAGGTACAACGCATATCCCTCGGAGCACGAGAAGGCACTGCTCTCGCAGCAGACACACCTGTCCACGCTGCAGGTAAGGAGACAGGTTAGTGCCAGGCTTCACGCTGTGCCCCTGACCTATGCATAACTTTTCTCTTTATCATTAGACATTTTATAGCATTCCTGTGTGTTATGTCATTAATCTCTTCCCCTAGTCACCCAGGGAAGAGAGGGAGAGAGAGGATCTTTTCATTGTAAACTTTATAGTGTGAAAAGCTAATAATTGGCTATTTATAAAGGACAGAAGTGCTTGACACTCAACTGTCAGGAAGCATTTCCTTCAGTGCCTGACAGAACCTATGCACCGGGTATTGAAAATGAGGTTAAACCTCACTCTATTGCCCAGGAAACTGGTTTGATATTTAAACAAGGACGGACTTGGGTGAGGTAATTTGTGTTGTGTCTGTTGACACAGTCATTTGAACTGAGAGAAATCAGTTACTGGGGGGCGTGGCCTCTTTTATACAGGAAAGGCTTTCCTGTAGTTGATTAACTTAAATGTTAGGGCGTAGGCAGTGAGTTGAAATAGACTTAAAGGTGAACCTTCCTTAAGGTTATTTTCAGGTGTGTAAGATTTTATACCCTTTCCTTGCTCCTGAAAGGAGTATGGATGACAGCGCATCCTAAAGCAAACTGTACTTACGCAGGCTGACCTGGTTTGTAAATCCAGAGAAGTTGTTCTTTTGTTTTTTGTTGTTGTTGTTTGTTTGTTTTGTTTGTTTGTTTGTTTAATCATTGCTATGGTTGGCCCCTAGATGCTAGACAAAGGCTCTGCCACTCAACTCCGTCCTTAGTCCCGGAGAAGCCCCTTTCTATGCCTCCTTTAAGTTAGGCACACTACATAGGATGCTTTCAGAACCTGTTTGTCAAGTGTCCTGAGGAGGCGCTGAAGCAGCCCCTGTGTGATTTCAGGTCTGTAACTGGTTCATCAACGCCCGCCGCAGGCTTCTCCCTGACATGCTGAGAAAGGATGGCAAAGATCCAAACCAGTTCACGATTTCCCGCCGTGGGGCCAAGATTTCAGAAGCTAGCTCTATGGAAGCTGCCATCAGCATCAAGAACTTCGTGCCAGCTCTAGAAGACAGCCCGTTTCATTCTTGCGGATCTGGACCCAACCCAAGCCCAGGGAGGCCGGTGTCGCCCAAACCTCCCTCCCCGGGATCCATTTTGGCTCGCCCGTCAGTGATCTGCCATACCACTGTGACTGCATTGAAAGATGGGCCTTTCTCTCTCTGCCAGCCGGTTAGTGTGGGACAGAGCACAGATGTACAGCAAATAGCGGCCAGCAACTTTACAGACACCTCTCTCATGTACCCAGAGGACGCTTGCAAATCTGGACCGAGTCCAAACCCTCAGAGCGGGCTTTTCAACACTCCTCCCCCTACCCCACCGGACCTCAACCAGGACTTCAGCGGATTCCAGCTTTTAGTGGACGTCGCACTCAAGCGAGCGGCAGAAATGGAGCTTCAGGCCAAGCTCACAGCTTAACTTTTTCAAGCAAAACAGTTCTCCAAAATATGGTCCTGATTGCCGGGGGTGATGGCATTATTTTATATATTTTTCTATTAATATTTGCACATGGGATTGCTCGAGTGGAGCTTCCTCAATGGAGTACAGTCATTCCAAGAACTACAGACTAAAGCTACTGTAGAAACAGAGTTTTCTTTTAAAATGTTTCTTGGTAGATTTTTCATAATGTGAGATGGTTCCCAATATCATGTGATCTTCCCCCACTCCTTTTTGTGATGTTTTTTTTTTTCAGACTGTGCAATACTTAGAAGCCTAGCATCTTTCTATCACACATGGAACAGGATGCCCACATACAGTCTAATGGATAAACTTTTAGATTCAAGCAAGTATGAATCTAGTTGTTAAATACCTTTTTCATGATGTAATAAAGTATTTTCTTTAAAAGTTATTGCAATGAAGAGTATTTTCTTGTAGGAAGCGCGTAGAGCCCACACCTATAACAGGAAAATCGGGGGCAGGGCAGATTGACTTGGGTGTCACAAACTAGTATAAATAAACAGGATGTGTGATATTTACTCTTGGCTGGAGGGGGAGTTTGCCTTGGCAAAGCATTTAGTTCATCAATGGTAAGCTGCTGAATATTTCAGGCTTCAAGTGACTGGTCATAGCTTAACTTTTTACAAATGAACAACACAAGCAATTTTCATCTGCCTAGTATTTGTTCTATTGGGTAAGGCTTTTGCACTTGAGGACATTTGTAGAGAAATCACCTTTGATACATTTTAAAAGCATTTTCCAGTAATGATACTTTGACCGGGAAGGTACTGTCTATGACGATATTCTGAGTTTATTAAACTTTCCAAGGTCATAAGTTTGAAAGCTGCCATGTACAGGTGGAGCCTGTACAAAGCCTGTTTGGCCAGGAGGGAATTGCTTGTGTCCCTTTAGCTTGTCACATGCCACAGAACCATGCTCACAAAAGTGATGCTTTGTGGGAGGGTCTACCCACCGCATCCCCGCTGCAGCTAGGGTGCATCACAGCTTCTCCGTGGCCTTTCCAGAGAGTAGGAAATTCTTACACATTCAGATAAGATACACTCAAAAAGTTTCTTTGAGCTGGGCATGGTAGTGCACTCCTTTTATCCCAGCACTCGGGAGGCAGAGGCAGGCGGATTTCTGAGTTTGAGGCCAGCCTGTTAAGTCCAGGACTGCTAAGGCTACACAGAGAAACCTTGTCTTGAAAAACCAAAAAAAAAAAAAAAAAAAAAATTTGTAAGTGAAACAGAAAAACACAGTGACAACTAGAAGTGTCACACAAAGCAAAGGTCTCCAGCTGGATCCTGTCAGAGGGTCGCTTGACCATAGTGCAAATTAAATAATGAGGGTAAGTAAAGAATTACGCTTACTTCAAAGTCGGATCAAAGGTCACAAACTTTGCTATAAATCCATGTTAGGGTGTTGCTCACATTAAAAGAAAGTGAAATGAATGTCCCCTCCCACAAAAAAAGTGCTGGGGAGAGAGGCAACTCAAGGCTAGAGGAGTGCAAGGCAGGCCCTGGCCAAACAAAACAAAACAAAACCAAAACAAAACAACAACAACAAAACCCGTGAACTCAGTTGAGGGCTAATGAGCCCATGCTGTATGCAGCTTTCCTTCCTTGAGCTCCGTATAGGCTCTAGTTATCAGTAGCTGACATATACCAAATACAGGACAATGTGCTGGAACAAGCAGTTCAAAAGCTTCACTGTCAACGGGCATGGTGGCACATAGCTATAATCCCAGCCTGCATTGAAAATTTGAATGCTGCAAGCTTAAGAGCTTGTCCAGCCTGGGCTACCTAAGACACTGTCTCAAAACAAACTATTCTGCCAAAGCTGAGCGGAAATGATTCTTGTGTGTCTCCTAGTTACACGGTGTAGCTTGTTTGTTTACTTTTAAACTTTTTTTTTTTTCTTGTTTTTGATCACCATCTTTGTTGGGGGGTGGGGGGGTGGTTGAGACAGTTTCTCAAGCCGGGTGCAGTGGCACACACCTTTAATTCCAGCACTGGGGAGGCAGAGGCAGGTGGATCTTTGTGAGTTCAAGGCTAGCCTGGTCTACAAAGTGAGACCAGGGCAGCCAAGGCTACACAGAGAGACCCTGTCTTGGTTTGGTTTTTCAAGACCTAGACTCACTTTGTAGACCAGGCTAGCCTTGAACTCACAAAGATCCACCTGTCCTCTGCCTCCCCAGTGCTGGGATTAAGGGTGTGCTAACACGCCTGGCCTAAACACCATCTTATAGGGCAATGTATAATTGGGTCTTTCAGTGAGTCATTACCTTTGAATCAACTTGTTGGGTCACTTTACACCTAATATATTTCCAGCACTGAGTCCAGCTACCTGTTGATGTATTTGTAGCCTGTCTGTTCTTTTCCCGGCTTTTGTACTCCTCCGTTTCTGTCTTAGTTTAATTAGTATTTTCCAGTATTGTTTTCTTTTCAGTCGTGAGCTATACTGTTAGTTGAGTTGTGGTGTTTTTGGTCTCACTCTGTAGACCATGCTGACCTTGAGCTTAGACAACACTGCTTCCTCTGCCTCCCAAGCTCCGGAAGCTAAAACACCCGCCCAGCTTTACTGTGACTTTGAGTGGTTGGGGGGATTACAACATGCTACGTTAAATTTTTTTTTTTTTTTTTAGTTTTTGGTGTTTTGAGACAGGGTTTCTCTGTGTAGCCTTGGCTGTCCTGGACTCACTTTGTAGAGCAGGCTGGCCTCCAGCCATCCGCCTGCCCGCCACACCCAGCTACAGCGCATATCTTTGCTGACTTCTCCAGAGCAGCTCTGGTCACCTGCTGTCTGTATACAATAAAGCTCAATGACAGATAAAAAGTTTTGCTTAAAACAGCAACAACAAAACCTGAGCTTCGTCTGGCTTGGCAGAACATTACTTTAATCCTGGTCCTAGGGAAGCAGAGGCAGGGGGATCATTGTGAGTTCCAAGACAGCTGGGGCTACTTAATGAGACCCTCTCTCAAAGAGGGCAAAACAAAACATGGGCTTAACGGGAGACAAAATAGTACTTGTGTAGCACTCCCAGTGCCTTCCATTCTTTCCTGTAGATTCAGTGACATCTAGTGTCACCCCTCCAACGTGTTGACTTTTGGACATTCCTTCATTTATTTCACGTCTGTCTTGGATGCTTTCACACTTCTGGAGAGTGGTTGGTTGGTGCTTGTTTCCCTTTGGCGTGTATAAGGCGTAGCCTCTGTCCCCACTCCTCTGTCCCCCGACTCACACCTGCTGTCCTTTCCTCACATGGAATGCTGTGTTATTTTGGAATTTCAGCAGTTGAACTTTAGTGTGCCTAGGTGCAGTTTTCTTTTCTTTCTTTTTTTTTCCCCCCCGGTTTTTCAAGACAGGGTTTCTCTGTGTAGCCTGGGCTGTCCTGGACTCACATTGTAGACCAGGCTGGCCTTGAGCTCACAGGGATCCACTGCCTCCCGAGTGTTGGGATTAAAGGTGTGTGCCACCCAGCTAGGTGCAGTTTTCTTTTTCCATTCATTTTTGTTTATTTGTTATACTTTCTAGTGTCTTGGAGTTCATTAAACATCTTGGGTGAGTTTGTTTTCCCTTTTGTTTGTTGCAAACAGAATCAGGGAAGTTTTAGCCATTAGTTTTAAAAATAAATTTTCTGTTTTCTTCTCTCCTAAAATGCCAGGAAACTTGTATCAGCTCACCTGGGATTGCCTTACATGTTTGTACGGCTTATATTCACTATGTTTCAAATTCAATAATTCATCTAGGGGCTGGAGAGATGGCTCAGAGGTTAAGAGCACTGACTGTTCTTCCAGAGGTCCTGAGTTCGGTTTCCAGCAACCACATGGTGGCTCATAACCATCTGTAATGTGATCTGATGCCCTCTTCTGACCTGCAGGCACAGCACTGTACACATAATAAATAAATACATCTTTAAAAAAAATTCATCTAAGTAATTTTTCAACCTACTCTTTGTCTTCAATCTGCTGCTGGGCCTATCCCAGGATATTTTGAGTTATATTTTTTATATGTAGATTTCCATTTGCTGGAAATGGAACTCAGGGCCTCGCCCATGCTCTGCTAGTGCTGTACCACTGAGCTATACTCCAGCCTCCCATTTGATTTTTTAAGACAGGGTCTCATTTTGTAGACCAGGCTGGCCTTGAACTTGAAGTGATCCTCCTGCCTCTTTCCTGAGAGCTGTTATTAAAGGAGTGTATCACCAGCCTTATTCTTGGTTTTTGGTTTTGGTTTTGGTTTTGGTTTTGGTTTTGGTTTTTCAAGACAGGGTCTCTCTGTGTATCTCTGCTGTCCTGGACTCACCTTGTAGACCAGGCTGGCCTCGAACTCACAGCAATCTACCTGCCTCTGCCTCCCAAGTGTTGGAATTAAAGGTGTGTGCCACTGCGCCTGGTTTATTCTTGTTTTTGAAAAGCCATTTCTATCCTATTGTGATCTATCATTGGCTGAGTAATTAATTATATATTATTCCTGTGTAAGCTTTTTTAAATTTTTTCCCTCATCTGTGATGTGTGTGTAGGGCAGGCATTGACTTCAAGGGGCCTCAATCACTTTCCATTTTGTTGACTGAGGAGATCACCTGTGTCTTCCTCCTGAGCGCGTGGGTTGCATATGGGCTGCTGTGCCCACCTGGCTTTGGTGGTGGGCGCTGGGGTTTGCACGACAATTGTGTCACCCACTGAGCCATCTCCCCAGCCCCTCATACACTATTTATGATCAACAGCCTTAAAACAAATGTCTGCCAATTGGAATGTGTCTTAATAGACTAAGTTTCTGTTAGCAGCTTTTTACTTGAGTAGGAGGCCAATTCTGGGGGCCAGTGATCTTTTTTTTTTTTTTTTTTAACTATACACCGGACACTGTAGATGTGCCATGCTTAGACGGTCAGTTCTATGGCATTCCTCTGCAGAGTTATGGTTTGTCTTCAGGCAGTTCTCCTGGCTGTAGCTGAAGGCTGAACCTGTCCTTTCACTGTCCTGCAGCAGGCCTGAGAGCCGTACTCTCACCCACATGGGACCTACAACACCTTTCTTTCCATGGCGTTTCCCAAAACCTTCATAACTTTTCTACTTTGTCCACCCCCGGGTCTTTCCATGATATCTTGAAAATAATATTCTTTTTAACTTACTTTGCATGTCGGAGTGTCTTGCCCGCAAGTATATATGTAAGTCCTCTAGAGAGCAGCCCCTGAGCTCCATGGAAAGATGTCTTCCCACGACGCCTTAAGCTGTGAGGGATAGCGCTGGACCATGGCTAGGCCTGAAAATGAGGTTACAAACAAGTACGCCTTTAAGTTACCATCTCTTCTTTTTTTTTTCACTTTTATTGAATGTCTGATTTACACGTCATGCACCAAAATCCCTCTCCTCCCCAGTAAAAGAAAATAAAACAAACAGACATACGAAAAGTCTTGTCACAGAAGCTGTAGTGTATCACACAGTATAGCCTTTTGTCCACATATGTTTACTTTCAAATGTTCACAAGTCATGGGTCTGGTTTGAGGCCTACACTATCGTTACCGGATCCTCCCTGGAACTGCTGTCGGATATCCCACTGTTGCCGGGTGTCAGGGCAGGGCCCTGCTCCTGTGTCCTCAGGGCAAAGTTATCCTGTCTTAAGGGAGACAGTTTCTATCCACTTACATAGCTCAAGCTGGTCTCAGGGTTACCAATTCACTAGCCTTAACCTGCCATGCCTGACTCAACTAGCTTTTTATTTAATAAATACTTTGTTAATCCTGAGTACCGTTAGTCTAGAAAAGGTTCTACCGTTACTGGAAATTAGAATGTCACTCAAAAATCAGTGAGAGAGGAAGGGGCAGGGAGGGCTACATTTAAAAAAAAAAACCCAGACCAGGCAGGGCATGGTGGCGCACGCCTTTAATCCCAGCACTTGGGAAGCAGAGGCAGGTGGATCGCTGTGAGTTCAAGGCTAGCCTGGTCTACAAAGCAAGTCCAGGGACAGCCAAGCCAACACAGAGAGACCCTGTCTCGAAACCACCCCCCCCAAATGTTTTTTTTAAGTCCCCGACGGGCTAACCCGTACTCTCCCATCTCAGAGTCTTGAGTATACTTGTCCACCACCACACCCAGTTTTGATCTTTTTTTTTTCAATTTTAAACATTTATTTTATGCCTTAAAGTTATTTTGTGTGTGCCTATGTGCTTTGTATCCAAGGACTTCAGACGAGAGTTTCAGATATTCTGGAACTAGACTTCCAAAGATCAGTGAGACACCATGTAGTTACTTGGATCTGAACCCAGGTCCTCTGCAGGAGCAGCAAGTGCTCTTAACTGCTAAATCTCTCTAATCCCCTTAAATCACCTTTTTATTTTATTTTATTTTATTTTTTGGCAGGGTGTGGGAGGTTGGTGTTAGGACAGGGTTTCTTTGTGTAGCCCTGGCTGCTTAAAACTATGTAGACCAGGCTGACCTCAACCTCACAGAGATCTACCTGTCTCTGCTTCCCAAGTGCTGGGATTAAAGGCATGCACCACCAGTTATCAGCTATAAATCTGACATTTGGCACTGGATTCGTATGGCAGGATTCATGTGTTTCTTACTACATGAGAAGCCAAGCCTCTATTGGCCCCGAGAACACTGCAGGGAGGTAAGCATTCATATCTATCTACCCCCAAATTAATATGTACGCTTGGAACACAACCAGGGAACCAAAAATAATGTGTGAAGATCAGAGTTTCAGATATTAAGCTCATTAATGGGAGAATATGTTGAGTCTTGACCTCTCAAAATCATGACCTGTAATTAGAAACAGACTGCCCCGTTGGCTGGGTTTGATGAGTCAGAGGTTGAAGAGAGAATGTTCAACAACTGCTCTGCGGATGAAGGGAAGATGGTAGATTAGGGCCAATGGCCACAGTGGCACAGCAGACAAACAAGGGAAAGAGGCATGATAAACGGATGAGTAAGAGCAAGTTTGGCAGAGACTTAGCAAATGTCAAGGACACAGGAGTGGCTAGGGAAGTGCTCTACAGACACCAGAAGCTGCCTCGACCCCGTCATGAGAACTGACCTGGCTTTAGGAGAGGGCTGCAGGCAGACAGGGAGCAGACCTCACGCACAGGTGAGAAAAGCAAAACCGTGCAGAGGTTTCAGAAGATGGGCCTTACCTTAGGAAGCATGGCTTTCGGGCTCATGTCACTTATTTTCTTTTTTTGTTTTTTTTTTGTTTTGTTTTTTAGTTTTTTGAGACAAGGTTTCTCTGTGTAGCCTTGGCCGTCCTGGACTCACTTTGTAGACCAGGCTGGCCTCGAACTCACAGTGATCCGCCTGCCTCTGCCTCCCAAGGGCTGGGATTAAAGGCGTGCGCCACCACTGCTCGGCTTATGTCACTTATTTTCATGTTGTGTGTGGTGTGTGTGATGAGTGTGATATGTGTGTGTGTGGTGTGTGTGTGTGTGTGATGTGTGTGGTGTGTGTATGTGTGTGTGTGGTGTGTGTGTGTGTGATATGTGTGGTGTGTGTATGTGTGTGTGTGGTGTGTGTGTGTGTGTGTGTGGTGTGTGTATGTGTGTGTGTGGTGTGTGTAGATGTGTGTGGTGTGTGTATGTGTGTGTGTGTGGTGTGTGTATGTGTGTGGTGTGTGTGTGGGTGTGTGTGTGGTGTGTGTGGTGTGTGTGTGTGTGGTGTGTGTGTGTGTGTGTGGTGTGTGTGGTGTGTGTGTGTGGTGTGTGTATGTGTGTGTGTGGTGTGTGTATGTGTGTGGTGTGTGTATGTGTGTGTATGTGTGTCGTGTGTGTGTGGTGTGTGTATGTGTGTGTGTGGTGTGTGTGTGTGTGTATGTGTGTGTGTGTGTTGTGTTGTATGTGTGTGGTGTGTGTGGTGTGTGTGTGTGTGTGTGTGTGTTGTGTGTGGTGTGTGTGTGGTGTGGTTGTGTGGTGTGTGGTGTGTGTATGTGTGTGGGGTGTGTGTGTGTGTGTGTGTGGTGTGTGTATGTGTGTGGTGTGTGTATGTGTGTGGTGTGTGTATGTGTGTGTATGTGTGTGGTGTGTGTGTGGTGTGTGTGTGTGTGTGGTGTGTGTATGTGTGTGGTGTGTGTATGTGTGTGGTGTGTGTATGTGTGTTGTGTGTGTGTGTGGTGTGTGTTTGTGGTGTATGTGTGTGTGTGTGTGTATGTGTGTGGTGTGTGTGGTGTGTGAGTGTGTGTGTGTGTGTGTGGTGTTGTGGTGTGTGTGTGTGTGTGGTGGTGTGTGTATGTGTGGTGTGTGTGTGTGTAGATGTGTGTGGTGTGTATGTGTGTGTGTGTGTGTGGTTGGTCGTTTTTGTGCTTTTCTTGTTGTTTTTTGGTTTTGGTGTTGGTTTTTTTTTTTGTTTTTTTTTTTTTTTTTTTTTTTTTTTTCTTGTTTGGTTTTCGAGACAGGGTTTCTCTGTGTAGCCTTGTGGTTTTGGTTTTTTGACACAGGGTTTCTCTGTGTAGCCGTGGCTGTTCTGGAACTCACTTTGTAGACCAGGCTGGCCTCTAACTCAAAGTGATCCTGCTGCCTCAGCCTCCCAAGTGCTGGGATTAAAGGCGTGCGCCACCACACCCTGCTCAGTTCTCAATTTCTGATGGAATCTCAATCATCAAGCTTGGAGAGGAGAGAGAGCCCTTATCACACCAAATCACTTTATCTTAATAATCCTGTCACTGAAACTTGAATGGGTTGACATTTGATAAGATCATTCAAATTTATATTGGGACAATTATCTGAAATTATTGCATATATATGTATATATATCCTAAAGCTATAAGTTTTCTCCATATAAGTTTTAATGTGAAATCTTAAATAAAGGTAGTTGTCACTCTGGTTTTTTTGTCTCTTGTCACCTGGCCTAGTAATATTTCATAGTTCTAAGTTTTTTCTAATGAATTTTGGTTTGAAGTTTGCTTGAAGGATTCTGTAGTTTTCCTTCATCTGCCTTTCTAAGAGTTTCAGTTACTCGGGGCCAAACAAGGACTAAGAATATTAAATGGAAAATTCAAGAAATAAACAACTCATGTTTTAAACTCCGTGCTGCCCTGAATAGCGTGATGAAATCTCGTGCGATCTTACCCTCTGACTCACCCTCTGTTCTGTACAGGGGATGCGCTCCCTGCCTGTCAGCCCCTGGGTGGCCATACCAACCACTGACCGGACTGATGGCATCCAGTACTAGTGTGAAACTGCGAGGAGGAAACAGAGGTCCGTGTTCATCCTGGCTGTCCAGCCTCAAGTCCCACATGGTACCACATGACAAGTAGTTAAGATAAAGGACCATGCCTGTGCATACATAATTCGGAAAAGGCAGTTCTGTGTAATGGGGTCCGGTACTGTCAATGACCCCGGCTGTCCCAACAGGACAGACCACTTTAAAGATGGTTGCTGATTCATGATGCTTAATTTATAGTTTTTGACCTACCTAGGATTTGAAAGCAGAGTATATTCTGTCGAATCGCACTTCCGGTTCTCATGGTGTCCCAGGCAGATGATGATACTGTCATTCTGGGCAGCCATCTTGAGTCACATTAGCCGCAGATCATGAGGGTAAACACCAGGTACCATGGTGTGCAGTATTGTGACCACATATCCATACGTTACATGACACGCTCACTCAACACATTATGGCAGAGGTTCACGGCTCCATCTGAAAACAAGGTGCAGAGACTGCAGGTTCAGTTGGAAGAGCAAGGCCGTGGCTTCCATCCCCAGAAAGCACAAACAAAACACCACAAAACAACAAAAAAATAGGCGAGACTAAACTAGATAGGTATATTAAATTCATTTCGGAATTAGAATATTTTTAATTTATAACATTCATCTGGTTGTAATACGGTCACAAATAGAGGGGTATTTCATAGTCCATATTTTATTCCCAAGGCTATGGGCACAGCAAATCTACACAATCTAAATCACCATTTATTTAAAAATTTTCTAATCAGCCTGGTCTACAAAAGTTAGTCCACGACAGTCAAGGCTACACAAAGAAACCCTGTCTCGAAAAACCAAAAATAAATAAATAAATAAAATAATAATAAATAATTTTCTAACGAACAATTTTGATATGTTAATTAGCTCAACCTAATTTCAAAATTTATATCATAAATCAAGATGCAACAAATATATACAATTTTTTTCTTCACAATTTTTATAAAGACTTTATAAACTTCAAAATAACTTTTTATTTATTTATTTATTTATTTTTGCTTATTTTGAGACAGGGTTTCTCTGTGTAACAGACCTGGCTGTCCTAGACTCACTTTGTAGAACAGGCTGCCCTTGAACTCACAGAGATCCACCAGCGTCTGCCTCCCAAGTGCTGGGATTAAAGACGTGTGCCACCACACCTGGCCTCAAAATAACTTTTTTTGTTTTGTTTTTTCCAGACCAAGTTTCTCTGTGTTGTCATGGCTGTCCCAGACTCAATCACAGACCAGGCTGGCCTTGAACTCACATTGTTTTGCCTGCCTCTACCTCCCTGAGTGAATAGGCTTTCTCTGTATAATAGCCTTGGCATCCTGGACTCACTTTACAGACCACCATGCCTAACCACACCTCCAACTCTTAATCTTACATTTCACTGCTATCCTGGATTAATAGAAAATATTAGAGTCAGGTGTGGTGGCATACGCCTTTAATCCCAGCACTTGGGAGGCAGAGGCAGACGGATTGCTGTGAGTTCGAAGTCAGCCAGGTCTACTCCAGGACAGCCAAGGCTAACACAGAGAGACCCTGTCTTGAAAAACAAAACAAAAAAAGAAAATATTAGAAAAATTCTACAAATAAAAGTTATTTGAGCTGGGCATGGTGGCGCATGCCTTTAATCCCAGCACTGGGATACAAAGGAAGGCTGATCTCTGTGAGTTTGAAGCCAGCCTGGTCTACAAAGTGATTCCAGGACAGCCAACGCTACACAGAGAAACCCCGTCTTGGAGGGAAAAAAAAAGGTGTTGAGATGTGAGCTGGGCGTGGTGGCCCATGCCTTTGATACTAGCAGGAGCATCTCTGTGAGTTTGAGGCCAGCCTGATCTGCAAAGCGAGTCCAGAACAGCCAAAGCTACACAGAGAAACACTCTCTCGGAAAAAAAACAAACAAGCAAAAGAGTTGGGGTGTGGGTCAGTGACTCCCAGCTTTCCTAGGGTCCCAGGTTCAGTTCCAAATGCTACATATATAAACACAGAAACACAAAGTCAGACTAGCTAAAAGCAATAGTAATATATTTATTGGACACCTTATGGTGTCGTTTATTACATTGCTATATTTATTGAGCACTTTATGTACACATAGTTTAAGACTTCACAATCCTAGGATTTTGGAGTTGCCTTGGCAAATGGTTGTTTACAATCTTATTTTCTAAATACCTCTGTTTTTCTGTTGTCTGCCAAGTCACCTCCTCTGCTTCCCAGCCCATTTCGTTTTTGACCACATCTGCTTCTTGGCTCTGGAGACTTGCAGGAGGAACTGACGCATCCTCCGGGTTTTCCCAACTCTCACGAACTAAGAAGACACAATGAATTCCTCCTCTGTGTTCCCCGCAGCTTCTCAGTGTAAGTACTAACACTCACCCAACTTGCCAACACTTTTCAGTTTCTTTTCCAGGTGTCAGCTATCTGAGCCCACGACCTTTGTTTTCCAGTGAATTTGTTTTTGTTTTGACCGTTTTAACTCCACCTTGATCTTTTTCCTTTATTAATACTGTGGCTTTTAAATAGAGACGAGGGAGCAAAGCTGCTGCTTGCTTGACGCGAGTTTATGATAAAGCAATCCATTTCTCCTCTCTCCTAACCCCATCGCATCCATCCATTTTTTTGCAAAGAGGGTGCGCACTGATTAGAGCCAGGGAACTCCGGCGGAGGTAGGACCAACTTTAAACATGAATAAATACCTCTATGCAAAGAAGGCAGACCACGCCTTTCCCCTCCGACGCAGACTGGACCGGAGCCATCAGCCTGGGCAATCTTTCCGAGAGGCTCACCTCCCAGGCAGCTGATTCGGTGTGCGGCCGCGCTGCCCTTCGCGCGCAGGTGTTGCGCGGGCTCGCCAGCTCCGTGTTAATTTGAGCCGGCACAAGGACCTTTGATCGGCGAGCTCTCAGCCTGCGGGCTTCCCGAGCCGGCTCCGGCGACTTCAAAAGAGCTGTAAAATGGATTGTAATCTTGGCCTTCCTGTTCCTGCGCCTGCCCCCCCTGGGTCCTCACACTACGGACCGGCTTCCCACAGGACCATTGTCCTCGGTTCCTCGAGTGGAGTGCGCTTGCAGGGGGCTGGGCCGCTTGGTGGCTCAGATTTCGTCCAGAGGAGGACCGGGCTCAGGCTCATTTGCAGGGAGGTGGAGGTTGGCGTGCCACTATTTAGTGCTTGCTGGCCGGAAGCTTGGGGAAACTACTAAGAAGGCAAGCATTGGAGTGCAGTATACTTCCACAAACTGTGTGTAGGCTGAAATTGTGATCCAGAAACTACAGTAAAATTGCCCAGCAAAGTCTCATCCATCTATCTATCTATCTATCATCTATCTATCATCTACCTATCTATCTCATTATTACATACCTATCTTTCATCTCCATCATCTTTCTGTAATCTATCATCTTTTTAAAAAAAGATTTATTTATTTATTACATATACAATGTTCTGCTTACATGCGCACCTGCACACCAGAAGAAGGCACCAGATGTCATTATAGATGGTTGTGAGCCACCATGTGGTTGCTGGGAATTGAACTCGGGACCTTTGGAAGAGCTGAGCTAACTCGCCAGCCCTCATCTTATCATCTACCTATCATCTATCTGTTTATCTATCTCTCTACCTACCTATGTACCTACTTACCTGCCTATGATCTATCGTCTGTGGTTTTGTTTGTTTTGTTTTGTTTGACAGGGTTTCTCTGTGTAGCCTTGGCTGTCCCTGGACTCACTTGGTATACCAGGCTGGTCTCGAACTCATAGTGATCCACCTGCCTCTGCCTCCCAAGTGCTGGGATTAAAGGCGTGCCCTACCACCGCCCTGTGTCAAAAACTTAACACTTACCTATTTTGCATTGTCAACTGTGCATGCCTTAGCAAGTGGATAGAAATCAGATACTTGAGAGCATCAGTTCTGTTGGGTCCTGAGGCTTCACAGCAGGTGTTTTTTACCTTCTGAGCAGTCTCCTTGGCCTGGGTTTATGGCTTGTTTGGCCATGGGGCTGGGGTGGGGGTGGGTGGCAGGGGGTGGAGTGGCGGGGGGGGGGGTGGGGGGGCTTAAGCAAGCATTCTGTTGTTTTTGTATGGTACTAGGAGTTGAGAAATTGTTGAAAAATCACAGGAGGTAAACTGAGGTCTCTTATGAATATCCCACCTAAGCTGGCAAAGGGAGCAGGTGAAAGCAATCAAAGGCTTTGCCAAGAAGAGGCCTAGGGCTGTGTAATTAAGGTCTGGGCCTGGGGGCTGGAGTCATGTTTCTGTGGTTAGAGCCTTAGCTGCTTTTCCAGAGGACCCTTGTTACAGCCGACTGTAACTCCAGGCCCTCGGGATCCTGCACTGTCTTCTGGCCTGTGCATGGCACCAGGCAGGACACAGTGGGCGCACACACCTGCAGACAAAACACTGGTACCCATAAAATAAATAATCAAAGAACTGGGGTTGGTCCAGGGCCAACTCAGCGGTAAAGCGCTGAGCTAGCGTGTGAAAGGCCCTATGGTAGACCACAGCACCTTAAAGGAGGAAAACACAACAAAATCGCAACAGCAACAAAGCCCCTCCATCTGGGAGACGATCAGTGGTCACCGCATCCTCCGTGAAGCAGTCACAGCTCTCTTGGGCTTACGGCCATCTTTGAAGCCCTCACACTACTTCCCCCTGTGAGGTCCTAAGAGAGAAGAAAATAGGAACCGCTTTGCTGCCATGTCAATGAAAGCAGGAGGAGGCCAGGCCAAGGGTGAGCTCGCCAGGGCCAGCCTGGAGCCAAGAGGGAGGAGCAGGGCAAGGGCATCTGCCCACGAGGAAGAGGAAGCAGGATTTTGGAGGTCATCCAGGGAGAGCCACTGGAAGACTTGACGACAGCATCTGCTCGTTGGCAGCTCAGCTTTCTTGCGAAGAACTTGCTCTTGCTTGGCGTAGATCCAGCACTTGGGACACAGAGGCAGGGAGGTCTCTGAGTTTGTGGCCAGCCTGGACTACCGAGTGAGTGCCAGGACAGCTGGAGCTTCATAGTGAGA
This sequence comes from Acomys russatus, assembly GCF_903995435.1. Classification (NCBI taxonomy): domain Eukaryota; kingdom Metazoa; phylum Chordata; class Mammalia; order Rodentia; family Muridae; genus Acomys; species Acomys russatus. The sequence goes on along the minus strand of NC_067148.1, from coordinate 58,834,952 downwards.
CCCTGTGAAGGAACAAACAAACCTATGCGACCAACAACAACCAAAAAAGAACTTGTCCTTTGTAACCGTGCATGTGTGTGTGGGGTGTGTCTGTGTGTGTATGAGTGTCTGTGTATGCATGTATGTGAGTGTGTGTTTGTGTGTGTATGAGTGTGTAAGTGTCTGTGTGTGTGCATGTGTGTGTGTATGTCCTTACTCTGATTTCTGAGGCTCTAATAAAAAGCTGACCCAAACCAACTGGGGAGGGAAGGGTTTATTTTTTTGGCTCCCACTTCCTCATCTCAGTCCATCGCTAAGGGAAGTTAGGGTGGGACCTGGAGACAGGAACTGAAGTGGAGGCCTTGGAGCGAGGTTGTTTACTGGCTTGACCCTCATGGCTTGCTCAGCCTGCTCTCTCATGCCACCTAGGACCATCTGCCCAGGGGTGGTACCACCCACAGTGGGGTGACCCCCAACTACACCAAACATTAATCAAAAAAATTGCCCCACAGACAAACACACAGGCCCGTGTGATGGAGGCAACTCTTCAGGGGAGGGTCTCTGTTCCCACTAATGTGGGTCAAGTCAACAAAACTAGCATAGGAGGTTTGACCACATGGTGAAATGATTGTACTTCTTTGGACAAAACTGTCAAAAGGGCCTTTGCAGACTTTAGGGTCACAGGGTGTGGTGGCGCACGCCTTTAATCCCAGAACTCAGGAGGCAGAGGCAGGCGGGTCTCTGAGTTCCAGGCCAGTCTGGTCTACAAAGCGAGTCCAGGATAGACAGGGCTACACAGAGAAACCCTGTCTTGGGAACCAAAAGCCAAAAAAACCAAACCAAAACATTGGGGTTGACACTTCAGAGAAAAGAGCAATCTGTGTTAAAACATTAAATCTGGCCAGCCTGTTCTACAAAGTGAGTCTAGGACAGCCAAAGCCACATAGAGAAACCCTGTCTCAAAAAACCAAAGCAAACAAACAAAAAACCATTAAATCTGAGAGTCATGTTTTTATGTTTCAGGTGGGAGTAATAGGTGTGCAGAAAGGATGTGCCCCGACACATTCGGTGGAGAAGACAGCAGAGGGGAGGGTTGGGCATAGGTCAGGCTAAGGACAGGAAGGCAGGTATGAGACGGTCTGCTGGCAGACCACGAGTTCCAGGCAAGGTGTCTCTGCTGGATATAGGAGGGAAAGGTCACAAAATAGTATTTTTCTTTCTTTTCTCCCTCCCAACCTCCCTTCCTTGCTTCCTTAGTGCTTATGGACAAAACCCAGAATCTTGGGTACCCTAAGCATACATCTTACCACTGAGCTACACTCTTTTTTTTTGTTTTTGTTGTTTTTTTGTTTTTTGAGACAGGGTTTTTCTGTGTAACCCTGGAGGTCCTGGACTCACTTTGTAAACCAGGCTGGCCTTGAACTCACTTTGTAGACCAGGCTGGCCTCGAACTCACAGAGATCCACCTGCCTCTGCCTCCCGAGTGCTGGGATTAAAGGTGTGCACCATCATGTCTGGCTTGAGCTACACTCTTTTTGTTGTTGTTTTGCTTTTGGTTTTCCCAAGACAGGGTTTCTCTGTGTATATCACTGGCTGTCTTAGACTCACTTTGTACACCAGGCTGGCCTCGAACTCACAGAGATCCACCTGCCTCTGCCTTCCAAGTGCTGGGATTAAAGGCATGCGCCACATGACCAACCCTGAGCTACACTCTTAGCCCCACTAATCTTCTGAGGATCAATAGAGCTCCAGTAAAACCTGTGGCCAATCAGGGAGATGGCAGGATTGTATAGCTGCAAACTCAGCAAGAAGCCAGAGGAAGGTCTGTAGGCTGGAAAGGAAATAGCCCATGACTACAAGAAATAAAAAGGCACAGCCTTGAACTCAGGGCATGCACTTGGCAAACGCATGTGCCCACAGAAGGATATCTTATGGAAGAGAGCACTGCAGAAAGGCAAGGCTGGTGAGAGCCCCCCAAAACAGCCGTGGTGTGAAGGGGCTGGGTGAGTGTTGGGGAGCAGGCAGGAGTCAAATTCTAAGAAGCCTGAAACAGGCCCAAGACCCAGAGTGTGTGGGCCTTGAACCCCATGTTCTCAGTTGAACTCTGTAGGACTCCTGTGTGTGTGCACACCCAGCCCCCACACCACTCTGGAGTCTGCCGTGTTGGCATTCTGTTTCAGTCTGCCTACCTGTGATGTCATCACTTACCTGCCAGGGGGTGTGACCCTGCCCAGGGCCATATAACAGGGCAGATCCTCCACGTGGTTGGCCTCTCTCTCTCTCTCTCTCTCTCTCACCCCTCTTACTCTTTCTTTCTCTTCTCATACTTCCTCTGTCTCTGGGGGGCACCCCTCCCCTTTTACCCTCCTCCCCCCCACGCTCATTTAATAAGCTCCATATAACATAATATCTGGTACCTTGAATCTATCATTATATATTAACAGATATAAAAACACATGCCAGGGGGCCTGGAGAGATGGCTCAGAGGTTAAGAGTACTGTCTGTTTGGCCAGGCGAGATAGCGCATGCCTTTAATCCCAGCACTCAGGAGGCAGAGGCAGGAGGATCGCTATGACTTCGAGGCCAGCCTGGTCTACAGAGTGAGTCTAGGACAGCCAAGGCTACACAGAGAAACCCTATCTTGAAAAACAAAAACAAATAAACAAACAAAAAAGTAAAAAAAGAATATCCTGTCTGTTCTTCCAACGGTCCTGAGTTCAATTCACAGCAACCACATGGTGGCTCACAACCATCTATAATGAGATCTAGTGCCCTCTCCTGGCCTACAGGTGTACACACAGGCAGAAGCAATTAAAAAACAAAACAAAACAAAACAAAAACAAAAACACATGCCAGTTCGAAATGCACATGTGGATCACCTTCCAAAAGGACTATCAGGGCTGGCAAGATGGCTCAGCAGGTTAAGGTACATACTGCCAATCCTGACGACCTGAGTTCGATTCCCCAGGACCCACGTGGAAGAAGGAGCAGACTGACTCCCTCAAGCTGTCCTCTGACTTCCACATATGCACAGAGCAGTGCGAGCCCATCCCACCCCTCATAAACAAATAAAATGTAATTTTGCAAAAAAGAGCAAGGGGAGGTATTCAAGTGCTGAGTATGTACATGCTTTCCAACTGCAGTCCCTGGTACTTGGATGGTCCAGGCAGGAGACTCACTTAAGCCCATAGTGCTCAAAGTCAAGAAAACAAAGCAAAACAAAAACATGACCAAAATCAAAGCAACAAGTGACAATCAAAATGCAAATGGAACAAGGAAGTAGGAGGGAGGGTCAGGACTCAGGTCATCTTTAGTTATGCACAGACCTGGGTGACAGCCTGAGGTAAGTTTGACTTTGTCTCAAAAACACAAAACAAGGAGTCCTGCCGCCCTTTGCCCTGCCTGTCAATTTCAGCTCATCCTTAATAGTTTACAGTGGAGGAGACAATTAAATCCTTAGCATCGATTTGATTTTTAACGTTTACCATCATCTTTTCATGGCAGCTTTAACTGGGCGTTAAGATCATTTCACAACATGTAGAATCTCCCAAAGGACAAACTGCTGCTCCACCACTCAGGCTGGTCTTGGTGCCTGTCCCCTTCCACATCCCCTGCCCCTCCCCCATCCCATCCCGTGCGCACCCACCCCCACCATGACTTTTGGACTTCACAGGCTCATATCTTGCCGACACACTGTTGGTTAACACGGGGAAATCACAGGAGCAGGACCTTTGGAGGAGCAGCCATCTCTCCGTCGCATGTTTCCGTGCTCCTCCAGGTGCAGCGGATGGAAGTGAGTTTACCATGTTTTTCCAGACAATGAGATGCACCCAGTTTTTAGAGCAGAAAAAACAGTAAAAACAACCGGACCAAAAGGTGCACCCTAGTTTCCCTCCCCAACCCATCCCCACGCAGCTTTTGCAGGGTAAAGTGCTGTCTTATGGTCAAAACAAAACAAAAAAGCCCCAGTACTTCAGATTACTTGTTATAACTGGCTGTTATTTGGTTTTGTGCCCCTATTGAAAAACAAGTTTTTGCTGCATGTGGGAATTCTTGGCCTGTCCACCATGTACTGCATATCCACCATGTACTGCATGTCCACCACGTGCGGCATGTCCACTACATGCGGCATGTGCACCAGGTGCGGCATGCCCACCATGTGCGGGATGCCCACCACGCGCGGCATGCCCACCTCATGCGGGATGCCCACCACGTGCGGGGTGCCCACCACATGTGGGATGCCCACCACGTGCAGCATGTCCACCATGTATGGCATGCCCACCACATGCGGGATGCCCACCACCTTTTACATGCCCACCACGTGCGGCATGCCCACCACGTGCGGCATGCCCACCATGTGCGGCATGTCCACCATGTATGGCATGCCCACCACGTGCTGCATGCCCACCATGTGCGGCATGTCCACCATGTATGGCATGTCCACCACATGTGGCATGTCCACCAAGTGCGGGATGTGGCATGTGCACCACGTTGGTTGAACTCCAAAGGACTTGAGAGTTTGCAAAGATATCAGAGCTATGAGCAAACCCAGAGAGAGATCTGTATTTCCACAGTTGGCATCTTGCGGAGCCTAGGAGCTTGGTAATATATTGACTCCTCTCTCTCTCTCTCTCTCTCTCTCTCTCTCTCTCTCTCTCTCTCTCTCTCTCTCTCTTTCTCCAGGGTTTCTCTGTGTAGCCCTGGCTGTCCTGGATTCACTTTGTAGCCCACACTGGCCTCGAACTCACAGCGATCCACCTGCCTCTGCCTTCCAGGTGCTGGGATTAAAGGCGTGCGCCATCGAGACCCAGCTTTATTCCTTCTCTATTCATTTAAAACTTGGCTACTGTGAGCGTCGGTTACAGCTCAGCGGTGTCTATTGAATAGTTGAAGACCCTCTGGCCAATCCCCAGCAATATGAAAAAAATATTATTCAGTTTGCAGGAGTCATGTTAAAGTCTTTTAAGTGGAGTCTGGGAGCTTAGGGAAATGGCTCAGTCAGTAAATTTGCAGCAAGCAAACAAGAACTTGGAGTTGGACTCCCAGCACCAAAAAAATAAAATCTATGAAAACACACATTTGTAACCCCAAATCTCTGAAGCTCATTGGCCTTCCTGCCAAAACCAAGGAGCTCTGGATTCAGTGAGAGAAGCCAGCTCAAAAAAGAAGGCTGAGAGCTGGGGAGCTGCCTCAGCAGGTAGGGTTACCTGCTGCCAAGCAAGGCAAGCAAGATGACCTCAGTTCAATCCTGGGAGCCGCGTGGTAGAAGGAGAGAACCAACTCCCCTGAGTTAGCACTTCACACATGTGCATGCTTGATACACACATAACGCGCGCGTGCGCGCGTACACACACACACAAATAAATGTAAGTAAAAAAAATAACAAAACAAGTAAGATGGAGAGGGACTAAGGAGACACCTGACGCTACACACACTCACATGAACACACACACATGCACCACATGCACACATACACACACAGGAGAGATTAACGATAATTTAAAGACCAACGGACAAGTGTACAAGCTACTAGCTCGTGTAAATTTGCTAGTCCCCGCAGTTCCCAAATCTGCTCCTCCTTCGGACTTCTAAGCCCTCATCTGGGGTAGGTGCGAATGATCCTATTTTCTGATGGGTTCGCACGTAGGGAGAAAATTATGTTTACTCTTATCTCCACTTCTGACTGCTTTGTCTTGGGAATTGCTGAAGAAAATCGCACTCACATCATAGCCACCTTTACAAAAGCTATGTTTTTGTGTCTTCTACTGAAATTCCTCTGAGGTGTGCCAGGACTTTTGAAGCTAGTGCGTCTCTGAGGGACTCTCTCTTGGTCTCAGATCTCTGTAGTTGCTGTGGCTGGAACCCAGAGCACACCAGCCGGCACCCTGTGAGCCATGAGCAGCGCACTGGTTTCTGAACCTGCTTTCTGAATGCTCTGTTTTGGTTGCTTATCAAAGTAGGTGCTACAATGCATACATATTTGGCTGAGGGAAAAATCAATGTGGCCTTAAAAACCATCATGTCTGGGCCGAAGAAGCTGGTTGGTGTTTGAGAGGTGGTGCTCTCTTATACAGGGCTGGAGTTTGGTTCCTGCCACTCATGTCAGGAGATGCACAACTGCCTGTGACTCCAGCTCCAGAGGATTCCAGGTCTCCTGACCTCCACGGGGAGCTGCATCCACCCTCATATATGTACACATATGCACGTAATTGAAAATAGAATAAATAAGTGCACATGTGCTGGTCTAGACATACAGTCTGCAGATGTACTTCCATGTGTTCTGAAGATACAGGGTAAGATGGCCTTACTTCTACTTACCTTAATTTATTTAAGACAAGGTTTCTCTGTGCAGCCCTGGCTGTCCTTGAACTCACTATGAAGGCCAGGCTGGCCTCCAACTCACAGAAATCCACCTGCCTCTGCCTCCCGAGTGCTGGGATTAAAGGGGTGTGCCACTACTCCTGACCAGGTCTTTGAGTTTGAGGCCAGCCAGGTCTACATAGTGAGTTCCAGGACAGCCAGGGCTGCAAAGAGAAACTGTCTCAAAAAGCTGTAAAAAAAAAAAAAGGGTATCTTGGCTCATCCATAAAGGGGAACATCTTGAGCCACTCAGGAGGGTTGGTGGGTTACAGGGCTCTGAGACAGACTCATCCATAAAAGGGGGCACCCTGAACCACTCAGGAGGGTTAGGGGGTCACGGCGCTCTGAGACAGAGTGATAAGTAGATTACTAAGTAAAACAAGAGTGCTTAGAGTGTGCTGCCATTCAGTGGGAAAATGTTTGAAAAAACGAGCAGTGGAAGAACATGCACACAATAAACTGTTCAGCGCGGAAGGATTGTGATGAAAAGTCACCCTCACTCTGTCCTTCTTGACATTCTCATTTGAGTGCATTTTTAGCCAAATTAAAAAACAAAAACAAAACAAAAAAAACCCAACAAAACAAAAATCAACAGCAACAAAATGCAGGCTTTGCTCTTCTGGGTAGACGTGTAGAAACTTTTCCCAGTGTCCTTGTGAACCCGCAGATGGCAGAATTGCTACCGAGACAGAAGCCGGGAGCGGTCACGGGGCAGGGAGAACTGTCTGTGATGGACGATGCTCTAACTGACAAATTTAAGTTTTGCTTTCTGCAGCGCAGATGGCCCAGGTGAGCGAGTGAGTCCTGTCTCAGGTGCAGGGTGTGGTGCGTGGTCACCACAGACAAGCTGGGCTAAGTGTCACTTTACCAACCCGGGTTCTCTTTCCTGAACACTTAACACACAGTCCTAACCTGTTTTCTTTGCTGGAAGAAGAGATGGCCCCTGGCTTTCTTACAACCCATCGTCAAATGACCTTGAACTCAGCCTCTGAAAGACTGTAATTAGGCTAAGGACCAATGTTTTAGGTCTGTCTTCCGTCTGTGCAAACCCGTCTTGTTTGTCTGTGCAGGGTCAGCTCTCTCGTGTCGCCGTGGTTTACAAAGTGCCTCCATGTTCACTCCAGCTCCGTTTGGAAATCCCATCCTTCTGTGCCGTCCGCTTCTCACTGTTTGAACTTCCCAGACAACAGAAACCTGAGTTTCTGCCCTCTGACATTGCACAGATTTCCCTGCCTCTTCAAGGCATTGGCTGTGCACCCATCCTAGACCACATACAACAACAGCTGTCATTGGAAAGGGCTCCCTTCAGCCTTTCTAGTCTTCGCTGTCAACAAACAGGCCCCAGGTAGGAACGCTTTTTTCTTGAACATGCTTGGAGCTTAGGGCGACTCCTCAAGAAATCTCCAAAGGAATCCAAGGCTGAATCATTCAAACTACTCGTTTTTACCTTGCTCCCTTGGTCATGCTAGCTCAAGCAGTAAAACACATTAGGTTTGACCTTGAAAATGAAACAATGTGAGTAATCTGGTACCTTCAAGTGTCAAGTACAGAAGTGAATGAGTTTTGTTGTTGTTGCTTGTTTTTGTTTTCTGAGACAGGGTTTCTCTGTGTAGCCCTGGCTGTTTTGGAACTCACTCTGTAGACTAGGCTGGCTTCTAACTCACAGAGATCCACCTACCTCTGCCTCCTGAGTGCTGGATTAAAGGCCTGTGCCGCCGCCGCCACCACCACCACCACGACCTGTGAACGTTTTCTGTAATAAGATAACAAGTAACCAGCACTCAGGAGGCAGAGACAGGCGGATCGCTGTGAGTTCAAGGCCAGCACGGTCTACAAAGTGAGTGCAGGACAGCCAAGGCTACACAGAGAAACCCTGTCTCGAAAAACAAAAACAAAAACAAAAAAAGGATAACAAGTAAATAATAAATCCACTCCCTAAAGTAGACTCTCTTTTTTTTTTTTTTTTTGGTTAGTAAAACATAATACTTTTAAAGATTCACTTTTATTTCATGTATATGAACATTCATCTGCATATGTGTATGTGGCCAGGTGTGCAGTGCCCTTTGGAGGCCAAAAGAAGTTGTCAAATTCTGTGAAACTAATTACTATGGTTGTGAGTCAATACCCGGTTGTTGGGAACCAAACCCGGGTCCTCTGGAAAGGCAGCATGTACTCTTTTACTCACGTCTCTCCAGCCCTCGTGAGCAGAATGTTTTCATTCTAATCTAAATGGGGCCGTAGATAGCATCACCCAATCACCTAGGTCTTCTGCACCATGGAAACTGTTGGTAGGCTTTGGACTCCAGACACCCGGGAAAAGAATGTGTCCATCAATCAGTCACCTCACAATACATACGAGTGGCTGGTTCCGAAACCATGGACACCAAAACCAGTGGATGGTCTCAGATAAGTCTGTCGTGTAGAACGGTGTAGAATTATATATCACTGGTGCACATCCTGCTGTGTCCTCATTTCTAGATTCTCTATGTAAGAAGTTGTAGCGAACTCTTTAGGAAATAACAAAAAGAAACGTTTTTATACATGCTCAGTATGGATACTTTTTTCTAAATAGATTTAAAAATATATATATTATTATATTTATTTATTAATGTCTGTGTTTTTGCCAAGGTTTGTGTGTGGAAGTCAAGAGGACTTGAGTTTGCTCTCTTCTTCCACCATGCTGGTCCTGAGGACTGAACTCAGGTTGTCAAACTTGACGGCAATCACTTCTACCTGCTCAGCTGTTTTGCCAGGCCCTCCAAATAGTGTTGATTGACAGTTGGCTGAACCTGGGAATATGGAACCCCGGGGTAAGGAGGGCTGGCCGTGCGAAATCCAGGAGCCCGGCTGTGCAGGCCTGTTTGCTTTGCAGAGCACTGGCAACCGAAGCATTCAAGATGTCAGGAGTTAGAGGCTACCAGAGCCAGGTGTTGTCACTGATAACATCCTTGAAGAGCCACTGGGAAGGCTGCATTTCCCCTGGGTACCAGAAGGTGCAGTGCCAGACTCCAGAGTCTCAGTTGAAGACTCTCTTACTGAGATCTCAAAAGAAGCTGCCTGATGATACCGGTTCACCCATCATCGGGCTTCCAAGTCTTGTCCATCTGCTTGTCCGAAAGGAGGACTAGAGAGAGCCCGTGGGGGCTGGAGAGATGGCTCAGTGGTTAAGAGGACTGACTGCTCTATTCTTCCAGAGGTCCTGAGTTCAATTCCCAGCAACCACATGGTGGCTCACAGCCACCTATAATGTGATCTGATGCACACTGTATACATAATAAATAAATCTTTAAAGAAAAAAAAAGAAAAGAGTCTGTGGAGAACAGTCTGTGCAGCTGACAGCAGCACGGGCTGTGACAGCAGGGTCTGCGACAGGACAAAACTCAGCCTGTGCCACTTATTAAAACTGTCTCATGCTTCCTGCTACATTCACTCTAAGCTCAGGTTTGTGCTCATTTGTTTAGGAGACATAAGAAGCCCTTGGGGTGGGGGCGCGCGTGTGTGTGGGAGGGGAGAATCCCTGACCTCCTAAACCGTGGCATGGGGTGACTGCACATCAGGGCCTCACATTCTTGGGGTTTTCCCAGGAAGCGCAGTGTACCTGAAGTAGCCCCGCTCTCTTTCTGCCTAGTGGGAGACCATGAGTGACCCACGGGGGAACTTAGGGCCTATTTTGTAAACTTAAAAGTTGGTTAGAAGTGAGGGAGGGATTTTTAAACAGGGTCATTAGTTTCTGTTTGCAAGAGGGATTGGTTAGGTCTTGGTTTCCCAGCTGAAAGTCAAACAGCCGACTGAACAAACAGAAGGGAAATAAACTTCTGCGCCTTTGACTCTCAACGGGAGCTCGTGAGTGAACACGCACACACTGGGATCTTAATGCACATACCATTTATTTAACCCAAAATTTGTTTATAGCTTCAAGGAGTGGGTTTCAAAGATTGAAAAAAAAAAAAAGTCATGTTCTCAACTCACTTCCCCTCACCCCCAATTTGTACTAAAAAACTAAATTACAGTGTCCAGGATGGGATTAGACCTTAACACAGGAAAATGCTTGTCTCAAATAACATCTTCCTCCACTTCCTCCTCTTTCTCCTCCTCTCTCACCTTCTCTTTGTTCTCTTTCATTTTTCTAGGCAGGGTCTCTCTGTGTAGCCCACCCAGGCTGGACTTGAATTCTCTTTTCTTTTTTTCCCCCTTTGAGACAGGTATTTCTCCATGTATCCCCGGCTGTCCTGGAACTCACTCTGTAGACCAGGCTGGCCTCGAACTCACAGAGATCCACCTGTCTCTGCCTCCAAATGGACTTGAATTCTTGATCTTCCTGCCTTACCCAGAAGTCTTCAACTTTAGATTTCCTACATTCAAAAGGAAACTCAGTGTGGGGCTAGCTAAAATGTTGAAGGGGCCTGGATGAAGTAAAATTGGTGAAAAGGCGAGAAGTGTGATCAGATTAGTGCAAGTCATCAGATCTGTGCGCCCCTGTCCCCCTGCCCCTGGGTTTCTGTCAGTTGGTCATTTCACTTCTGAATCTGTTTCAAAGGCATAGCGTGTTATTTAGTGGCCGGCGCAATTGCGTATGCACCACATTCAGAGAAGACAGCGGCTGTCTGCGCATTTATTTCCAAGCCTGTTGCATTATAGGTGAGTTTTGCTGGGAAGTTACAGGAACACGGAAAGGCGGCACTGTGGACACAGCTGACAGGTTTTTCAGTCGATTGATGAGTGCGAGTCCATTTTTGTAAGCGTAAAACTCAGGTGAAAATGGCAGTGTTGAGTAATGACCCAGGCGAACTACACGAAGCGCTACTGAACCACAGAGGTGCTACTGAAGGCACTACACCCAGGCCTGCATCTTAGATGCAGCTCCGTCCCTTAGTAATTGTGTTCAGGTGGCAAGAAACTAAACGGTGAGCAACACTTGGTCATTTTTCACTTCTTCCTCCCCTTGCCTTTGTGGTGGGGGTGGATTAGATCCCCGTGTGTGCTCAGCTCTGAATCCCAAACGTCACAATTTAAAAAATTTAAAAAATTTTTAATCACTGGGGGCATGGAGTTAGAAACACAAAGCTCATTCCTGATTTTACTTGTAAAACTGTGTGGGAGGCCGGGTGTGGTGGTGCAATCTTTAATCCCAGCATTTGGGAGGCAGAGGCAGGCGGATCACTGTGAATTCGAAGCCAGCCTGGTCTTCAAAGTGAGTCCAGGACAGCAAGGCTACACAGAGAAACCCTGTCTCAAAAAACCAAAACAAACAAACAGACAGACCGTGTGGGAGACACAGGGGCGGGCGTGTGCAAAGACATGAAAGCGGTTAAGATACAGATGTTGCAAGGGGGCCTATGGTTCCCTTCACAACCTCACAGTGCAGCGGTAGGAACACCAGAATCAAAGCTCCAAGCGTGTGATTACCAAGGGTAAAAGGCTCCGGCTCTTCCAACTCTGAAATCCGTTACACAGGGTCTCCCACAACCTGCACAGTGGGTAGGCAGCACAGTGCGCCGTTACAGTGAACACGCAAAAGATGGCATACCTGGTAGTCGCTGAGTTACCCACTTCCAAAGACAACCACCTAGATTTGGAACACTGGGGCTTCAGTGAAAACACACAGGCCTGAAAAGCAGTGCATTGATTATTTTATTAATTCCTTCTTTTTACATTATGGGAAACATTCATCTATTTACATGTTTGTTTTGTTTTGTTTTTTTGTCCACACACAATCTAGGTTAATAAGCCTATGAAATACCAATTCAGAAAGCCATAAAAATCTTCCCCGTCTCTCCGTCTTAAGGCTTTCAAATGAATCTTTTTTTTTCCCCAAACCAAAATAATTTTTAAAAATTACATTAGGGAATTCAGATATGCTAATGATTTATATTCCATTTATTTAAAATATGCATCTAGACAGGTTCTTAAAAAAGAAATGGTAAATTCACAAGGATAAGGGTTAAACTAAAGCAATACTGCACAGTAAAACATTAAGGGAACATCTATAAATAACAGAAATATATTACAAATAAATTAGTTCTATTTACCATTTCAAATATTAAAAATCTTTAATCCATTTCTTCATCTCTCTTTACAAAAAGGTTATGTGAATTGTATGGAAACATCTGCAAAAAATATAATAAATACTTAATTTCTTTGAATGTATTTTTTTTGTTGTTGTTTTTGATGAGGGAGACAAACTTCTTTTGTAATTCCCCCCACCCCCATCCCCCCCTGCCCCAAGAAAATGCCCAACACCTTTATACCAAAGTTAAACAAAATAAGTAATTTTCAGGGTACGTACACTGTTCACTATGAACTAAAAAAACATCTCTACAAATTACATCAAAAAGAATAACGCGACAAAGATTATGGTCACAGGTGTCAGTTTCCGGTTCCAGTGGATAACAAGCTATATTGTGTGGGGTCATGCCCTAACGTCAATAATTAGCTTTTTTTTTTTTTTTTCTTATAAAGTGTTTGCACAGTTTAAACTGTGTTTTTCAGGAAGGCAAAGGTTTGTGATGCCCTGCAGACATTCAGCTAAAAGATTAAAAATTCTTACCAAAAATAGCGTATGAATATACAAATGCCATTCACTTAGACAAGGCAAACAGGCCTTCTCTTCTCTCTTTAAAATAGCCTGGGCTAAATCAGTTCCCAAAAGAAAACAGTGTAGGAGGGTCTGGATCCCCTTAGAAACTGACCTCAGGGCGGGAGCTGTAGCAGTGAAAGTGGGTCAAAGTGGGTCTCATGGACGGTGCTTGCTGTGAAAGCTTCCTTGATGAATGTGACCACTGGCTGCCCAAGCAGACTGTCGGCCTTACCCCTGCACACGGCAAGCTATCTTTCCTTGCTGCAAAGGAAAAGTATGTCCTTTTTTTTTTTTTTTTTTTTGAAACTAGCAAATACTTGAAGCTCAAAAATCTCTGCTCCGGTTTGACAAAGCACTCACTGCCTTTGTCGGCCCTATTTAAAAGTTGCTGTTGTTGTTATTGGTTTGTTTGTTTTAAAATAAGTTATAGCCCTTTTCTTGTAAACCACAGCAGTAAACATTTGTGCCCTGTTGATAAGGTAACTCAGAACGCCAATGGCTCTGAGAGGTAGCAAATTCTCTAGTGGTTTTAGAATATGTCTGAAAATACTGGTTGTCAGAACCCATCACTTCTCTTTAATTTTGTAAAGAAAATTAAATTAGCACCTGGCTATGAGAGTTTTTTTTTTTTTTTTTTTTTTTTAAAGCATCTCTGGTGCAAGCATTGTTTTCTTTTAAGTCTTTCATTTATTTTTCTATGGCAAATTTCTAATTCTTTTAGGTTGCAAGCTTGACATATTATGTGGCTGATCCTTTCAGATCACCACATTCTGAATGTTTAAACTGCTACAAGTAAGGGCATTTGAAGACTTCAGCAGGATGCCAGTGCACACAGCCCACCTGGACCATGCAAGCCAGCAGAAAGCCTGTGTCTAACCAGAAGCTTTGATTTCCAGCAGCAGGGTTTAGGAATGCCGACTTTCTTCCCTCCTGGTAGCTCCTGACCCCTATGCACAATCACGTGGCGTCTCTCCCTACCTGTGCCTCAGGATCAAGGACAGCTCTTTGGAATGAGGCAGCTTGTCAACTGGGGTAGAAAACCTTTTATCTTATTCACTTGACACAGAACAAAAATCCTGCACTGGGGAACAAGTGAACTCTGTAAAAGGCATCCTTATGTGGGTGAAGACTAAAGGGGGCCTACCCGGATGGATGCTAAACTTACAGAACCAACTTTTTTTTTTTCCTTCCCCCTCCCATTTAAAAACTACTGCCATGACATTATAATACACAGAGTACAAGAAAAGTTGATAAAACATTTCAGGTTTAAAATTTCTTAATAAGATAAATAGATTCCTTATATATAGGATCTTAAGCCATCGGTGTTTCCTTTGCCTTAACTTTCTTCATTTTATTGCCTTTCAGAATAGATTAATTTCCCTGAAAGATCAAATTTACAATCTTCTGCTGATTGAAACATTTGAAGCTGTGATTGATGAAGTACCAGTGAGGCAGTTTGTACAGCTGCGAGGGCGCCGGTGCAGGGTACCTGCTCTCTATGCCCCTCTCTCCTACACACCCAGCTGCCCCCACCCCACTCCAGCCCTAGGCCAGCTTGGTCCCCCGCTCTCTCTTGGTCACCACTGATTCCGATGAGACTGTGTGATTTCTGGGATTAGAAATAAAGCGCTCTCTGCTTGTAAAAAAATAACCGTTTGGGGCAAATAAAGGGAGTCGGAGCCCTCGTTTCTTTCGCGTGGAAGACGGTTAAGTCCCAAAGGATCACCCTGTTGTAATACGGGGTTTCTGAAATACCCTACTGATTTATATTGCTGAGTTCTAGGGACACACTAGTTTGAGAGAACTGAGGAGGGTGAGTGACCTACAGGTGTCGTTTCTACACAGGTGGGTTCGCTTGGCCCAGAAAAGTAAAGGGTTTGGATGTCTGCACTGAGGCTTCAGGACAGGGGAGCGAAGCTCGGTGGAGAAGATGGGCAAAGTGGTCCAGGGAGCGGGCGGTTTGGGGACGGCTCCTGCGAGGTGGACAACTACGCCACGACGGTGGCGGTCACTGAGCTCAGAGACGGAGGGGGACGGGGGGGGGGGTGGGGGCAACGGGGAGGCGGGACGGTCCTCGAGGGCAGCGGCACTCAGAGCCGGGTCTGCGCCTCCGGGATGTAGATCTCGATGCTCTCCGCGCTCTCGGTGGCCGAGTTCTGGCGGACCGACGCGGCGCGCTTGGCGGCCATCAGGCGCTTGCGGGCCTCCTGGCGCTGCGAGCTCTCCAGCGAGCGCTCCCGGATCAGCGGCGCGGGGCCCTTCGCCGGCTTCTTTGGCACTGGAGGAGGGGCCCTTCGCTCCTGATCAAAGCAGAAGGTTCAGGACATTACACGGCTTCTCAGGACAAGCTTGGGAAAGACTGGGAGAGGTCAGTAGTTCGAACACACACACTCACAATTCTGCTTTGCTTTTTTTTTTTAAACCTAAGGACGGTTAGTTAGTTCTGATCTGCACACTGTGTGTGTATATATATATGCTTTCCTCTTCATTGCTTTGGTTTGGGTATTCAAAGGATTCAGAAACAAAAAACAAAACACATAATCTCTTCCGCTTAAAGCCGATGGTAAAGCTGGATCGCAGATGAACCAGGACTTCCCATGGCAGGATGTGAGCTTTTAAAAAGCACCCCTCAAAAGGCTTCCTGCACCTCGCAGTGCACACTCCAGACTCCCTGGTGCTAGGGATGGGGCTGGGAGAGCTACAGAATCGGTTAGAACTCTGAATCGGGCAGGGGCTTGGTTGGGTTCAAGACTAAAAAGCCCTGCGCACCCTCTCCGTGGGCCCTAGAAACACCCCCCCCCCCCCGCTTGCACGCATTCCTAAGTAGCCAGGTGAAGTTACAAGATTGTATTCCTCAGCCTCGATGGTGCCGTTGTGCGTCACACCTTTTTTGCACACCACACAGGAGCACACAGCCATAGGCTGCACAAGGTCGCCAGGGAGGGAGACTCTGGTACTTCCTAGTTTGGGAAAGACTTTTCCAGAGTTTCCTCGCGCTTGTTTTTGGTGGCCCAGAAGGCAATCCCAACAGAAACCACGTTACTGAAGTTGAACAGAGGACTGACTGGAAAAAAAAAAAAAAAGCTGTCCCTCTTATCAGCAATCCTTGAAACAATTTTTTGATCTTTTCTATCCTACTGCAAAATACAGCCTCTCGTCGCCACTGGGTGATGAGCGAGCAGGAAAGAAAGGCATCTAACCAGCAAAGGGTGCAGTTAGGAGAAAAGTGTCCACCTTTCTGGCTTTGAAAAGCACCCACCACCACCACCACCCCATTTCCATTTTAAATAGAAGACCCTGCTGCCTGCCGTGTGAAGTCAAGTATGACACTTCTCATGTGGGCACCAAGTTGTCTGTGACTGATGCTCGCACAGCCGTGCCTTCTTGCTTGCCAGGGTGAAGAATTACTACACCTGGACTCGCCGTGGTCGTTTTAAAGTGGAGCCTGTGTTTCTGAAAGGACAAAGAGGAAGAACACGGACTGCAAAACAGTCTCCTGCCACACTGTCTTCATTATGTTTTGTTCCCCCCCCCCCCCCGTCATGTTCATAAGATGATGAAAAGCTCTGATCGAGGTAAAATGCATCTTTAAAAATGTAAAAATTAAGCTAATAGCTATTATTAGGTGGCCTACCAACAAGTCACATGGACCGACTTCCAGACATTTAGAAGTCTGCATTGTGGGAGTAACTGATGGATACTTTTAAAAGTATGAATATTGGAAACTTTTTAGTCATTTTTCTTTCTTTGCACACTTTATTATTTTTTCTTAAAAAAAAAAACAATAATGTTAAAGAATCAGGAGGTGAGAAATCGGATGGAGCAGTACTAAAATTCCAGCGTGTGTACATGTGTGTATACTTTTAAGACCGATTTAAAAGCCTTGCCAGCAGAGAAGTTCCACACACAAAGAGAACTAGATGGAGCACAATGTTTGGCTCCTCAGAATGAGTGGACACACACACACACACACACACACACACACACACACACACACACACACACACACACACACACACACACCCCGCAGAACTCCCAAGCTTGGTTCTAAGCCTGCCCAGTGGGATGGCCAGAGGAACTGGAGCCGTGACAGTAGTGATAGCACTGCCCTCCTGTAGACGGTCCCGGGGGCTGGGTTTGTGCTAGGTGCCCACCGGTGGGCAACAGTGGATTACGGTTAGCTCTGCATGGGTCAGGAGACCCGCAAGGGCAGAGCTTTCTCCATGCGGCACGGCAAGAGCCATCCTTCATATTCAGAGGTTTCGCTTCGAACTATTTGGCCTCTGGTCATAGAAGAACAAAACTTATTTAAAAAGTCATACAGGACAAATCAGCCTGGGAAGGTGGACATTAGATACCTGTAGAACCCTGGTGGAACCACAGTAATCAAATGTGAAATTATTATTGGTGAATTAAAATAATTTAAGTCTTTATTCTAAACTGTTCTATGAGGATCGCAGGGAACAGTATCCTCTCAGGCAACCAATCAAAAGTTAGAAAAAAGAATCCCAACATTTCTGATGACTGTAAGCCTCGCAGAGAGAGGTTTAGACTTGACCGTTAGTGACTCCTTCGCCACTGTGCTTATGAGATGATTGTCAGTTAGTTACTTCTTAGGGCCTCCTATTTTTTTTTTCTCATAAACACATCCTGAGGGTGGAAGGAGGTTGAACTCTGGCTCTATGGAACCGTGCACTGAAGAGACAGTTTATTTTAGTTTAGAAAGCAAAATTGAAGGCAGTCCCCTTTAGCGTCTGGTGTGCTTTAACTTAAAAGTTTAATTTAAAAAAAGAAAGAAAGAAAGGGGAAAAAAGGAAAGGAAAGAAGGAAGAAAAGAAAAAGGTAAAGAAAAGCCACATTCCCACTTTCCAATTCACAGACAAGTTTTTCTTCCAAAAAAAAATATGTATATATATATGCCTGACACATAGTACAGATGCTGCCCCAAGTGCTCAGTATGCAAACATTCGTTACAATGAAACGAGTGTGACGCCAGCTCTTTTCCACATCGCAAACAGCGGGCCTGGGTGCAGCGCCTACTTAGACTGTCCAGCGCTTGTGCAGGCTTTTAAATGAACCATACAAAATCTACATTGTTCTACCTTCTTGTCAAGAGGATCCATCTGTTTCCAGTTATTGGCCTTTAACTGGTGAAGTTCGTCGAATTTCATGCTAATATTCTCTATGGACAACTGAAGCATGTCCCAGAACCCCGCCAGGTCCTGGGAGGTGGGTCTCGGATGAGCGTTGGGATTCTGTGCAAGAAAGAGGAAAAGCATCCGTGCTTTAGAGGCAGCAGTGACAACAAACCGGCCGAAACCCAGAGGTTTAAACATTCAAAGAACCTAAGCAGGCTCAGTTCTTTTTGGCTTTTCGATAAGAGATATACGCGAGGCTACAAATGGCCATTTTGTAGATGCCCTATTCCAGCCCCCTGGGCTTTAAATGCCAAGGCTATAAAATTCCTCTGTCCTTACGACAGAGTGTTTAGTTCGGTCTGATAAGTGGAGTCTAAATATTTGAAAAATCCCCTCGTGTGTTATCTCTTCCTGGGTGTACTTAAAAAACGCCATCTTTAAGTGAAAATACCGCCTCTTCATTTACAAGTTCACCCATGCAGTTAATTCAGAGAATAAATGAAAATTCCGGAATAAAGTTAGTTTTAAGACCACTGCTGAGTGAAACACTAGGGCACAGAGTTGGTAAACAGCAAGGTATTTTCAAAATACTTTGTGTGCCGAGGCTTCTTTGATGCTAGAGACTGATCTGGGTTTTAAATATTTGAAGCAAATGACCAACCACAGAGACACATACCGAGTCGCTGAAACTGTTACATATTCAGTATTTGAGATATTACTAGTTTTTTTTTTGGTTTTTCAAGATAGGGTTTCTGTGTAGCCTTGGCTGGACTTTCTCTGTAGACCTGCCTGCCTCTGACTCCCAAGGGCTGGGATTAAAGGTGTGTGCCACCACCATCTGGCTTCAATTACTTTTTAAAAAATATTTATTTATCTATATAAGCACTCTATTGCACATCTGCCTGCATGACAGAAGAGAGCATCGGACAGACGAGGACACCAGATCTCATTATAGACAGTTGTGAGCCACCATGTGGTTGCCGGGAATTGAACTCAGGACCTTTGGATGAGCAGCCAGTGCTCTTAACCCCTGACCCATCTCTCCAGGCAAAGAACCAAGTAAGTACCTTTACCCACTGAAGCTGGCTGATCGACCCAAGAACTGACTTTCGTTAGTTTGTTTGCTTGAGAGCTTGCTGCGTAACCTGTGCTGGCCTAGAGACCTCTCGCTTCCTCCTGAGTACTAAGACTGCAAGTGCACGTCATCATGTCTGCGCTCAAAAGCTGACTTTCTTTGTCCCTGCAGTCTGGTGTCGCTGCCATCACCAACCACCGCCTGCAAAAGCAGCTGAAGGCATCATAAGCACACAGCAAGTCTCCCTCCCTTCTATACATCAGCCTGTCCAGTGCCATTTCTAGCTACTTCTTAGCATTACAAACCACTGTAGAGCCTCGCATCCTTTGGTAACTGGAGCCAGCGTGTATGTTTAAGGTTGACCCTAAGAAAAGTGGTACCCTCAGGACTTTAGGAAGTGCAAAGGCTGATGATCGTCTCATTGTCTAAAGGCTGGAAGCAACACTTACACCTGAGGGTGACCTTGTTCAAAACAAGTGCAAATAAAGGTGCTTGCTATGCAGTATATGTAGTTCCAAATCTACTCAGAGTTATGAGACTCTTTGGAGTAGATAATTTTGTTTTTTTGCTTGTTTGTTTGGTTTTCAAGACAGGGTTTCTCTGTGTAGCCGTGACTGCCCTAGACTCACTTTGTAGACTAGGCTAGCCTTGAACTCACAGAGATGCCCCTGCCTCTGCCTCCCAAGAGCTGGGATTAAAGGCATGCGCCGCCACTGCTGCCACCGCCGCTAACACCTGGACCAAATTTTGCAGTTATTTAGTGCTTGGTTCAATATTAAAACCTGTAACAAGTCTAGTGATACTTGAGGGAACAAAACAGGTTCTTTGTAGTATTTTGACACAGTCAACACCAACTATACCCAAAGTCCCTAAGGGGAGTGGTGGCAAGCACCCACAATCTCCTCAGCAAGGAAGCTGAAACAGCAGAGTCTCAAGTCTGAGACTGCATCCCCCAAACCAACAACAGACCCAAGGGGACAAACCAAACGAGCGAAGAGACCAACCCTCAGAAGAGACAGCAGTTCTGACAAAGCGCCTCTCAGCAGCTCATGATCTCACTATAGTTAGCCTTATCCACAAAGGAAAAGTAAACAGTTCGTATTTTGGAGTTTGGTGACATTTTCTGGGTCACAGGTTTTTGCTGCTGCCTTTATCTCATCACCAGCGAAGGGAAGACTGAGGATTGCGTGTCTCTGATCTGAGACCCTTCGGCCCAAATGTTGAGCTATCAGACTTGGTAAGGTTTGGGAAGGCTGCCTATCCAGTGAGATATCTTGGAGACGAAATACAAGACTTAAAATGTGAAGTTCATATATCTGCCACATACACACCTCCTACACAAAGTCTGAAAGTAATTACATATGTTTCTAGTGTGCCTGTATTTTGACAGTGACATGTTACATGAGGCCAGGTGTATACATTATCGGTGCCTCGGTGTCCCCAAAGTTTCAGACTTTACAGCATTTCTGGTTTTGGAGGTTTTGGGTTTTTTGTTTGTTTGTTTGTTTTTTGTTTTGTTTTTTTGTTTTTTGCTTTGGGCATGTGCAACCTATAGCTCAGTAGCCTACGCTTAACTCTATGTCATGGGCAACTTGGCCTTGCCCCCAAAGGAATCTCCTGGCCCCATTTTGTAGAGGAAACAAAGAGAGTGTAAGCGCTGGCCATCTCAATTCTGAGTCAGGGTGGAGTGACTGAGCTTAAACCAGACCGTCTCTGAGGTGAGAGGTGCTTTTGGTTGCTTTGTGTTAGCATCAGCCTGACCAACAATGGAGCAGAGTGGTAGAAGCTGTGCTCGGAGTCACTCCTGGAGGATGTAGCCTCCTCAGAGAGGCTCTCCCTTTATTTCACCTTTGTCAACTCTGCAAATTCTATCATTATTGCGGCTGCTGTTTGAGGCGTTTTCTTTCCTTTGTTTTTGTATGTCAGAGGTAGATGGAGCACTCATTCCTCTCAGGGTGTCTGATCGACACTGTGTGATTCCCTCAACCTCTGGCCCTTGAATGAAAACAAAACTCTGGTCGGGTAGTGGTGGCGCACGCCTTTAATCCCAGCACTCGGGAGGCAGAGGCAGGTGGATCCCTGTGAGTTTGAGGCCAGCCTGGTCTACAATGCAAGTCCAGGACAGCCAAGGCTACACAGAGAGACCCTGTCTCGAAAAAACAGAAAACAAAACAAAACAAAACAAAAAAACAATAAAACAAAACTCTGATCAGGAGACACGGTTGCTGATGAATATTTTAGAAAGAGACTCAAGTGCCAAAATAATCCCCTTTATAACTGTGTTTAGGTTTGCTCCTTATTTTAATGAGAATAAGATCAAAAGCATCATATAAAATCTAGGAACATGGAAAAAATCTAGGAGCATGGAAAAGCATCATATAAAATCTAGGAACATGGAAAAAATTCAATACAGAGACCAGAAAATGGAGTTTTAACTTGATTCTGCCCTAAGATTATTTAAGTGTGGAATAAAGCATTTTGTTTTAAATGAATTAATTTATTTAAAGAAAAGCAGAGGCTGGGCCGTGGTGGCGCACACCTTTAATCCTAGTACTCGGTAGGCAAAGGCAGGCGGATCGCTGTGAGTTCGAAGCCAGCCTGGTCTACAAAGTGAGTCTAGGACAGTCAAGGCTACACAGAGAAACCCTGTCTTGGGGTGGGGGAGAGAAGGAAGCCAGATTCATCTGTGAAAGACTCCAGTAAGCCTGACTTAACTTGGTTCAAACTGAGTTTTGCTTTGGCTGGCCTGTCTTAAGGACAAGGTCTCTTCCCGGCTGCGCTAACAGAGTCACAGTGACAGGATGGTACCTACCAGGTTCTCTTCACAGAGTTCTCTGAACTGGTAGAATTTCTGCGCCATGAGAAGCTGGGCACTGCCCACCGCGGTTCGGATTTTCCCTAGAACTGAAAAGAGGAGACACAGATGTTTACACGATGCCTCCTTGTTGAGACATAGTCTGGTAAATACAGTGGAGGAAAAAGTTAAGCTGCCAAGGTTTGGGAAAACAGCACCAACCACGTGCCCACGCCCACCCGCGTGGGTGCTATTGTTGGTCCGTGAAACCCGGGAATCCCGGGTTCAAGCATAAAGCCGATTGGAAAAACCCACGTTCCTTGTGTTTGTTTCCTGGGAGAACCGGAGTTTTAGGTCCTTACGGCTCTGTGCTGTATGTACCACAAGGAGAGACAAACAGCCTTCCTTTCATGGTGCAGGCAAATCTCATGGGTGTTTCCTAGTTTCAGCTTTATAGTCAGTGAGCCTGATTTGCTGGCTTGATTTTCTAATCTGGATTCAAAAACAAGAAGAGAGATGCTACCTGGGCGAGGGGAATCTCCCCGCACTCTCCCCGTCCAGTCCATAACCCAGGGTTTCCCAGAGTCCAGCCACTGGCGTTTGCTGATTTGCTAGGGAGTGATGTGCTTCAGCCTGTTGCCTAGGGAACACCAGCGCCAGTCCGACTTTCCACTTTGCAGCCCCCTTTCCTACTAACAAGAGAGCTGCTTCTGGTCTCAGTAAATGCCTTGGAATGCCTCAGCAGGGGCACAGGTCTGTGTGTCCCAGGGCTCCCCCAGAATCCATAGCCCCGTGCAGCTGCTCAGCTGAGCTCAGTCACGCCTAGGTACAGAAACTTTCCACAAGGGAAGATCAGAGAGAACCCAGGATCCCCCTCTCCCCACCCCCCCAGCCCCCCAATCCCTGCCCCGGGAGGAGGCGGCTTGGCTAGGCTGGGAACTCTGGCTGGAAGAGACAGAGTGGGATGAAGAAATCTCACCGTTGGGCTCAATTTAAAGAACTCACACTTCTTTTTTAACCAGCCCCCCCACCCCCCCCCCAAGTCAGGAAAAAGCAAACAAAGCAAGCCACAGGCATGGCCCAGGGCTTTCTAGTAATTTGCTGTCCTGGAGTCCCAGTGCCAGGCTAGACTAGGGAGTTCATGATAAACATTCTATCTCGGTTCTGCTCAAATATTTCAGCATCTGCACCTGTACGTCAGAGCATTCCTGAATTCCTGTGTTCCCAGTCATGCCAGACTGCTTGGGAACACGCATTTGCAGCCTCTGTCAAGTAATAGTGTCCCCCCTGACTTGCAGCTCCAAGCCCTTATGTAGGTGGAAACCTTTGTTTTCCCTAGTCTGTTTTTAAAATCCTCTCAGACCATTGCTGTTTTTCCTCTTTCAATGGAAAAGTCAGTTGAGTGAGGTCTCTCCTTATTAATCAGTTAAGACGGGGCTGCCCTCGTACAGGCAGAAACCTACCTGTTTCTGTCTCTAGAGTGCTTGGATTAAAGATGGCGTGCACCACCACCAAGCACCACTTTTTTTTTTTTTTTTTGTAAAAAGTAAAGTGCATAGGGTGAGCCTAAAGTTCAGAGCTCAGGCCTCTTTGACAAGTGTTGACAGGACAAGTCAAAACTTTGAGCTAAGAGGTCTCAGCCACATCTGAATGTGATAAGGGCGACCACCATAAGAGGATTGGAGAGAGGCACCTTTCCCATCCTCATCCCCCACCCCCTACCCCCAGCCTCACACCCTCAGCCCCACACACCTCCCGCCCTCCACACCCCTGTCCCCACTCCCCCAGCCCCACCCCCCACCCTGCCCCCTCAAAAGAAGGATCCTGTAGAACAGGGTAATCCCCAATTCATAATGTAGTCAGAGACGATACTAAATTCCTGGTCCACCTTACCTCCACTTCCCCAGTGTGTGTGTGTGTGTGTGTGTGTGTGTGTGTGTGTTACTCGGATCCCACAACACCTGGCTTGAAAGTGTCACATACTCCTTAAAAAATAAACGCCAGCCTGGCTTGGTGGCACAAACCTTTAGTCCCAGCACCAGGGGAGGTAGAGGAAGCAGGCAGATCGCTGTGAGTTTTAGGCCAGCCTGGTTTACAAAGCAAGTCCAGGACAACCAAGGATACACAGAGAAACCTTGTCTCAAACACAAAACAAAAAGCCAATGGTCAAAAGTTGATCATGAAAGGAGAAATGGACAA
Source organism: Acomys russatus (assembly GCF_903995435.1). Classification (NCBI taxonomy): domain Eukaryota; kingdom Metazoa; phylum Chordata; class Mammalia; order Rodentia; family Muridae; genus Acomys; species Acomys russatus. The sequence goes on along the minus strand of NC_067148.1, from coordinate 58,810,830 downwards.
CAGATGCATGGTGCTAAAGTTTGGGCTTTGCTTATAATGTCCCAGGCCAACAGTCAATGGGGTAGGGAGGGAAACACTTCTGTGGGGTTTGCAGTTAATCAGATGAAATGCTAGAAAGTTCTGGGGCATGTTTTGCACTAAGGTGGTAATTAACCTTGAAGCTGAGGCCTGGTCCCCAAGATCAACGCCAAGGCCATCAAGGTCAGAGGAGCCTGAAAGAACCAGTGGAATCTAGTGATAGGGCAGGGACAGGCCTTGCCTGCTTCCTTTTCCGCTCCAGATTCATTCACTCTGTCAGCAATATTAGTGAGGGCACAAGCATGCCAGGTGGTTTCACTAGACAGGAATATGGCAGTGGTTAGCAAGACAGAGGCCCTGCCCTCTTGGGCTTTGCACAAGTTAAAAGCAGGGGGAAGCAGACCCCTTCAGTGGAGTCTGACAACACAGGGTTCCTCCTCTCCCTGCTAAGAAACAGAAAACCGAGCAAAAAACATGTCTTGGAGTTTCAGCTACAATGTGAAAGTCTGCTCTGTGCCTTAAACAGTTTGTCCTGAGAGCAACAATTTTCTTTTTCTTTTATTATTATTATAATTTATTCACATTACATCCTGATAGTAATCCCCCCATCTTATCTTCCCATTCCCACCCTCCCTTCCTTCTCTGCTCTATTCCCCTCCCCTAGACCTCGGACAGGTGGGGACCTCCTCCCCCACGGGCTGACCACAGCCTATCAGGTCTCATCCGGATAGGACGTTTCCCCTTCCTCTGAGTCCCACAGGGACTCCCCACCAAAGAAAAGTGATCAAATTGAGGGCACCAGAGCTCATGTCAGAGGCAGCCCCGCCTCTCCCCTTCCTCATGGGGAGAATGAGCTGTCTGTTGGCTAGATCTGAACAGTGGGTCTAGGTTTACTGCATGCACTGTCCTTGGTTGGTGCATCAGTTTATGCAGGCCCCCCTGGGTACAGATTCACAGGCCTTGACAGTTTCCTTGTGGGGCTCCTGCCAGCCCCCCCAATCCTTCCACCCCTCAATTCTTTCATACAACTTGCAGCTTTTCACCCAGAGTCCAGCTGAGAGTCCCAGTATCTGTCCCGATTCCCCCACTGGGTGGAGCATCTCAGAGGAGATCTACCTTGGGCTAATATTCACTTACAAATAGCCAGTTTTATAATTCCAGTGCTTTTTATTTAGTTATTTTTTTTACCTACCGCATTATATCTATGCACATCAAATTACTGTGTATATGTGCATGCACACGTGGGTATGTACCACGGAGTTCAGAGGACAACTTAAAATAAGTTTTTCCCCCTGGTGGTGAGAGTCCTGGGGGCCCTAAGGATTGAGTTCGGGCAATTAGGCTTAGTAGCAGGCACCTTGAATTGCTGAGTCATCTCACTGGCACGTGCGTCTGAGTCTCTCTCTTTTGTTTTATGAGCCAGGGTTTCTCTGTGTCCTAGAACTCAGTAGACCAGGATGGCCTCAAATTCAGAGATCCACCTGTCTCTGCTTCCCAAGTGCTGGGATTAAAGGGGTGCACCACCACGGCCTGATCTTTTTATTTACTTAATAATTTTTTGCCACTATTTTCTTTTTTCTTTTTTTATTTTATTTTTCCACTATCTGGAAACAAATTAAAATTTTTTGGGGCTGGAGAGATGGCTCAGAGGTTAAGAACGCCATCTCCTCTTCTAGAGGTCCTGAGTTCAATTCCCAGCAATCACATGATGGCTTACAACCAACTGTAATGGAATCTAATGCCCTCTTCTGGCCTGCAGGCAGAGCACTGTATATACATAGTCAATAAATCTTTTTAAAAAATAAAATAAAAATATTTTCAAGGACTTGATAATTTTCCATTCAAAGAAAGCAAGTGTCCCTATGTATGTCCTCCCCGAAGGAACCAACTTTAGTTTTCATCCCCACAGTCCTACGCTCCAGTGTGAATTCTTCCCTCTTGATCCTGAGAAAAATATTAGATCAGAGCTAAAACAGAGAGAGACTTTTCTGGCACAATTCAGATGCCACTGAGGTACCCTCTGGTCCTGGAAAAGTGAGAACTAAGAGCCTTTTACAATGCACACAGTTGGGCTGGAGAGATGGTTCAGAGGTTAAGAACATTGTCTGTTCTTCCAAAGGTCCTGAGTTCAATTCCCAGCAATCACATGGTGACTCGCAACCATCTACAATGAGATCTGGTGCCCTCTTCTGGTGTGCAGGCACTCATTCAGGCAGATACTGTATAAATAATAAATAAATATTATAAGAAATAAAATGCACACAAAGGGCTGGAGATGGTGGTCATGCATTTTAATCCCAGCATTTACAGAAGCAGGCGAGTTTGAGGCAGCTTGGCCTACAACATAGTAAGTTCCAGGATAGCCAGGGCTACACAGTGAGACCCTGTTTCAGTATATATACTTTATTTTATTTTATTTTTTTATTTTATGTTCATTGGTGTTTTGCCTGCATGCATGTCTGTGTGACGGTGTCAGAAGCCCTGGAACTGGAGCTACAGACAGATGTGAGCTGCCATGTGGGAGCTGGGACTCGAACTGGGCAGCCAGGGGTCTTAACCACTGAACCATCTCTCTGCAGCCCCATGAACTCAGAAATGGAAAAAAAAAAAAAAAAAAAAAAAAAAGTGCACAGGAAAGCACACTGGGTTGGACCCCTCCCTCTAACAGCTGAGACACTGTGCTGAAGTGACAGACAGACTCCTTCTGAATGTCAGAATGGGCCGTTAGAAGACTGTTTGCTCCTGGCATCCTGGGCAGTCAGCCTCTTTACCTGCAGCCACATGCGCTGTTGTCATGGGCACACTGACCATCCTCAGGAGGCCTATGAGGCCACTGGAAGGTGGTAGACACTTAGGCACTTGGGCCTTCATGGAAGAACTTGGGCTGCCAGGAGGGGGCCAAGAAGGGGACACTGGTACCGAAGTGCTTTTCTCTCTCTGTTGCTTCCCAGCTGCCATGAGGTCAGCCACCTCCTCAACCTTGACGTACAGTGCTACCTGGGGCTCCAAGCAACAAGGTTAAGTGGCCATGAACGGAACCTTCTCCTTTACTGAGGTCTTTTCCTCAGGTATTGTTGTCACAGCTGCAGAAAGCTAACACATGTGAGGAGCAGTGTTTGCTGTCTGTATTCCTTAGGACAAACAGGGCTGATTCTCTCTGTTCCATTTCCCAGCCATGCCATTGCGTGTGGCTTATATACCGCTTGTTTGTGTTTGCTGTGCAGCTCTTCTTACGGAAGTATATGACAGCAGTGCCTGATGTTGAATGGAATTCCTTCTATTTACGACGTGGGTGTTGAGGGATGGCTCAGCGGTGACGAGCACTTACAGCTTTTCCAAAGGACCTGGGTTTGGCTTCCAGCACCTGAACCAGGTGGCTCATAACTGCCTGGTACTGCGGCTCCAGGAGTCACATGTACACACCCACACACTGATACATAACCTTAAAAATAACAAAAATAGGGCTGGAGAGAAGGCTCAGAGGTTAAGATCACTTCCAGAGGTCCTGAGTTCAATTTCCAGCAACCACATGGTGGCTCACAACCATCTGTAATGAGAACTGGTGCTCTCTTATGGCATGTAGGCATATAGACAGGGAGATAATAAATAAAGTTAAAAAAGAAATAAATCTTTTCTTTTGGTTTTTCGAGACAGGGTTTCTCTGTGCAGCCTTGGCTGTCCTACACTCCCTTTGTAGACAAGGCTGGCCTCGAACACACAGTGATCCAGCTGCCTCTGCCTCCCAAGTGCTGGGATTAAAGGCGTGTGCCTAGGCATCCTTCTTTCCTTCCAACCTTCCTTTCTCGTTCCATTTTAAAAATTGATTTCTTGTTTTTTTTAAATGTGTGTATGTGTGTGCATCATGTGTGTGCAAGTCCCCGTGGAGGCCGGAATAGGATATCAGATCCTTTGAAGCTACCATTACGAGGGATTGTGAGCTTCCTAATGTGGGTGTTAGGAATGGAGCCTGCGTCCTGTGCAAGAGCAGCAAGTGCCCTTAACCACTGAGCCATCTCTCCAGCCCTTGTTTTCTTTTTTCCTCCTTCCTTTCTTTCCTTCCTCCTCCTCCTCTTTTGGTTGTTTTTGGAGACAGGTCCTGGTTCCTGGAACTCACTATGTAGACCAGGCTGGTCTTGAACTTGGAGACATCCACCTGCTTCTGTCTCCTGAGTGTTAGGGTTAAAGGTGTGTGCCACCACAGCCATCTCTTTCGTTTATTTTTTGGGATACAATCTCTCCTTCCATTCTGCTCTTTGATCCACTCTATGAATTTGCCTTATTTGTTTTATTTTTCACTTATTTTTAACCAGCGTCTTACTACACAGCCCTGAAGGCAGCCAATTCTTCCTACCTCGGGCTCCATAGTACCAGGTGTTCTAAGCTGTGTTTCACTGCACCCAGGTTTGAATTTCCCTACTTTTTGCATTTCACGAGGTAGAAGCGTTCGGTAACTATCTGTGTCTGGTTTAATTCACCTAACACAGGGAGTGTCCTCCGAGTCACTCGGGACTTTTTCTTCTTTTTAAGTTTAGTAACATTTCCATTTCTAGAACCAAGTGAGGTAGCTCGTCCTTAGGAGGCTGAGCTAGTACTAAGTCAAGCTGCACAGGGAGACCTTGTCTGAAAACAGAAAAGGCAAAGCTAAACAAAAGCAAGCATTCACCTGCAGGATGGGGCGAGAGGCAGCACTGCAGGACCCATCTAGGCGGAGTGGCTGAGCCAAGGTCAGAAAGTGGAGAGCCCAGGGCTCGCTCCACAGAGATGTTACATTGTTTTTTTAGATGTTACATTGTTTTCTTCAAAGATTATAAATCATAATGAGAAGCAGGGGGGCTGCTGTGGGAAGGATTCCTATGCAAGCCATGCTTTGGGATCCCTTTCCTATTAAAGACGGAATCAGATCTCATTACAGATGGCTGTGAGCCACCATGTGGTTGCTGGGAATTGAACTCCAGACCTCTGGAAGAGCAGTCAGTGTTCTTAACCTCTGAGCCATCTCTCCAACCCTGGTTTTTGGTTTTTCAAGACAGGATTCCTCTGTGTAGCCCTGGCTGTCCTAGACTCATTTTGTAGACCAGGGTAGCTTTTTTTTCCCCTTCCTTCCTTCCTCCCTTCCTTCCTCCCTCTCTCCCTCCCTCCCTCCCTCCCTCCCTCTCTCTCTCTCCCCCCCCCCCCAAGACAAGGTAGCCCTGGCTGTCCTAAAACTCACTCTGTAGACCAGGCTGGCCTCAATCTCACAGAGATCTGCCTGCCTCAGCCTCCCAAGTGCTGGGATTAAAGGCCTGCGCCACCATGCCCAGATGACCGAGACATTTAGAAAATAGCAAATATCCTCTTTGCCCACACACCTGTGTGGAATGTGGCTTTTATTTGGGGAACACAGCGATGGTATAAAAGACACAAGGGTCTTTTATAAAAGAATGAACAGTTTCTTTTAACCATGCCAGCGGATCTGTGACTGCTGCAAGGCCTTTCAGGGCGCTGGTGCCAGCAAGCCAGAAGAAAGACCAGTTCCCCTGGGAATATGCCTGGCTTTTTTCTGAGTCATAATCAAAATTTCAGGGCTGGAGGGTGTAGCTTGGCTCCCATGAGGCTCCAAACTCAGCCCTTAGCATCTAAAGCACAAATAATCAGACACACACACAACAGTTGAGCGTTCAAACCCTACACACACCAACCCTTTGTACCCTTCCATGTTCCAAGAAAATTAGGTCTACACCTCAAAAGTGAGAACAGGGGTTTCTCTGGCTTCTTTTAATTCCTCTCTTTTCTTTCTTTCCTTAAAAAAAAATTAATTTATTCAGATTACATCTCAATTGTTTTCCTATTCCTTGCATCCTCCCGTTCCTCCCTCCCTCCTGCTTTCCCCCTACGCCCCTCCCCTAGGTCTATGACCAAGAGGGACCTCCTCCACCACTAAATGGTCATAGGTTATCAAGTCTCATCTTGGTAGCCTGCTTATTCTTTCTCTGAGTGCCACCAGGCCTCCCCACCATGGGGAAGTGGTCAAATATGGGGCACCACAGTTCGCGTCCAAGTCAGTCCCCACTCTCCACACAACTGTGGAGAATGTCCTGTCCATTGGCTAGATCTGAGAAGGGGTTCGATGTTTACTGCATGTATTGTCCTTGCTTGGTGCAGTAGTTTGAGCAGAACCCCTGGGCCCATATCGACCCATCATGATGTTCTTCTTGTAGGTTTCTGGGACCCTCTGGATCCTTCTGTTTCGCCATTTTCCCATGCTTTTCTCACCTAGAGTCCCAATAGTATGTCCTCACAACTATCCCAATCTCCTGGTAAGTGAAGACTTTCATGAGACATGTCCCTTGGGCTAGTACCCAGTTATAAGTGAGTATATACCATGTGAGTCTTTCTGCTTCTGGGTTAACTCACTCATTCTGATCATTTCTAGTCTCATCCATTTGTCCACAAATTTCGGGATTTCCTTGTTTTTAATAGCTGAGTAGTATTTCATAGTGTATATGTACCACAGTTTCTTTATCCATTCTTCAACTGAGGCACATTTAGGCTGTTTCCAGGTTCTGGCTATTTATGAATAAAGCTGCTATGAACATGGTTGAGCATATGTCCTAGTGTGCTGGAGCATCTTCTGGGTATATTCCAAGGAGTGGAATAGCTGGGTCTTGAGGAAGCCCTATTCCCAGTTTTCTGAGATAGCGCCAGATAGATTTCCAAAGTGATTGTACAAGTTTGCACTCCCACCAGCAATGAAAGAGTGTTCCCCTTTCTCCACATCCTTGCCAGCATGTGTTGTCACTTGAGTTTTTGATCCTAGCCATTCTGATGGGTGTAAGATGGAATCTCAGAGTCATTTTGATTTGCATTTCCCTGATGACTAAAGAGATCTAAAGATCTTCACCAACCCTACATCTGACATAGCTCTAATATCCAAAATATATAAAGAACTCAAGAAATTAAACACCACCAAACCCCAGTTAAGAAATGGGGCTCAGAATTTCTCAACAGAGGAATATTGAATGGCTGAGAAACACTTAAAGCAATGCTCAACACCTTTCTTTCCTTTTAAAATTCACTTTTTACTTTTATTTTTGAGGCAGAGTCTCAGGTTTGGCCAGCCTGAAACTTACTATACAGACCAGGCTGGCTTCAAACTCTCAGGGACTAGCTTGCTTCTGGATGTGCCCAACTTCAAAGCCACTGTGCCTCTACTTTAGCGCCCCACACACTGAGTAGAACACACATACAGAATTTGTTCCACGGTCAAAGATAACCTTGACCTCCCGATCTGGCTGCCTGTGCCTCCCTCGTGCTGGGATCACCCTTGCTGGGATCACCCTTGCTGGGATCACCCTTGCTGGGATCACCCTTGCTGGGATCGAGCACAGGGCTCTGTGAGTGCCAGGCAAGCACTCTACCAACTGAGCGACATCCCCATCCCAAACAAACATCTTTTCTCAGGCCAAAAATAGGAAAAGCAGTTAAGTCCCTAATCTACTAACCTTTCTTTCTATCTTAGCAACAAATACCCCTGTGTGGTCTCAGTTGCCACCCTTCCTGACCAGGAAGCGGCTGGAAGCAGAGAGGGTGTACTACCAGGGCCTAGGAAAAGGCAGAAGTCAGAATCCTGAGGCCCCAGGAGGGAATAGCCCATCACAGAAACACCACTGAAGATCGTAGGCTATCTGTGCTCACGTTTGGACTTCTGCTTAGCCACTCGGCTCTTTTTTTTCATACTGTAGAATTTTGGGGTAAAGGAGGAGAGAAGACTGGTGGTGGGGGGAGAGGAAAGGGGAGGGGGGGGGGGAAGGGGAGGGTGAAAGCGAATGGGGAGGGGAGCCAGAGGGGAGGGGGAGGTGAGTCCTTCTTCCTACTTTAAAGCCACATGGATTTGCCGTCAGTCCATGTCTGTATGATTTCAGCTGAGACTATCTGCGCATTGGAGAATGTGTGCTTGTGCCAGTCTCTCGAGTCTGTGGCGCACAGGCCACACATCCCATGTACATACAGACCAGAGCTGCCGCCGACAACAGTGCGTCTCTGTCACACAGTCAGATCTGTTCTCTCAACTGGCTGGTGACAGGTGGTGCTGGGAACTGAAGCCACAGCCTTACGTATGCCGGGCAAGTGCTGTGTCCATCTGTGCCTGCTGGGTTTTTGTCTTGTTTTGTTTTGTTTGTTTTTTTAATTCATTATTGTATGTGTGTGGGTGTCCGTTTACATGTCTGTCTGTACGCAGGTGTGTGCCCAGTGGCTGCAGAGGGCAGAAAAGAGTGTGCATCTCCTAGGCCAGGAGTTGTGGCCCAGTGTGGTCGCTGGGAAAGGGACCAGTACTCTCTGGAAGAGCAGCAGCCAGTGCTCTTAACTGCTGAGCCATGTCTCCAGGCCCCGCTTCCCCTTTCGAAGGAGTCAAAACTGTGGCTGCTAACGTACAGAAAACTGAATTCTCAGGGAAGCGTCTTCTGCACTGGGAGCAGAGATCTCATGGATGTTGATGACCTTTGAACTCCTGTATCTTTTTACTGCAGGTGACAGGCACGTGCCACCATGCCTGATGCAGTCGGTGACAGGCACGTGCCACCATGCCTGATGCAGTCGGTGACAGGCACGTGCCACCATGCCTGATGCAGTCGGTGACAAAGCCCTAACCTACTGCTTACGTAAAGCCGGCTTGAGTGGCATCCCCGGCTCGCTTTTTTAAAAAAATATAATTTATTTATTTTTATGTAATGTACACCGATGTTTTGACTGCATGCATGTCTGTGTGAGAGTGTTAGATCTCTCAGTTGTAAGCTGCCACGTGGGTGCTGGGGCTGCTGAGCCGTCTTCCAGTCCTGCTCCATTCCCACCCCCTCTTTTGGTTTTTTGTTTATTCGTTTGTTTTGTTTTGTTGGCTTTGGTTTTTTGGAGACAGGGTTTCTCTGTGTAGCTCTGGCTGTCCTGGACTCACTTTGTAGACCAGGCCGGCCTCGAACTCACAGAGATCCACCTGCCTCTGCCTCCTGAGTGCTGGGATTACAGGTGTGTGTCACCACGTCCAGCTCTCTGTTTAGGTTTTTTTAAAAGTGAGTTTAGGCTGAATGTGGTGCTATGTGCATGTCATCCCAGTCACTCTAGACTGAGGCAGGAGGATGCCTTGAGCCCAGAAATTAGAGAGTAGCCTGGTGAATATAGTGAGTTTCTTTAGAGTCACAAAATTTTCCCCAGTCCAAACAACCCCAGGAGTTTTATTTTTAAAGGTGGTTAGACTTTGGGTGAACATACATCAGCCACAAAACTGTTAACATCACATATCACCTGCACAAATAAAGATGGTATCTTTGAAAGTCGAATGAAAGCAGGTATTGTGGCCCACCTGGTAATTCCAGCACTGGGAAGGCTGAGGCAAGAGGAATGCCCTGAGCCCCAAGCCAGTTTGGTACCCAGTGAGACCTTGTCTAAAACAATAAAGCAAGCATGGCTGGAAAGAAACCTCAGAGGGCTGGCTGCTTACCACTCAACCTGTGTGATCCCCAGAACCCACATGGAGAAAGTTAACTCCAGACAGTTTTCCTCAGGCATCCACACGCATGCCACGGCACATGTCCTCAACCCTTCCCAATAAATAAATGTAAAACTAAAAACAAACAAACCAGGACATTCTCCACAGTTGTGTGGAGAGCAGGGACTGACTCTGACATGAACTCTGGTGCCCCATATTTGACCATCTCTCCTTCGTGGGGAGGCCTGGTGGCACTCAAAGAAAGAATAAGCAGGCTACCAAGTATAGTGGGGGAGGAGCTCATAGACCTAGGGGAGGGGAACAGGGTGAAAGAGGGAGGAAGGGAAGAACAGGAGATACAAGTAATGGGATAACAATTGAGTTGTAATCTGAATAAATTAGTTAAATAATTAAAAAAATGGGAGAGTGTCAGGCTAAATTTCATTTTATAAACTTTTTTTTTTTAAGCTGAGAAAATATCTTTTAAAAATTGGTGGATACTGGTGGTTGTGGGAAATCTAAACAATTTTTTATAACATTATTCTTTAGAAATGAGAGTCAATTTTACAAACAGATGGATAGCATTCACAAAAACTATAGACCTCTACGATATGATTGTCCCTATGTGAGTGTTTGGAAGGTAAATATCACACATGTATAAAATATTTAATGTCATACTCAAGTAATATTTGAAGTAATTCACCCAAACTTTATATTTTTCTGTTTATAAGAAGTGAAATGACCTACTCATAACATCAACATTTAACTGGGGATTTTTCTTTTCTTTTCTTTTCTTTTTTTTTTTTGGTTTTTTGAGACAGGGTTTCTCTGTGTAGCCTTGGCCATCCTGGACTCACTTTGTAGACCAGGCTGGCCTCAAACTCACAGTGATCCGCCTGCCTCTGCCTCCCAAGTGCTGGGATTAAAGGCGTGCGCCACCACGCCCGGCTCTACCTGGGGATTTTTCTTATTCTGTGGTAGAAGCAGCCATTGTTCTAGGGTTATATCTCCCTACTACACCACGTCGTTTTGGAAAATCTATAAATCACAGGCAAATATTCTTTGTTAGAATCATGTCTTCAGTTTATGGAGAAGCAGAATGGATTAGTCAACTCTTTCTATCAGAACTCCAACGTCATTAAAATTTTAATTTCCAAAGTTAGTATAGAATGTGCAAAACACAATATGAGCAATTCCCCATCACTTAGGTGAGTCAGCACACATCCTGACTGACAGAGTTACCAGCAAAGGGGGCAGCAGGGTAGACAATGTGACTGCCATCTCTCTTATTATATAACAGGTTGTCAGAAGCTAAGGCTTGTAAAAACTTGGCTTGTAAGACATGGACTGTGGTTACATGTCAACTACCACCCATATAAAACTAAAACATCCTGGGAAAAAAAAACCACCACCACCACCACCACCAACAAACAAACAAACAAACTCCCAAATAAGAAAATAATTGAGCTACAGGAAAGCACTTTATATTTTTGTGACATATATGTGTATATATGTATTGTGCATGTCCATATATGTATGTATACAAAATTATGACTTGGGACTCATAACTCGTCCTCTAAGGCAGTGGGATTGGGGGAAGAATACTGAAGTAGGCTTTAGCCCCACTGCTGGGGAGGCAGAGGCACATGGACCCCTGAGTTGGAAGCCAGCCTATTTATATAGTGAGTTCCAGGACAGCAAGGGCTACACAGAGAAACCCTGTCTCAAAAAACCAACAACCAAAAAAACAAACAAACAAACGCATAAATATCTCTGCCTCAGGGTATGACTGTGTACACATGTGATCCAGTAATCCAGAGGACAGAAGCAGGCAGATCTCGGTAGGTCTGAGGCTAACTTGGTCTACACAGAGAATTTCAGGCCAGCCAGGGCTAAGCAGTAAGGCCCTGTCTCAAACAAAACCAAATAAAACAAATGCAGGCAAACACTCACACTTATGAAACAAAAATAAAAAAATAAGTGTGTGTGTGTGTGTGTGTGTGTGTGTGTGTGTGTGTGTGTGCCTCCGTGTAGAGCCCAGAGGCCTACCTGTGGGGCCCTCTCAGGAGTGCCATCCATCTTGTCTTTGATTACAGGGTCTCGTTGGCTAGATGGCTGGCCAGCAAGCACCATGGGGCTCTCTTGCTTTCACCTTACTAGTGCTAGGGTTGCAAGTGCACCTTGGTGCCTGACATTTTTTTGTGAGTTCCGGGGCTTTGAACTCAGGTCATCTTGCTTTCGAGGCAAGTGTATTGCTGACTGACAGCCCCCTCCCCAGGCCTCACCTTGTCCGTTCTAATGTCCTCTGCAACAAATTGGTAAAGGTGTTTCCCTGAGTTTTGTGAGTCATTAAAGCAACTTAGTTGAACCTGAAGAAGGGGCACATGGGATTTATGCCCCCCTCCTTTTATATTTTATTTTATTTCATTTTTTGTTTTTGTTTTTTTGAGACAGGGTTTCTCTGTATAGCCTTGGCCGTCCTGGACTCACTTTGTAGACCAGGCTGGCCTCGAACTCACAGCGATCCGCCTGCCTCTGCCTCCCTCCCGAGTACTGGGATTAATCTTTTTATATTTTAAATTTACGTGTATTTGTATTTGTGTAGAGGTATATGCACATGTACGCAGGTTCCCTCAGAGGTCAAAAGTGTCTGGTCCCCTAGAGAGGGAGTGACAGACGGTTGTAAGCTGCTCAAAGTAGGCATTGGCAACTAAATGCTCCTAACTGCTGAGCCTTCTAGCCTATGGATATTTTTAAACACTTGGGCTGTGAGATCTTCCTCGGTAGTATGTATGTGTGCATGTGAGGGGGGAGGAGTTGGGAGAAAAGAAGAGTCAGTCTTATGAACTGACCTTCAACCTGGGGGATTTGATGCTACCTCCAGATAGTGGCAAAAACTGAGCACTCAGCTGGCCAGGCATGGACACCAATGGCTTTCATGCATGCAATGTGAGAGGCAGAGGCAGGTGCTTCTCTGCAAGTTCAAGGTCAGCCTGGACTTCAGATGAGTTCCAGCCACGAACTCGTAGAGAACTGTTGTTTCTTAGACTAGCTATACGACTTCCCTGGTCCCGTTGCACCTCTTTCTACAGAGAGCAGTGAGCGAGCTTGCTCTCCGAGCCTGTCCACTTCCGTCTCTGCAGCCCGTGTACTGCTGTGGCTCCTTCGGGGTCTGTTTTGCCTGTCCTGGCTTACCTTTAGCATATCATTTCTTGATGATTTAGGGCCATGCTCAGGCTCCACCCCACCCCAAGAAGGACACCACTAAAGGATGCCCCCTAAGGCCCTTGCAGAGCCGGGGCTGAACAAAGCAGAGCAAAAATGGCCAGTCTCAAAAGCTGAGCACAAAGCACATTACACACAATTTCCCTTCGTGGCTGGCACATCCTGTGGTCATTAAGCAGTTTCAGGTTAGCCAGACCTTACGAAACAGGAGACATGCTTTCTCTCCTTGTCTTTCTCTGTCTCTTGTATGTGTGTATGTATGTGTTTGAGTGTGTGAATGTGTGTAGATGTGAGTATGTGTATGTGTGTATATATGTGTGTATGTGTGCCTGTGTGTGAGTATGTGTTTGAGTGTGTGAATGTGTGTAGATGTGAGTGTGTGTGTATGTGTGCATGCGTGTGTGTGTGTGTGTGTGTGTGTGTGTGTGTGTGTGTGAGCACGTGCACTGGGGAATAGAAGGAACTCTTTTGAGGATTCCCTTTAAAGGGATGCACCTGCAGCTTCCCACTTAGCCACGAATGGCAGGCCTCACAGAGTACAGTTTTGTCCACCACCTACCAGCTGATGGTCTACAAGTGTGGCAGAGGCAGCCCTGGACAGGAACCCAGGGATGTCACTCATAGCTTGTCACGTTTAGTGACCAGGCACAGCTTCCGTAACCCAAGCCTAGAACCGGGCGAAGCTTACTCAGGGTTTCATCACCAGCCTCTAGTTCCCTGTCCAAACTCACAGGCCTTCATTGGGGGTGGGGGTGGGGAGGCTACAATCCACTTCCCTGGACAGGATTGCCAGGCAAAGTTGGAGTGGAATTAATCTGCCTCCATCTTTTTCAGATAAAGCCTGGGAAGTTCCACGCAGAAGTTGTCCACTGAGTCAGGAGGCAAAGATAGATTACCAAGTACAACAAACCGGCACTTCGTCCTTGAGCCAAGGAAACCTGAGCCCGCTTCACCCTGGTGAGAGGAGGCTCAGTTCCATCTGGCTGGTCCTCTCCCTGTTAGATAATCCGGCATGCAGCCGTGTAACATGTGAGCCACTGTCAAACAGCGCCGAGCCATCTCCCTGGGACAGCTGTTTCACACAAGGGCTGCATTGTCTGAGGAGAGCTGGTATCATTTTCCTTCAAGTGCCGGAGACACAAGCATCCTGCCAGCTGCCTGGGCTTGAAGGAAAGCCTCGCCCACTGCAGACTCACATTATTCTGTTATCTGGCCCCAAACCGCTACGGACCGGGAGGGCTGAAGGCCTAATCAAGAACCAATGGCTTTGTTCTGCCTCTGTTGCTTTTATCAGGGGGAAATAATAGCTTGGCACATCCGGAAGAATTTATGGTCTTACTCTCACGACGCCAGCTGGCTTGTTGTCTGTCTCCCCTGGGCTCCAGGTAAACTGCACCAAGTTCTCCAGTCTGGGACCAAAAACTGTATCCCAGGGAGAAGCTGTGACTGCTATGTGAGTAAGCTTTGCTAGTGAGATGGATCTTTCCTCTTCTAATATAGATAACTCTTAACTACCCTCGCCCCCAAATCTCTGCTTTGGTTCCAGGGTTGACTCAGCAATCAGACTCCTAACCACGGCTCTCCCTCCCTCCCCTCACCCCCTCCTTTCTCCCTCTCTTTCTGTCTCCCTCTCCGGTCTCTTCAGCCCCTGACTACTGTCCTCCTTTCAGTCTATGCCTTTGATTAATGGAGGTTCTTCACAAAGGCAGAACCATATAGTGTTGATTGATACAGGGCACCGGGAGCCCCCTCTTGGGGTCCTAGGTCTCATTAATATAGTAACTTAAAAAACTGATTCAAATGGAAGCTCAGGGACAATTTTATTAGACAAACATCCCAAGCATGGTGGCGCAAGCCTTTAATCCCAGCACTCAGGGTTAGGGAGGCCGAGGCAGGCAAATCGCTGTGAGTTCGAGACCAGCCTGGTCTACAAAGTGAGTCCAGGACAGCCAAGGCTACACAGAGAGACCTTGTCTCAAAAAACAAAACAAACAAACAAACAAAAAACAAAACAAAAAAACCAAAAACAGCGCCACGCCTTTAATTCCCGCACTCGGGAGGCAGAGGTAGGTGGATCCATGTGAGTTCGAGGCCAACCTGGTTTACAAAGTGAGTTCAGGACAGCCAAGGCTACACAGAGAAACATTGGCTCAAAAAAACCCAAGAAAAACTATTTGGTTCTGCTGCGGGACGTGGCTGGCATGGTCAGCCCTCTACCTAGGGGCGTGGCTTCCCTTCCCCCAGAGATTCAGTATCCAAACCAGACATTTTGGTTCCAGGGCCCTGCCCACCTCTCATGCGCTCCCCTTCCCTCTCTCCTCCTGTGCTGCTTCTAATAAACGTGTGTTTATTTTACAGCTTCGTCGCCAATTAGTTCATTCTGCTTGTTTAATCACTCAGGGTTGACTTCTTTCCTTACTGATCTTCTTTCAAAGAAAGGAAGGAAGGAGAAAGAAAAAAGGAGAGAAGAAAAAAAAAAAAAAAAAAAAAAAAAAAAAAAAGAAAGGTTGAATAAGAGAATTCGGGACACAGAGAAAGCCCTTTGTAACTTCAGTCTGAGTCTGTCATCGGAACAGGGGGGCAGTTGCCAAGGAGCCAGGGACAAATGTGAGGGTCTTGCCAAGCAGCACACGGGTCATTATCTTGTCAAATGTTATTCGCGCAGTGTCTCTTGTATCAGACACTTCTCTGTTTGTGACCTTGGACAAGATGCTGCCAGGGAGCTGTTTGGAGGGCAATGGCGCCTGACACAGTATCCAGTCCACTCTCAGGGGCTGTGCAAACACAGCAGGCTCTCCCCGGGGCTCTCTGGGGCTCGTGGGGCTGCCAGGGCAGGGTTCCCTCACCACTAACTTGGGACTTATTTCATCTGAAATTGGCAACACTTTCTGGAATTACCAGCCAACTTCAGAAATCTGGGGTCACCACAGATTAAGGCATGACTTGGGGCATAAAATAAATGGAGACACGTCCCAAGTGCTTGTGTGATAAAATTATGTTTAGACGCTGGACGGGGCTTACCTAAGATGATCCCAAAGCTATCCTCCAATCAGAGGAGGCCACATCACACAAGGGGGGGGGGGTTGATCCTTGGAGTTTTTATTTTTATTTATTTTTTGGGGTTTTCGAGACAGAGTTTCTCTGTGTAGCCTTGACTGTCCTGGACTCACTTTGTAGACCAGGCTGGCCTGGAACTCACAGAGATCTGCCTGCCTCTGCCTCCCGAGTGCTGGGATTGTTGGGTGGTGGTGGGAACGTGCTTCACAGAGGAACCCTATCTGGGAGTGGGGAGAGGGGTGGCGGTGGGGGTGGGGATCAGGACATGGGATTGGGACTCTCATGAATGGGATCAGTGATCTTCTAAATGAGACCTGGGGGAGCTCTTGTAACCCTTCCCCCACCCCAGAAGGCTTCAGGAAGGGCCCTTGCTGGAAGGAGAAGGTGGGCACCATCGGTGTCTGGATCTTAGACTGCCAGTCTAGGGTCCTTTGCTGTAGCAGCCAGAGCAGTCTCAGGCATCACTTACTAAGTGTTTTTTACCCAACTAGAAGAAAGGTATTGCTAAATGGAAAAGTTGGGGCCTGGAGTGATGGCTTAAGTGGTTAAGAGCACCGGCTGTTCTTGCAGAAGGCCTGGGTTTGACTCCCAGCACTCGCATGGTGGTTCACAACTTCTGTAACTCCAGTTCCAGGGGGCTCAACCTGCCTCTTCTGGCCTCTGAGGGCAACAGGCAAATATGTGGTATACAGACATACATGCAGACAAAGCACTCATACATACAAAGTAAATAAATAAAACATTTTTGAAGTCTTATAAGAGTAATATTTCAAAGGTTTAATGTACACTTACTGATCCTGTCTTACGTGGCAGAGGGTCTGGGTACATAAAGGAGAGCAAGAGAAGTAAACTCTTGCCAGGAGTGGCAGCACACACGCCTTTAAAAGCAGATGGACTCTGTGAGTTCAAGGGCAGCCCACTCGACATGGTGAGTTTGAGGACAGGGCTATGTAGAAAGACCCTTTCTCAAAACCAGAAAACAAAAAACTGGAAAAGAAAAACAACAACTTCTAACTCTATAAAAACGTTGCTCCTATCTGAAAACGAGAGCACAGACTACCATAGTGTAAGGCTGGAAGCCTGGAGAGAGCACAAAGATCCTGGGTACCACACCCAGTGCACCATCCTAACAAGACTGAGCTGGGAACCATCAGCACCAAGATGCTCCTTCAAGCCGAGAGGTGGGTGCGCACATCTTTAATCCCAGCACTTGGGAGGCAGAGGCAGGCGGATCTCTGTGTGTTCAAGGCCAGCCTGTTCTACAGAGCGAGTTCCAGGACAGCTAGAGCCGTTACCCTGAGAAACCCTGTCTTGAAAAACAAAACAAACTAACAGACTAAAAAAAGATGTTCCTTAAGAGCCGTTACTTTAAAATGACTTACAGTCGTAGTCTTTCCTTCCTTCCTTTCGCTTTTCTTTCTTTTTCGGTTATTTTTGAGACTCTATTTTAATTACAGCATTTCTCGCTTCCCCTTTCTCTCTCCAAACTCTCCCATACACCCCTCCCTGCTGTCCTCCAAATTTATGACTTCTTTTGTCATCAATTGTTATTGCATTCAGATATGTCTAGGTATAAATATATATTCTTAAATATATCCTGTTGAGCTCCAGCATTTAGAATTCCAGCACCTGGGAGATGGGAGCAGGAAGAAGTTCAAAGTCATCTTTTGCTACTGAGCCCCACGATAGCCTAGGTTATGTAAGACCCTGTCTCATCAAAACAAAACAAAAAGGCTGAAAAATGCCACAAGCAGGGGTTCTAATGGCCTACGCATTATTGTTATTCTAATATTGCCTGTTAATAAGACTAATAAAACTATAAAGGTTCTAATTGCCCAACACACACACACACACACACACACACACACACACACACACACACACACGTGCACACATGCATGTACACACACATCAGGAGGGCTATTAGTGTTAATTACCAACCTGACAAATTCTAGAACCAAGTGGGAGATGAGCCTACGTGTATGTGTGAGAGATTACCTTAACTACGCTACTGAGGTGGGCAAGCCTGCCCACTGTGGGTGGCACCATCCCATGGCCTGGGGATTCTGAGATGTGCAAGAGGAAAAGGCAAGCTGAGCATTGTTATCCATGGTTCTTTTCCTTGGGTTGGGGGGGGCGCAGCGTGACCAGCTGTTTGTGCTCCCACTGCTGGTGGTTTGTGAGCTGAAGCAAACCCATTTTTTTATAAGTTGCTTTTACCAGGTTTTTTTTTTTTTATTACAGTAACAGAAAAGAAACTTAAGACGTCCCTGGACCTTGTGCTGGAGAGTTTTATGTCAACTTGACACAAGCTAAAGTCATCTGAGACGAAGAGCCTCAATTAAAAAATGCTTCCATGGGGACTGGAGAGATGGCTCAGCGGTTAAGAGCACTGGCTGCTCTTCCAAAGGACCCGGGTTCAATTCCCAGCACCTACATGGCACCTCACAACTGTCTGTAACTCCAAGATCTGACACCGTCACACAGACATGCATGCAGACAAAATATCAATGCACATAAAATAAAAATAAATAAAATTATTTAAAAAAATGCTTCCATAAGATGGGGCTGTACACAAGGGCATTTTCTTAATTAGTGCCTGATGGAGGAGGGCCCAGCCCATTGTAGGTGGAGCCATCCATAGCCTGGTGGTCCTGGGCTCCATATGAAAGCAGGCTGAGCAAGCCATGGGGAGCAAGCTAGCAAGCAGCACCCTCCATGGCTTCTGCACCAGCTCCTGCCTCCAGGTTCCTGCCCTGCTGGAGCTCCTGTCCTGACTTCTTACGATGATGAACAGTGATCCCAAATAAACCCTTTCCTCCCCAACTTGCTTTTGGTCCCAGTGTTTCATCACAATAGTAACCTGACTAATACAGACACTAAGACTAGTTAGAATCAGTGTTAACCCTTCGGGATCAGGCACTTTTCGAGATCATTTTGGGGAACAGAGAACCAAGGAGAGAAAGAGAACACTAGCACGCTGGTACTGTGTGGAGGATGTGACGTGTGCTCAGTGGATTTCGTGTGTGTGTGTGTGTGTGTGTGTGTGTGTGTGTGTGTGTGTGTTCACAAGTTTCTGGTCTTTCAGCTGGAATTGCCCAGCTCTTCCACAAGTTTGAGTCTGGGGTGTGAAACAAGGTTAAACAAAGTTGACCCAGTGGGAACCAGGGAGTGGTGGCCCATGCCTTTAATCCCAGCACTTGGGAGGCAGAGGCAGGCTGGTATCTGTGAGTTTGAGACTAGCCTGGTCTACAAAGTGAGTCCAGGGCAGCCAAGGCTACACAGAGAGAGCCTGTCTTGAAAAACCAAAAACAAAAAGAAAGCTGACCCGGTGGGAACCAGAAGAGCAACGCCCATGAGCGCGAACCACAGGCACAGACAGGAGCTCGGCACTACTTACTGTCCTCCGGGAGGTTGTTTTCTCTCTCCTCTCTCTCCATTTGCTGGCACCACCCTTCCATGCGGTCTCGCTCGGCCTGCAGAAGCTTCAGGAACCAGTGGCCATCCCGGTGGCACACGGACCTCTGAACGGCCTCCAGGGGGTCTTCTGTGATAG
This sequence comes from Acomys russatus, assembly GCF_903995435.1. Classification (NCBI taxonomy): domain Eukaryota; kingdom Metazoa; phylum Chordata; class Mammalia; order Rodentia; family Muridae; genus Acomys; species Acomys russatus. The sequence continues at coordinate 58,791,514 of NC_067148.1, read as the reverse complement.
AGTCGATCCAGGGGTCCGGAGGTGGCAGGATCGAGGGGTCGAAATCCGCGTCGAAGTCGTCGTCGGCTGCGCAGGCGTGATAATGGTTTCCTGAACCCTGGATACTGACTGTAGAGGTGCTGGCATCCCGGGAGAATTGCCTGGCCATTGGGCCTGGACACGAATTATCCTCTATAGACTCCAGAGAGTTTTCCAGATTATCGTGGAAGTCCAGGTCAGCCTGCACTGCAGTTGTCACGCTGTTGGACCGAGTAAATCTGCGGAAGCTTGGAAGAGAAGGGAAATGAGAATTAGTTCCAGGATATTTATTGAAGTGTAACTATATCCTGTTTGTTTCGGTGGGCATGACAAGGAGAGGTGTCCCATCCTCTCAGTCCTGGGTGTTTAGAGGAACAGTTGGGGGTGATCTTTTAGGTGAATACACTGGCAGCAACGAATCTAAATCACTGTTAAATATGAAATAATAAAGTATACGTAAAGTAATTTTCTTTTTTTTTTGTTTGTTTGTTTTTCGAGACAGGGTTTCTCTATGCTATCTTGGCTGTCCTGGACTCACTTTGTAGACCAGGCTGGCCTCGAACTCATAGAGATCCAGCTGCCTCTGCCTCCCAAGCACTGGGATTAAAGGCGTATGACACCATGCCTGGCTCTCGTAAAGTAGTTTTATGGGAGGGATACAACATGGAGCTACAGAAGTCACTGTTGGAGTCCCGTGTCTGATTTCTTCCTCAGATCTCAGGCAGCTTTCAGAACCACTATGGGAGAAGCAAAGCATTTGGATTTAATGTTTCTACGATTTTCTTACAGGTGGGGAGAAGCATGCCATGTAGGCTTGGCCACGACTATTGCAATTCCTGCACTTCCCCAGGGTCACCTCTTAGGGAGAGTTTCCTGAAATTCCTTAGGTTTCCCTTAAATTCTAAACCTTTTTGCTTGGGAAGCATTCGCCCGCCAGTCCTGTAGAGTCACATAACAGTGTGGTGGTTCACAGTCTTCAGGATAAAGATCAAGAGATCTGGGGTTCTCCGTGACTGCCCTCCGTGTGCCTTTCATGTGCTTTGCCACAATTATTCTTCAAAGGTGGCAAGAGTCTGCTTGTTAACAGGTTCAGACCGAACCTTGGTGTCTCCGTCTCTCTGTCTCTCTTTGAGACAGGGTTTTTCTGGATAGCCTTGGGCTATCCTAAAGCTGGCTTCACAAACTAGGCTGGCCTTGAACTCTCACCAAGATCCATCTGCCTCCGCCTCTGCATGGTACTGATGGTACCTGTCTCTTGCTCACTCCTACAGCCAAGGTGAGGGTGTGTAGATTGTCAGGAGGGTTGTGATGGGTTTAAGGCCAGCTTCTCTATACCCCATCAGCACCTCTTTTTCTGTAGTGTGTGTGTGTGTGTGTGTGTGTGTGTGTGTGTGTGTGTGTGTTTACATGTGTGATATATGTGCATATATGTGGGGGTCTATACCCGTGCATGCACCCAAGCATCTGTAGCAGCAGTGCTCAGCCTTTGTGGGGATGGTGGGGGTGGGGGTGGTGTGGAACAGCCCTTTCACAGGGGTCACATATCAGATTTTTGGGGAGGTTTCAAGACAAGATTTCTCTGTGTAACCCTGACTGTCCTGGACTCCCTTTGTAGACCAGGTTGGCCTCGAACTCACAGCGATCCGCCCCTGCCTCTGCCTCCCGAGCGCTGGGATTACAGGCGTGCGCCCCCGCGCCCCGCTGCATATCAGATGTTTACATCATGATTCATGACAAATTACAGCAAAGAAGAAGCAATGACAATCATTTTATGGTTGCGGTGGTGGTGGGGACACCACATGAGGAGCAGTACTAAAGGATCGCAGCGCTGGGAAGACTGAGAGCTGCTGGGCCTAGAGGAAGACACCGCGTGTCCTGTGCTATCTATCACCCTCCACCTCACTCCCCTCAAATGGTCTCTCACAGGACCTGGAGCTCAGCGGGTGGCCAAGAGGACCCAGCCTGTCCTGAGTTGCTGGTGTCACAGCAGGCACATGGATGGTGGGAATTTGAACTCAGGCCCTCCTGTTTAAGCAGCCAACATGGTTTTAAAGATTTATTTTTATTTTATGTGTTTGTTTTGCCTGTATGTATGTATGTGCACTGTGTGCATGCCTGGTGCCCTCAGAGGCCAAGAGAGGGTGTCGGATCCCCTGGAACAGCTGTTACAGATGATTGTGACTCAAACTTGAATCCTCTGCAAGGGCAGCCAGGGTTCTTTTTGGAGGGTTGAGGCTGAGACAGGGTCTCTCTGTGTAGCCTGGGCTGTCCTAGACTCTGTAGGCCAGGCTGGCCTCGAATCTACAGAGATCCACCTGCCTCTGCCTCCCGAGTGCTGGGGTAAAAGTGTGTGTCACCACCGTCCGGCTTGAGGCCAGTGTTCTGACCACTGAGCCATCTCTCCAGCACTTTGGCCTTTTAAATTTTTTATTTTTATTTTTGTATTTTTTACTGAAGCCACCATAACGAGCACAATGTGGGGTATTTCCTTAGGTAGCTCATGACTATGCCATTTTGGGAGTTTCTCTGCCAGCTGATTTTCAATTACTGTGTCATATTCAACGGTGCCAACCTTAAAGGATGGTGCATTAAGCAAAGTCTATGCAGCATTAAACACCTCAGGCTTTCACTTGATTCTCCTGGAGAACCCTGTGGAAGGCAATAAAAACTAGTGCTTTTAGTCTACCAAAACCAGAAAGGTCCGAGTAACATGGGGAAACAGTCATGTGAACCAGTCAAATCAAACTGTCAAAGGAAAAAGGATCATTATCTAAATAAATAAATAAAAATAAAATCCACATTTCCCTCCAGAGAATTATGTCAAGAAAAGGTGTCTGGAGGACTGGTCTGTGTTGGTATTAAGAGTAAAGACAGGGCCAGGCGCCAGCTATGGTAGCGCATGTCTCTAATCTGGGAGGCAGAGGCCTCTATGAGTTTGAGGCCAGCCCTCGGACAGGCAAGGGTGCACAGAGAAACCTGTCTCTAAAAACAAAACAAAACAAACAAACAAACTGAAAAGAGTAGAGACAGTCACGCACAGCAAGATCCAGGCCACTCAGTTAGGCCATCTTACCACCTACTGTCTTAAAAACTCACATCTATCCCAGTGCTTGGAGGACAGAGGCAGGTGGGTCTTTGTGATTTCAAAGCCAGCTGGTCTACACAGAGAGCTCCAGAACAGTCTGAGCTTTCTCCACCTCCCCCCCCCCCAAATAAAATAAAATAAATCAAATCTGTTGACATGATCAGTTTGGGTTACGTCTGTATATTATTAATACTCCAAGGAGCCAAAGCATGTATGTGTGTGTGTGTGTGTGTGTGAGGTTGTGTGTAGTATGTGTGTGTATGTGTGAGGTTGTGTGTGGTGTGTATGTGTGTGTGTCTGAGGTTGTGTTTGGTGTGCAGGTTTGAAAGCTATGTTAAAAAGTCTCTGTTTTCACAAGGAAGGGCAGAAGAATGATTAGGGTAAACCATTTCCCTCATTTTTTGGCTGTTTCTGTATTTCTTCCACTTTGTCCCTAAACGCTAAATGTCACTTCCTGGTGACTTTTCTCTTCAGCTGCCGTGTGTGACTCAATGGAGTTCAGGCTGTCCCACTAACACAAACATCTCAACCTCACAAATCTTTAGTCTTCTCTTCCCACGATCTCTGCTTGCCAGGAGATCGAATTTCCGAATTCACTAGTCCCACTTGTGCTCCAGAACCGCACACTTGCCAGGAAGGAACCTGGGGCACAGAGGAAACAGTGGCCTGCTCTCCTGTTCTCAGCCACACAGAGCTGTCCTGCTAGCGTTCCTGAGGGCCGTCTCCCGGCCGTGGATCGGGAAATGCATCCACCTTCTTAAGAAAAATTACTTGGCAGTAGATTAATAGAAGTTTGCAGTGCAGTTTAGCCACCCAGAAAGAAATAAAAGTTAAGCAAAATGAAAATGGTTTGGGATTAAAGGCGGTGCCTTTGAACTCCTGCACCCTGCACAAGCTGTACCTCCCACCCCATAAGTCCCATAAGCAAACGCTTTCTGCTTTCTTCCACTCTGAGCTTTCAAAGAATGCTTTGTAACACACACACGCACGCACGCACGCATGCACACACGCGTACGCACACACACATGCACACACACGCACACCACACATACACACATGCACACATACACACACACTTCTCCTCATCTTTCAAGTGCATAAGCACTTGTGGGCAAAGGGCTTGATAAAGTTGTGATTGTTTTAAGTTGTCCCATAGGAACTCAGGAAAGGGTCACTAAGATTAATCCCCATGAAGGGGTAACCCTAACAGCTGAGCCTGATCACGATGCCCCCAAACCCACACTTCCCAGTCTTAAAAGCCCTTCCTTCCTGCATGCCCTGCAGGCACAGTGTGTAATGATTTCACTTCTGAGCACGTCCAGCCAGTATGCAGGCCTAGGATGCAGAAAGCCAGCGATGAGAGACTGGATGAACCAGTGTGGAGGACAACGGCCTGTGTGTTCTGAAGACTGAGCAACAGAAGTCACTGACTAGCAGTCTGGGCTGGGGGCCCTTGTGCCTGCTAAACAAGTGGGGGTTTCTGATTAAAGAACTTAAAAAAAATTTTTTTTTATTTAATTTTAACTTATGTGTGTTGGTATGAGGGTGTGAGATCTTGGAGTTACAGACAGTTGTGAGCTGCCATGTGGGTGCTAGAAATTGAACCCGGATCCTTTCAAGGAGCAAGCAGTGCTCTTAACCACTGAGCCATCTCTCCAGCCTCCTATTAAAGGACTTTTTATACCCGTTGCCACAATGTTTCTTTATGGAACAGGGGGAGGGGTGGGAGGGAGGAAGGGAGGAAGGGGGGGGGGGGGAGAGAGAGAGAGAGAGAGAGAGAGAGAGACAGCTAAGCTGAATGTTGCCATCTTCAGTGTCCGTTTAAGGGCTGGAGTTTGAACCCAGGGCTGTGTTCATGCCAGACACGCGCACTCTAACAGAACTACTTGCATCCTGACACATCTGAGTCTATGGTCTAGACCTGCCCAGCATTCAGAAGTGACACTCAAGTCATGTGGACATCTTGAGGGGGGACTGATGCTGTCATGCCCCCGGGCACAGCCCCCAGCCTCTGGTCACCACCTTTGTCCCTCTATTTACATAAACTGGTGGTCTTTCGGAACTAAATCTGGCCACGCAGTTGGAAACGCGACTCTTAGGCAGTTCTTTCTTCTTAGGAACCTCCAGCTTTTCTCACGGAAGCTCCTATCAGGGTGTGCGTGGCTCTGCAATGTACTCCTCAGGGCCACGGCCATTTTGATGATTTGTGAGCCGGCACCATTTCTGATAAAGACCCAACATAATTCATTATACAAAGTAAAAGACAAAAGAAAGGGAGGCTGAGGTTGAGAGTCCTATAAGAATGTTGTCTTTCTAGTCAGAGCTGCTCCTGAGAGAAAGCTCAGCAGAGCCCAGCTGTGATGTATCCCTCACTCAGAGCATCCCCCTCCCCCTGTCCCCATCCCCTGGCAGCCTTGTGAAGGACACAAGTGCTGTCCTAGCTAGACTGCAAAGCTGTTCAGGACACATCACAGCTTGTTCTGAATTCCACAGTCCTAACTCTTTCGCCCGGAGATCTCTTCAAAGCAGAGAAAAGGGTCATGAAGACTCACTCCATACTGAATATGGGTGATGTATTGGCAGCTAAAGGCACGGGAAGGGAAGTAAGGGCAGGGGGCAGGGTAACACCCAGCATCCTTTGAGAGGAGCCACGTGTGGCTGGTCATCTTTTGGGATGAGCTGGGAAGCTGCTAATATTCCTGATGGCCGTCACTATGGGAAGTCTGGTTCTATCTTTCAAAAATTCCAGAAGAAACTGCTTTGCTTTAGTGAGGCCAGCCCTTGTCCTCTGACCCAAGGTAACTAACACAGCTATGAGATGTCTCCCTAATGAGTTTTAAAAGTTCATTTTGATTTTACGTCTATGGGTGTTTTGCTTGTGTGTGATGTGCCCAGATTTGCTTGTGTGTGTAAGGTGTCCAGAAGAGGGAGTCAGATCCTCCTTGGCTGGGAAACCAACTTAGTTCCTCTACAAGAACGCTGCCCAGAGGCAGGAGCCAGCCTGGCCTACAAAGTGAGCCCAGGACAGCCAAGGCTACAGAGAGACCCTGTCTCGGGAGTGGGTGGGTCAGTGAGACCATCAAGTGCTCTTAGCTGAGGAGCCCTCACTTCAACCCCAGTGATGCGGTCGAACACAGCTTTGGTGAGGTAAAAGTCATAGCTGGTCTCTTTTCTTTCTGTTAACTAAATTATCTTAAAAAAAAAAAAAAAAAAAAAGTAAAATGGAAGAAAGAAAGAGAAGGAAGGTAGAAGGGAAGAAAAAAAGGAAGAGAGGAGAAAAGGAAAAAGGGGCTTTTGAAATTTGAGGCCCACTGATGGTCATGCCTTTAAACTCAGGTGCCTGTTAGGGACTGTGTGAGTAGGTTTCATCATTGTTAAGCATGGAGAGAGACTGAGAAAGGTGGTCACGGGCTGTGTTGCTGTTCCAGGAGACAGTGAGGGGTCGACGGGTCTGAAATTTCTTTGTGGACAAAACAGGGATGCAGTCTTAGGCTTGAAGTGCCTGTTCCTCAGGCCCTTCACTTTGTTTTACTTTTTGTTTTAATGTCTCGTTGAGATGAAATCGCTGAAAGCTCAAATGTTTACCCACTGAAGTCACCAGCGATCAAAGGAGGGATGTTTTATGGTGGCGGCCATTGTGGTCAAAGGGAACAGTGCGGGTTCTCTGCGTCTTGTTCTGCCCAGTTATGAGGCGAATCTGAGCTCTTTCTTTTGTTTTGAAAAATAGGGTTTGGGGGGCTGGCGCGCTACTGGCTCACTGGGTGAGGGCACCTGACACAATACCTGATGACCAAAGATGAATCGCTGGTTCCCACACAATGGAGAGAGCCAACCGATTCCTCTAAGCCACACACGCACCCGCCCATTAGGCAAACATACAGGGTCACCTGTAGCCAAGGCTGGCCTCAGACTTGCTATGCAGCCCAGGTTGGCCCTGAACTCCTGACCCCTGGTGGAAACGGAGGCAATTTTGATGGAAAACCAAAGATACAGGAATTCTGTTCACTGAAGCTTTTGTTTCTGGAGATGACTCTCATCAGGGGTGGCTCTCATCAGGGGTGGGCAGCGCGTCCTCCTAGGCCCGTGACTAAGTCTTTGTTTGCAGATCCGGCAGAACAGCAGCAGTCTTGTGCAAGCAGATGTAATGGGGCAGCCCAAGCTGGTGTCAAACTCATCATCCCCCTGTGTGAGAGTGCAACTACCATACCCAGTTCTCAGGAGTGTCTTTCTTATTTGTAGTCAGCATACTCTTTATGCCTACATTTAGGCACTGTGTAAAAGGCGTGGTAGGAGAAAGAGCAGGGGCTCCATTTTTTTTTTTTTTTTTTTTTTTTTTTTTTTGCAAGTCAACGTATGTCTGTACCAATTCTTTCCCCACCAATATACAGGCAAAGATTCCAGCTTTCTCTTCAAGAGGGTGCTCACGTTTTCCAAATTCACAGAGAAACAAGAGTCATGGTCTCAGTAGGAAATGTGCTGGATGCCTGGTCCCTGGCTGGAGGAACTATCTGGGAAGTGATGGACACTCTAGGAAGTGCGGCTTTACCTGGGGAGCTTGGTCACTAGGGGCACGGTAAACTTTATTCCCTCATTCCTCTGACTCTCTCTTGTCTGACACAGGTTGAAGAAGGTCATCACATGTTCCCAGGACAGTGCCACCCTGCCTAAGGACATGGGACCAAGGGACCATGAACTGATCCTCCTGAAACCGTAAGACAAAATCATCTTTGCTACCGGAAGCTGTTCTCAGATATTTTGACCAAAGCAACACAAATAACCAAGTAGGCAAAAGCAAAGCAGAAAACTGGTTCCAGAAGTGGGGTTACTGCTGAGACTAAAATCTGACCGCATAGTTCTTAAGCCTTTGAAACTAGTTTCTAGGAGGAATTTGGCAACAGAGAATCCTCACAGACACAGAAGACCAGAGTGTTGGCACAGATGTGGACAGTTAACATTATTTTGTGATGTTTTGGACGGGGACAAAGATTCCATTGGCAAACTGTTTGTGTTATACTCTGGCAAAGAACTTGTCTATATTTTGTCCTTGTCCTAAGCCTTTGTGGAGGCTCCAGAGACCAATGGCTTATGCTTTGATCCCAGTACTTAGGAGGTAGGAAGGGTGTTACCAGTTCAAGGCCACTCACAAGTCACAAGTTCAGGACCAGAGAGTAAGAAGATCCTGTAGAAAGAAAACTAAAAATCTATGATTTCTGAGGAGTCTACTGTCATTACAAAGAAGCTACATGTTTTTGCATTGGGACAATAAGAAAGATGCCTTGGAGGAACAGTTCAGGAATTGGCCAGACTTTTAAATGTGAAAAATAAGATGGCAGGCAACAGATATGACATGGAGACGTTTATTATAGTGGGAGGGGCACCCCCAGAGAGGAAGAGAGACAGAGAGAGAGAGAGAGAGAGAGAGAGAGAGAGCGCAAGAGGGAGCAAGGGGTACCCCAGAGAGGAAGAGAGAGAAAGAAGAGAGCAAGAGGGGAAGTGAGAAACAAGAGAGATGAAGAGGTAAGAGAGAGGGACAAGATGGGTTTGTCCTTTTATATACTGGGCAGGGCCATGCCCGTGGCAGGTAGGTGATGATGTCATAGGTTGCTAGGCAGAGTGGGGCAGTATGGTAACACAGACCTCACCCATGGCAAATCCAAGAGTAGAAAAAAAAAAGTATCATTTGTGAAGTTTTTCCCTTGAGAAGAGGGTGCGTCCACTATAGCTTGTTTGCACAGGGCTGCCAGAGAAGTGATTTATTAAGGAGCTATTTCACTGTGCACAGCCACCAGGCATTCCAAGCCCAGGGTCACCGAGAGAGGCCATGTGGCCTGTGAGTGACCTGGCCACAGAGGTGAGGCCGCTCAAGCCTACTGGGGCTCCATCTTGTCCGCATGTTTCAGACATGGAGCTACAGGGTTCAGTGTTTGCCCTGCTGGGTTTTTGCTTTGATTTCAACTCTCTTTTCTGTGCTCTTCCTTAGGACATTACATGTTGGAGGCATGTAACTTGTCTTTTAAATTGTACAGGTTTTACTCATGTTCCACAGTGTACACACACACACACACACACACACACACACACACACACACACACACACAGTGGTACCCACTGGAAATCCCAACATTCAAGAGACTGAAGCAAAAGGATTGCTGTAAGTTCAAGACTAACATGTCTATAAAGCAAACTAGCCAGGCTTACATAATGAGATTCTATCTCAAAATAATGGTAATAAAATTAAACAAGTAAGGGGCTGGAGAGATGGCTCAGAGGTTAAGATCACTGTCTATTCTTCCAAAGGTCCTGAGTTCAATTCCCAGCAACTACATGGTGGCTCACAACCATCTACAGTGAGTTCTGGTGCCCTCTTCTGGCCTGCAGGCACATATGGGGGCAGAATACTATATAAATAATAAATAAATCTTTAAAAAAAAAAAAAGTAAAATACATACTGTTGGCATCAACCAAAATGTAATGAAACATATAAAATTTATAGAAACTCTTGCAGAAAGCTGAAAAGGAAAAACTACTTCCTAACTCAGTGTAAGCTTTATTCTGACACCGAAGACACAAAGACCTTGCAAAACAAAATAACAAACACCCTCAGAATATAGATATGGAAGTCCAACTAAATACCCCTCAGTCAATCGAATCCAATACTATGTGGAAAAGATACAAGATGAGCAAGCTGGACTACAAGGTCGAGTTAACATTTAAAAAAAAAAAAAAATCAGATGGTGGTGGCGGTGGCACATGCCTTTAATGCCAGCACTCAGGAGGCAGAAGCAGGAGGAAGTCTGTGAGTTCAAGGCCAGCCTGGTCTACATAATGAAACCCTCTTATCGTGTGGTGTGTGTTGTTTTCCCCTCCCCAAACAAACACCAAATGTATTTATTTAATTAAAAAAAATAAGTATTTTTAAAATTTTATGTGTATATGTGAGTACCTGCATGGGTGTAGGTGCACCATGTTTGTGCCTGGTGCCCTCAAAGACTGGAAGAGGGTGTCCCATTCCCTGGATCTGGAGTCCCAGGGGAAGCTGCCATGTGGGTGCTGGGATGCTCTGCCAGAACAGCAGGTGCTCTTTACCACTGATCATCTCTCTGCCTTCCTCCAGCAAGTAAACAAATAAATCAGTGAATGCCAGCCGACTGGACAGCCTCATGAAAAAGAATAATTTTGCATCTTTACCTCAACTTACATAAGAAAGAAATTAGCTCAAAATGAATAAAGACTGGATTAAGGTCTAAGGCTGTGGTAGTCTCGGAAGGGTGCGCTTGGCCAAATGTTGACCTTGGGTTTGGTAATGATTTCTTTAAAAAAAAATTAATTAGCCAGGCAGTGGTAGTACACTTCTTTAATCCCAGTGCCTGGAAAGCAAAGGCCGGTGGATCTCTACGAGTTTGAGGCCAGCCTGGTCAACAGAGCAAGTTCCAGGATAATCAAAGCTGCACAGAGAAACCTTGTCTTGAAAAAAAATTAATTAATTTAGTTTTATGTGTATGTGTGTTCTGTCTGCATGTATGTCTGTGCACCACATTTATGCCTGGTGCCCAGGGAGGCCAGAAAAGTGCACTGGATCCCCGAGACTGGCACTATAAGTGGTTGTGAGCTGCTATGTAGGTGCTAGGAATTGAACCATGGCTCTCTGAAAGAATGGCCAGTGCTCTTAATCGCTGAGCTGTCTCTCCAGCTTAAGTGAGATACTAAAAAATATAAGCAACAAAGAGATAGGCTGGACTTTTTCAAAATTAAAAACTATCGCACTCCCCCCCGGCAAAAAAAACCCTATACAGAGAGTGGGAAGCCAGCTCACAGAATGTTGGAAACGGAACATTTTAAATCTGATGATAAAGACCTGTTGTGCAGAATATGCGAAGAATTCTTAAAATATTGAATCACAAAAGAACAAACAACTCAAATTTATATAAAAGGACAAATGACTTGAATAGATACTCTCCAAAGAGATATACAATAGACACATGAAAAATAGCTCCTTATATAGTACAGAAATTCAAATTAAAGCTCTAATGAGATAACACAGCATAGTCACCAACATGACAAGGAGGAGGAGGAGGAGGAGGGAGAGGAGGAAGAGGAGGCAGAAGTAACTAGTGTTAGTGCTTCCTCAATTAAACACATAAAACTTCCTTTTTCCGGGGGCTGGAGAGATGGCTCAGCGGTTAAGAGCACTGTCTCCTTTTCCAGAAGGCCCTGAGTTCAATTCCCAGCAACCACATGATGGCTCACAACTATCTATACTGAGATCTGGTGTCCTCTTCTGCCATGCAAGTTCACAATACAGGCAGAGCACTGTATAAATAATAAATAAATAAATCTTTAAAAAAACAAAAAACAAAACAAAAAAAACTTCCTTTTTCCTTTTTTTGAGACAGGGTCTTTAACTCCTGGCTGTCTTTGAACTCACTATGTATTCCGTACAGACTAGCCTCAAACTCAGAGATCGTCTTACCTCTGTCTCTGGAGTGCTGGGATCAAAGCGTGTGTCACCAAAGTCATTGCTTTACATTTTTAAAGTATTTGTTCTATATGAGTATATGGACACACGTGCATGGGTGTGCATGGGTGTGCATATGCCCAGCTTGTGTGTGGAGGCCAGAGGACAGTTTATGGACCTTGGTTCTCTCTTTCTCCCCTGTAGGCCCCAGGGATAAAGCTCCTCAGGCTTGGCAGCTGGTTCTGAGCTATCTGGCATTGAGGTTTTGTTTTGCTGGGTTTTTTTCTTTGTTTCGTTTTTTTGTTTTTTTGAGACAGGGTTTCTCTGTGTAGCCTTGGCTGTTCTGGACTCACTTTGTAGACCAAGCTGTCGTCGAACTCACAGAGATCCGTCTGCCTCTGCCTCTCAAGTGCTGGGATTACAGGTGCGTGCCACCAGGCCCGGCTTTATGTTTTTCAAAACAGGGTTTTTCTGTGTACACCAGGCTGGTCTCGAACTCACAGCAATCCCTGCCTCCCAAAGTAATGGGATCACAGGATTGCCCCAGCACCTCTGCCTTCTTGGTATGACTTTTTTAATAATAAAGAGAAAACTTATGTGATGTTCTTTTTAAAAATTTTACTATTTTAGCTGGGCAGTGGTGGCGCATGCCTGTAATCCCAGTATTTGGGAGGCAGAGGCAGGGGGATCACTGTGAGTTTGAGGCCAGCTTGGTCTACAAAGTGAGTGCAGGACAGCCAAGGATACACAGAGAGACCCTGTCTCGGGGGAAAAAAAAAGAGAAAAGAAAAAGAAAAAGAAAAAGGATTTTTTTTTTTTTTTTTTTTTTTTTAGTATTTTATGTGTATGGGTGTTTTGCCTGCACTTATGTCTGTGTGCTACATGTGTGCCTGATAGCTTCAGAGACCCGAAGATGGCGTCAGATCCCTGGACTTCAGTTAGAGCACTTGTGAGTTGCCGTGTGCGTGCTGGGACTCTAACCCTTGTTAGTTACTAGAACAGCCCAGCCGGTGTTCTTACCTGCTGAGCCATCTCTCCAGTGCTTCCCTTTCTTAGTATTAACTGAATTATTCAAAAGCACACACTCCTTATTTTAAAAGTCAATGTACAGAGAAGAGATACAGGCACACAGACACGGGCGGCTTTTGTTTTTCCAATTACTCTGAAGCCCACTAGTTATAAACTTACAGTGTCACTGTATCTTTGCCTCTGGGTAAATTTGCATAGTCCTTTTATCACAAAGGCAGTAATCACCTCCCTCTTTGTGTGTGTGTGTCCACTGCTGGGGTCAGAATCACCAGTGGGCTCATGTGACAAAGGGCAGCTTAAAGTCACGGGGCTAACACAGTCGTTACTTAGGGAAAGCGGAGCCCCCTGGGAGCCTTGGGCTTTCTCACCTTAGTTAACAGAAAGGGATTACTTTCCTAGAGTTGTTAATTATCAGTTTGAAAGCCTAGAAGGCTTCATAGGGATTCCTGAGAGCAGCCAGAAGGATGAGAGAGGACGGGCAGGTGTCGGAGGGCTTGCACCCAGGGCTGCAGAGGAGGCTGTGGGTGTCTTCAAATATGTACCTGTGGATCCTGTAGGGTCAGTGCTACCAGCGGGCCTGCGGCAAGGAGCAGGAACTGGGGACAATAGCTGGTGTTTGAAGAAGGTGATGAGTTAAGCTCCAGAGAACGGCCTCCTTGCAAACACTGCATTTAAACAATGAGCTGTGTGTGGACAGCATTCCTCTGTGCATGGCCCCTACTGTGAGACTGTGAGGCTGCCCAGGAGAGGGGACCCGGCACATCTGCCACCTGTGACGGTCCGAGCACGTCCTAGCTGCTCCACCACATCCAAGCCTCTTCCGGAAGCAGACCGCTGCCTAGCACATCTCGCTTCTGTTTTTTCCTTTACAAATAATTTATGAACGGCTTTACTTTAATTCAGAACTCTGAAGTCTCCTGCTTGGTAAACAGTCAGGCAGGTGGGATTTTTTTTTTAGGTTGGTTGTCTAACTAAGCTGCGGCCGTGCAAAAGGCTAGGAGTCCCCCAGCCTCCTAAGTATTCTTTTCTTCTGTTTTCTTTCTTTTCTCGATTTTTGTGAAGTTGCCGCTTCTTATTCCTGTCAATGTGTTAGGGGGAAGGAAGGCTGGCTTGTTATCTGGTATTCAGTGTGAAAACAGCTGGTTCCTCATTAACACTAAGATAATTGGGGGTGGGGGGATGTCCCCAGTCATCATGAAGGAATCTTAGCCGCCCAGTGTCGCTTTGTATCTAACAGAGCTACTACCAGCAGAATCATAAAAAGGAATTATGGGAGAGAGAAGATGAAAGCGACCCTTTCAGAGACAGGGATAGACATTTATGTAAATGCTTGTTTACTTCACAGAAAAGGCCAACTACAAAGCGACCTGAGGAGGAATATTCCTGAAGGTCAGAGCACTAAAATTACCTCAGCCTTTCTAGGGGATTAATTAACTTGTTTACCCATTTAGTGGTTTGGGATTTTTTTTTTTTTTTTTTTTTTTTTTTTTTTTTTTTTGAGGCTGGGTTTCTCTGCATAGCCCTGGCTGTCCTGGACCATCCTGACCTCAAACTCAGAGAGATCCACCTGCCTCTGGCCCTGAATGCTGGGATGAAAGGTGTGTGTCACCACCACCCAGTTAATAATGCTTTAAAAAATATTTTTTTGCATTTGTTTAATGTTTGTGCAGGTACCTGTATGCATGCCCCATGTGGAGGTTCGAGAACAGCGTTTGGAGTTAGCTACTTCTCTGCATCACGTCCACAGGCTAGGTGCCCAGTGAGGGCCTTTACGCACTGACTCGGCACAGCAGCCCCACTTGCCATCAACTTTAGTCTTCATAGCACTTAAGACACTAGCAAAAGAGCTGGGCGGTGGTGGCGCACGCCTTTAATCCCAGCACTTGGGAGGCAGAGGCAAACAGATTGCTGTGAGTTCAAGGACAGCCTGGTCTCCAAAGGGAGTCCAGGATAGTCAAGACTACTACACAGAGAAACCCAGTCTCAAAAAACCAACCAACCAACCAACCAACCAACAGGTAATAGCAAAGGTGAGGAGAGCATCCTTCATGCCAGGCACTGCTCTGAATGCCTTCCTGTGTTACAGGACACACCCCAGGACAACCACCAATACTGATATTATCCGTCTTCTCTTTCACAATTAAACAAATGTATGCTTTTGGCAACAGTTTTGGAGTTCACAGCAAAATTCTATAAGCTGTATATTTCCCGTGACGCCCTTCTTCATTCAGACACACCGTACCCCTATTAAAATCCTCCACTAGAATACGATGCGTGGTGTAATTGGCACCTCCACATTACCAAAGGATTATGGTGTGTATTAGGCCCAACTTGCTTTGTTTCCCACCTCGGGTGATTTGCATAGGAATGGGCCCCCCAGACTCCAGTGTTTGAATGCTGGGCTCAGGGACTGGCACAGGTAGGAGGTGTGGCCTTGTTAGAGGAAGGGTGTTGGAGCATAGTAGACACCCAGTGTCTCCTGTTGCCCAAAGATCAAGGTGGAGAGCTCTCAGCTCCTTCTCCAGTACCGTGTCTGCCTGCATGGCGCCATGCTTCCCGCCATGACCACAGTGGACTAAACCTCTGAACTGCTAGCCAGCCCCAGTTAACCCTTTCCCTTTGTAAGAGTTGCTGTGGTCATGGTGTCTCCTCACAGGAAACTAATACCGCATCTGTGTAGCTGAGGTTGGCCCTAAGAACTCACATCCCAAGTCCTGGGATCACAGGTTTGTGTGACCATGCCCCTCCAGAGTTCAGCCTTGGTTTCCGTTGTATATTCTACTGTTAGTTTGTTTTTAGTTTTCCTAGATGGGGTTCTCTGTGTAGTCCTGAGCGACCTGGAACTCTCAGAGATCTACCTGCCTCTGCCTCCCCAGGACTGGGATCAGAGGCGTGCGCCACCACTGCCTGGGTCTACTGGGTTTGATAAATGTATTCTGCTAAGTATGTACCACTGCAGTTTCGTACGGAGAAGTTGATGGCCTCCAAATTTCTCTGTGTTGCCCCTGGCCATACCTTTTACCCCACAACCCTTGGCTTCATCTTTAATGCCAGCAATCTTATGGTAAGCAGTCTGTTTAGATTGACTTGTTCTGTTATAGCAGTTTCCTCGTTTTTTTCTGCATGATAGCTTTTTTGTTTTGTTTTGTTTTTGTTTGTTTGTTTGTTTTTGGTTTTTTCTTCAAGACAGGATTTCTCTGTGTAGCCTTGGCTGTCCTGGACTTACTTTGTAGATCAGGCTGGCCTCGAACTCAGAGATCTACCTGCCTCTGCCTCTGCCTCTCCAAGTGCTGGAATTACAGGCCTGCGCCACTGTAGTGGCTGGTTTTGTTTTTTAAAAGAATTTTATTATTTGTTTTTTATTGTGTGTGTGTTATTTAATCTGTATTGTATTTATTGATTATAGGGAGAGGTATGTGTCACGGTGTTGTGAGAGTTTTTAAGATTACAGGCACCTATATGTGTGTATATGTGTGCACATACATGCACAGCAATGCACATGTGGAGGTCAGGGGCTGACTTTGGAGGCTGGTTCTCTCCTTCCACTACCCGTGTCCAGGGGTTGCCAGGCTTGGTGGCCAGCATCTTTTCCTGATGAGCCACCGCTCAGGCTCTGGTTTTCTTTTATCATGACTAGGTAGTGTTCTTTCAGAATGAACAGGTGTGAGAATTTTGGCACTTGGTACACATACCAGTGTGATCACGTGATTGCTTTTCCTAGGCATGTTCATGTGCCAATTGTTTTACAAATGTTGAACCAGACTTGCATCCCTCTGAGAAATCAGGACTGATCCTGGTGTAAAATTAACTTACACATTGTTTGATTCAATTTCCTAATATTTTGTTGAAGACTCTCTCTCTCTCTCATTTTCTTTCTTTCTTTTTTTTTTTTAATTTATTTTCTCTCTCTCGTGTTCAAGACAGGGTCTCTCTGTGTAGCCTTGACTGTCCTGGACTTGCTTTGTAGACCAGGCTAGCCTCGAACTCACAGCGATTCTCCTGCCTCTGCCTCCCAAGTGCTGGGATTAAAAGTGTGTGCCACCACCGCTGGGCTAAGATTCTCCTATCTGTGGCCATGAGAAACATTTAGGTTTTTTTTTTTTTTTAATTTGGATAATAGGGTCTTGCTGATCTCGTGAACTAAGTTTGGAAGCAGCTTCACGATTCTTCTACAGTGTGGAAAAGACGGGTGAGAATTTGTATAGCTCATACAGCATGGGGAGCTACAAACCGAACCTCTGACTCCTCTGCAAGTGCAGTTTGCACTTTGACCCTGTAGCCTCTCTCTGGCCCCTACGCGCTCCTCGTGATGCCTGAGAACGCCCCTTGGTCTGTACTGTGCGGCTCTTTCATGCAGCTGCTCCCGCACGCACTCTTTTTACTAGTCTTAGGTGACGGCTCTTTCTCCCTCAACTTATCCAACATCTTTTTTTTTTTTTTTTTTTTTTTTTTTACTTGTTTTATGTGTGTAAGTGCTTTGTCTGCATGCGTGTCTGTGCATCATGTGCATGCACTTCTGCCCGCGGTGGTCGGAAGAGGGTGTCGGATCTTCTAAAACTGGAGTTGCAGGCACTGGTGAGCTCCCGTGTGGGCACTAGGAACTGAACCTGGGTCCTCTGCAAGACTAATAAGTGCCCTTAACCACTGCGTCTTCTCTTAGCTATTTTTGAGGGAGGGTCAGGGCCTCACTATGTAACCTTGGCTGGCTTAGAATATCTTACGTGTAGACCAGGCTGAGCGCAAAGTCATAGAGATCCGTCGCTCTCTCGCTCCTGACTGCTGGAACGAAAGGTGTGTAGCATCAGGATACGGGCTCCCCAAAACTTGTCTACACTGGCCTTGAGCTCACTGGTGCAGCCCAGGCAGGTCTTTCACTTGCCATCTACATGAGTCAGATCTCCAGCAAGGTGGACCACTATTGGCCTGGCTTGACCTCATGAGATAGTTTTGTAGAATTGTCCAAGTCGGTGGCGTTTTCCTCTCAACACCTTAAACACTCCACTCCACACTTGTCTGAGTCCTTTGCGTTTACTGGATCTGTAGTCTGACGCCTGACAGTTTCTCGGTTGTCATTGCTTCAGATGGCATTTCTGTTCCCTCTTTCTGTCCCCTTCTTCGGGCTCTCCCCTCCTACATATATCGTGGTTTGTAGTTGTCTCAGCGTTCACTGTGCAGACCCAGGGTAGTTTTCCTGAGGGAAAATTTACCAAGTATGGCGGTGTCCTAAGCTACTGCTGGACAGTTTTCTCTGGGGTGCCAGGTCCCTCGGGATGGCATTAGGCAGGGGTTGGATACAGGAGGCGGAGGAAGGGTATGCCGCTCTGTTCCCCAGAGCTGGAGTTTCAGGCAAACATGAGCCAGAGGCTGTGGGTTCTGAGAACCAAAACGGGGTCCCCCATAGTGTTTAATCTCAGCTCTGTGGCAACAGGACATCTGAACCCACAGGATTACAGAATCCCATTTAAAAAAAACAAAAACAAAAAACAAAAAAACAGTGATATCACAAATCTGTTCCAAAAGCCAGGTGTGGTGGCGCATGCCTTTAATCCCAGCACTTGGGAGGCAGAGGCTGTGAGTTCAAGGCCAGCCTGGTCTACAAAGTGAGTCTAGGACAGCCAGGGATACAAAGAGAAACCCTGTCTGGAAACAAAACAAAACAAAACAAAAAAAACAGAAGTTTGTTCTAGCAATGAGATTCTGCGATGCTTTGAATACTAAGATTGTCCAGTAAGTTTGCTTTAAGCATCAGTGTAAAACTGGGCCCTGTGTATTTAAAAATATTTTTTACATTTATTTTGTGTGTGTGTGTGTGTGTGTGTGTGTGTGTGTGCGTGTGTGTGTGTGTGTGTGTAAGTGCATCTGTACTCCCAAGCGCACACCCACACACAAACACATACACAGTTTAAAAAGATAGCATGGCTGGGCTTGGTGCTGCATACCTTTAGCTTCAGCACTCAGAAGGCAGAGGCAGGCCGGTCTTTGTGAGTTTGAGGCCAGCCTGGTCCCATGTCAGCCAGGCTACATAATGCAATTTTGCCTTAACAACAACAACAAAATAATACTACTAATCAAATTAACATAAAAGCAGCCATAAAATTTTATGGAGAGGGACCTTTGGCAGTTCCACGTTTGCACTTAGTGTTTGTACGGACACTCTCTCAGCTACTGTCCTCACCAAAGCTCAAATGGAGTGCTGTCATTTACAACACAGGAGGGAACTTAGTATCGACTGGTGCTTTCCAAACTGAGTGGAAAGGTGAGGGAGCGTGCTCGCTTATCACGGATGAGTACCAGACCACCCTTCCCACATCCTGACCGAAGCGCAGGAGCTGCAGACTCACCACTTCTCCTCCTCCACTTGCACTCCCACGGACTGGAACTTACTGGAGGCCTTAGTCTCCACTGTTTTCTCAGGCTCCTCAGCATCGTCCACCTGGAGAAGAAAACAAACAAACAGAGTTGATCCTTTTTCACTGCCTCACTTGAGAAACAAACGCACTTTCACCTCAGGCCTCTCAGGGAGGATGGGACTGCTCTGTGATTTATAATCTCCCTGATCCATATTTGTGCGCTTGAGAGCAGCAATTACTACGTTATTGGTGCGATTCTGTTCATATTTTCTTTTGTTTTTTATTTTTTCTATTTTTAAATTTTTAATTTTATCTTTAATTAATTAATTACTTTTTGGTTTCTTTGTGTAGCCTTGGCTGTCCTGGACTCACTTTGTAAATCAGGTTGGTCTTGGAACTCACAGCCTTCCACCTGCCTCTGCCTCCCTGAGTGCTTGAATTACAGGCATGCGCTACCATGCCCGGCTCTTCAGCTTATATGTGTATGTGTGTGCACCTGAGTATATTTATGTGTACCACATGTAAGCAAGTGCCTGGGGAGGCCAAAGAGGATACCTGAAACTGGAGATACAGGCAGCTGAGAGCCACTATGTTGGTGCTAGAGCTGAACTGGCCCCTTGCAAAAGCAGCAGGTGCTTTTAACCACTGTGCCATCTCTCCAGCCCCTGCCTGACTCTGCTGACTGGAGTAAACCACTGTTTTATTTCCTTCCAAAGCTGACAAATGCCTGTGGTTCCTCCATAGACTTATAGACACAGTCACTCTTTGGTTTCTACAGGAACTGGCTCTAGGATCATCATGGCTATCCACACTCAAGAAGGTTTCAATTCTTACCTAAGAGGGCACAGTGCCTACCTGTCGCTACGCCTGCCCTCCCTTGTGTGTGGCCACCTCTAAAGCGTTTCTATTTTACTTACATGATATGCAGAGTTGCATACTGTACAGTTTGGAGAACAGTGAAAGAAAACACAAGTTGAATACATACACACTTTTTGTTGTTGTTGCTTTCTTGAGACAGGATTTCACTGTGTAGCCTTGGCTGTCCTGAAACTGGACCTGCGGACCAGGCTGGCCTTGGACTCAGAGATCCACTTGGCTCTGCCTCCCAAGTGCTGGGATTACAAGCATGCACCACCACACCCATCTGACAATGCAGAGTTGTAATCCTAGGGCTTGGGAGATGGTGGTAGGAGGACCGGGTTAGAGTTTAATTTTACAAAGCAAGTTGGAGGGCAACCTAAGCTGTAGGACGGCTTGCCTCACCCGACACCCAATCATGTTAAATGAAAAAAGATGGGCTGAACCAGGTGTGGTGGCGCACAACTTTAATCCCAGCACTCAGGAGGTAGAGTCAGGTAGGTCTCTGTGAGTTTGAGGCCAGCATGGTCTACAAAGAGAATTCCAGAACAGGCAGAGCTACACAGAGAAATCAATTCTGTCTCGAAAACAGACAAACAAAACCAACAAAACCAAAACAAAGAAAGAAAAGAAAGGGAAAAAGAGAAAAGGCAAGCTGTTGAGATGGCTCAGCAGGTAACACTTGCTACCTGACAACTGGATTCAGTCCCTGAGGTCACAGGCAGAAAGAAAGAATTAACTCATTAACTCTCATAGTTTGTCCTCTGACTTGTACAAGGCAGCCATGGTATAAGTAAGACTACACACACACACACACACACACACACACACACACACACACACACACACACACAGATAAATAAATAAGCTGTCCTGAAAATGTAGTAAAACATAATAAAACAAAAATTCAGGGGGCTGGAGAGATGGTTCAGAGGTTAAGAGCACTGTCTGCTCTTCCAGAGGTCCTGAGTTCAATTCCCAGCAACCACATGGTGGCTCGCAACCATCTATAATGAGATCTGGTGCCCTCTTCTGGTGTTCAGATGTACGTGGAAATAGAACACTGTATACATAATAAATAAATAAATCTTAAAAAAAAAAAATCAAAGCAGTGTATAGAATATTGTAAGGTACATGCTACCACTGGGGCAAAAATAAGGAATAAGCAAAATACATTTGCTAGAATATTCATAAAATATCAGTGTATACAAACATTCAGTGTATGGATTTCCTTCCAAAAAAGAATTGACTGGCTATTGATTATTGATCATCATTGGTCAAGGCCTCTTGTTATTATGTATATTATTTAAATAATAAATTTTGGCAGCTGGAGAAACGGCGCTGAGCTTAGGCGCACTTCCTGCTTACAGAGTGCCCATACGTCACAACTGCCTGTAACTCCAGTTCCAAGGGATCCAATGGCCTCTTCTTCCTTTTAACCTCTGCAGGCTCCTACACACCCGTGGCTCACAGACACGCATACTCAGGCACAGTCACATACACACGCACATAAAATAAGTAAATAAAATCTAAACAGTGTTTTTGAGCAGGACTGTTCAGCGTCCCAGAGACCTGTGTCCACTGGACAATAACCCTGCAGAAGTCTAGACTGCGTGTGTGTGTGTGTGTGTGTGTGTGTGTGTGTGTGTGTGTGTGTGTGTGGTATGGGGCGAGGTGGTGCCTGCCTTGTGCTCCTGTGGCACTTGGATAATGACGTTCGGGAGTTGGTTCTCTCCCTCTACCCTGCGTACTGGACTCAAACTCCGCAGATCAGGCTGTAGAGCGAGAGCCTTTACCTGCCAAGCCATCACACAGGCCTGGAAGTTAGAGGTCTGAAAATGGCATTCTTGGACTGGAGAGATGGCTCAGAGGTTAAGAGCACTGGCTGCTTTTCCAAAGGTCCTGAGTTCAACTCCCAGCAACCACATACTGGCTCAAAACCATCTACACTGAGGTCTTGTGCCCACTTCTGTCCTGCAGGTGTACATGAAGGCAGAGCACTGTATACACAATAAATCAATCTTTAAAAAAGGGGGGGGGGCGGCTGGAGAGATGGCTCAGTGGTTAAGAGCACCGCCTGCTCTTCCAAAGGAACCAGGTTCAATTCTCAGCACCCCCATGGCAGTTCACAACTGTTTGTAACTCCAAGATCTGACACCAGCACACATAAAGTAAATAAAATATTAAAAAAGGGGGGGGGGCTGGAGAGATGGCTCAGCAGTTAAGAGCACTGATTGCTCTTCCAGAGGTCCTGAGTTCAATTCCTAGCAACCACATGGTGGCTCACAACCATCTATAATGTGATTTGATGCCCTTTTCAGCACTGTATGCATAATGATAAATAAATATTTTTTTTAAAAAAAGAAAGAAAGAAAAAGAAAATGCCATTCTTGCGTGAGCAAGACGGCTCATTGGGAAAAGGCATCCTGCCATGCCTCTCAAGCCGAATTCAACCCTGGGGCCCACACAGTAGAAGGAGAGAATCCACTGATGCAAGCTCTCTTCTGACCTGTACGGGTGTGTCATGGCACGCACACTCCCCTTACTCCTCTTTTATACACACAGTACTGTTTTTGTTTTGTTTTATTTTTCAAGACAAAGTCTCTCTGTGTAGCCTTGGCTGTCCTGGACTCGCTTTGTAGACCAGGCTGGCCTCAAACTCACAGCAATCCACCTGCCTCTGCCACCCGAGTGCTGGGATTAAAGGCGTGCGCCACCACTGCCTAAAACACAAGAAATGAAAAATGAAAAATCTTCATTCTTTCCTGGTGCTAGGAACGCAGTCTCATCATTTGCTGGGTGAGCACAGGAGGACCAGATCCTTTAGTGCTGAGAGGGAAACTTAGCTTCTAGTGAACAAGCTCTGGGGGCCGGCGTGGACCTCTGACTCCTCTGGCATGATCTGCCCCCAAGTTTCAGTACGGGAGGTTCCCCGGCAGACCTGACCATGTGTGCCTGGCCACAGGAAGGCATCTGGCTTCCCTCAGTGAGGGAAAGATGAATTGTCCTTCAAAAGTGAACTTCGTAGGGTGGACTGTGAAAATACAGCAGTAAAGTGGAAGAGTCCGTGCCTGGCTCTCAGATGTGCCAAGAATGGGTTTGGTGTGACTAGGACTCACAGTCCACCACCGTGTAGAGAAACAGGCACCTGCAGAAGGTACCAGATGGAAGGGATTTACGTGAAAGGCCACCTGGGATGGTGGGACAGCTCAGTGGGTAGCTACTGCAAAGTCTGACAACGTGAGTGTGAGCCCCAGGCCCCACATGGTAGAAGAAGAGAATCAAGTGTTGAAAGCTGTCCTCTGACCTCCACATGTGTGTTGTGGCAAGTGTGTGTGTATGTGTGTGTGTGTGTGTGTGTGAGTGCGTGCGTGCGGTGCACACACATGTGATTTTTTTATTGTGCGGGTACAATGAAAAATGTGATAAAACAAAAAACCAAAGCAAGATGCCAAGGTGGGTTGATGCTCATGGAAGTCTCCCTTTCTCTGAGAAGGAAGAGAGAGGGCACAGGAGGGAGGGAGGAGAGGTGAGAGGGAGGGAGGGAGGAGAGGAGGGAGGTCACAGGGAGGGGAACTTCCTACCAGGATGTCAAGTAAATACATAAATTAATGAATAATAATTAAAAAAAACCCAAAACAAAGAAAGATTAGCTAGGTGTTATTTTAGAAAACTTTATGACATAATAAAACATTTCCACAATATTCCCCTCTGTGGAGCGTGCGTTGCGGGAGGGAAGGAGAGCGGTGATCTGAGACATCTCCGACTGGCTACTGTGTTTTCATGAAACGCATGATCAAATAGCCAACAATGGCCCCAAGACTGATCACATTCCTTCCTCGTGATGCTGGGCTTAGACCTTGCTTTCCCCAAAGCAACTGCTTTGCCCTTGGCCTCCCAGGCCTGTGAATGACGGGCGAGTCACACACTGTTCCCATAAGGCACTTCAATGGATTAGGCATAAGGCAGCCTTACAGATTTTTATATCATGTGGGTGTGTGTACATGTGTGAACGTGAGCATTGCGTGTATCTCTGTGTTTGTGTGAAGGTGAGCATTGTGTATATGTGTATGTGTGTGGAGGTGAGTGCTGTGTGTGTGAGTGTGAAGGTGAGCACTGTTTGTGAGTATGTGTGTGAAGTGAGTACTGTGTGTGACTATGTGTGTGTGAAATGAATTCTGTGCATGTGAGTGTGTGTGTACGAAGGTGAGTATTAGGTGTGTGAGGGTGTGCACTGTGTGTGTGAGTATGTGTGTGTGAATGTATTTATGTGTGAAGGTGAGTACTGTGTGTGTGAGTGCATGTGTGTGTCTGTGTGACGGTGAGTATTGTGTGTGTACGTGTGTGTGAGTATTGTGTGTGTGGAATGAGTACTGTGTGAGTGCGTGTGAAGGTGAGCACTGTGCGTGTGTGAGAAGGTGAGTACTGTGTGTGTGAGTACGTGTGTGTGAAGGTAAGTTCTGTGTGTGAGTGCATGTGTGTGAGTTCTGTATGTGAGTGTGTGTGAAGGTGAGTATTGTGTGTGAGTACTGTGTGTGTGAGTGTGTGTGTGTGAAGGTAAGTATTGTGTGTGTGTGTGAGGTGAGTACTGTGTGTGTGAGTGTGTGTGAAGGTGAGCACTGTGTGTGAGTACTGTGTGTGTGAGTACTGTGTGTGTGTGAACGTGAGTATTGTGTGTGTGAGTACTGTGTGTGTGAGTGTGTGTGTGTGAAGGTAAGTATTGTGTGTGTGTGTGAGAAGGTGAGTACTGTGTGTGTGAGTGTGTGTGAAGGTGAGCACTGTGTGTGAGTACTGTGTGTGTGAGTACTGTGTGTGTGAACGTGAGTATTGTGTGTGTGAGTACTGTGTGTGTGAGTGCGTGTGTGTGAAGGTAAGTATTGTGTGTGTGTGTGAGAAGGTGAGTAGTGTGTGTGTGAGTGTGTGTGAAGGTGAGCACTGTGTGTGAGTACTGTGTGTGTGAGTACTGTGTGTGTGAAGGTGAGCACTGTGTGTGAGTACTGTGTGTGTGAGTGTGTGTGAAGGTGAGCACTGTGTGTGTGAGTGTGTCTGTGAGTATGGTCATGTGTGTGTGGCAGCACTCTAGAGGAGGCGAGAGCACATGGTGTTGGGCCTGTCCTTCCACCGTGTGGACTCTGTAGATGAATGGACATTGTGAGGCAGGAAGAACCTCTACCCACTTGGCTCCCTGTCGGCCTTCATGCTGCTCTGAGTGGAGGCGCCAAGAAAACAACGCCTTCGAGACACAGCACACACATGACGTCACTGGCAGCGTGCACGGGCCTGCATGGGTCTGGGTCAGATGGTGCGTGCCAGTGCTGAGAGGAAAAGTGGGCATGAGGCCCCATCCTGACCCAGAAGCGCTCTCCAATTCACAAAGGAGGCCTCCAATGGAGCCTCACTGGGTGTACAGAGCACACTTGACAGCAGGCGCCACGCCTGCACACAGCAAAGTCAACAGTATTTTTGGAGGATTTGTTTGTTTGTTTGTTTGTTTTGTTTTGTCCATAATGCTTTGCTTAAGATTTTTTTGTTTTGTTTTCTAGACAGGGTTTCTCTGTGTGTAGGCCTGGCTGTCCTGGTCTTGCTTTGTATACCAGGCTGGCCTTGAACTCATAAAGATACGCTTGCCTCTGCCTCCATGAGTGCTGGGATTACAGGAGTGTGCCACCTCCCCCAGCACCTAAGATTTTTTTTTTAACCTCACAGATCTTTTGCCTATAGATCATGTTTTCTGATTTTGTGTTTTGTATGGGAGCTGGGTGTGTGTAGATGCACGGCTGCAAGTGTTTCTTAGGCTTTTTCTTTAGCTCTTCTTATTTTCTTTTTGTTTGTTTTGTCCTATTCTGGTCTGTTTGCTTCTACTTTATTTTATTTTATTTTGCTTCTACTTTACTTTATTTTTATGTGCCTGTCTGTTTTCTAGTGAGAGAGACAGAGAGAGTGAGTGCATGTGTATGTGAGGGTTTGGGGATGGGGATGGGGAGGATCTGGGAGGAGTTGGGAAACCATGATCAGAATAACAGCCTATGGGGGGAATATATATATATATAAAATTAATTCTAATTTATGTGTGTTGGTGTGAGGGTGTCAGGTTTTGGAGTTACAGACAGTTGTGAGCCACCATCTTGTTGCTGGGAATTGAACCCCCGTCCTTTGGAAGAGCAGGCAGTGCTCTTAACCACTAAGCCATCTCTCCAGCCCTGGAAAAATATTTTTAATAAAAAGGATTTATTTATTTTTATTATATATGTATGAGTGTTTGCCAGCCTGTATGTGTGTGCACCATGTGCATGACTGGTGCCCAAGGCCAGAAGAGGGCACTGGATCTCCATGAACTGGAGTTATAGATGGTTGTGAGTGTTGGTGTTGAGAAACAGATGCGGGTCCTCTGCAAAATCAGCAGTGTGCTTACCACAGACACAGCTCCTGAACTCTTTGAGAATCAAAACACACATTAGAGACTTAAGGGTATTTTGAGTTATGATATGAAGTAATGGCAGCTATAATTTTGTTATTTTATTTTATTGTTTTTGGTATTTTGGGTTGTTTTAAGAAAGAAATATGTAGCCAGGCATGGTGGCATGCACCTTTAATCCCAGCACTTGGGAGGCAGAGGCAGGAGGATCGATGTGAGTTCGCGGACAGCCTGGTCTACAAAGTGAGTTCAGGACAGCCAAGGCTACACAGAGAAACCCTGTGTCAAAAAACCAACCAACCAAACAAACAAACAAATCAAAAAACCCAACCAACCAACCAACCCAAAACAAACAAACAAACAAAAAGCAGAAAGAAAAAGAAAGAAAGAAAGGCATACGCAGCCAAAACTGTCCTAAGATGGCCTAAAACTTGCAACCGTCCTTTGTTTTTGAGACAGAATATTGCTATATAACCCAGGCTGGCTTTGAACTCACAGAGCTTTGCTTGCCTCTGCCTCCTAGTACTGAGATTAAATGTCTGTGCCACCATAACTGGCCTCAGTTTGCAACCCTGTTGCCTCAGGTTTCTGAGTGTAAGATTACAGGTACCCATCACCCACCCCAGCCACACCTTCTGTTTAGCAGCTAAGAGGTACAGATAAGGTATCATCATAATTCTGATCACACTTAACAAGGTTAAAAAAGACCCACCACTAATAATTTGAAAATCTCATTTTACACAGAGCTCTCTCATTCCCAATGGCAAAATGGTGAACTGGAAAACAAAAACAAAACAAAACAAGACAGGAAAAGGCTTACTTCTTAGTAGCGGGGGTTGTATTTCAAGGGCACAGAGGGCAGTTACCTGTATCCCGATAGACAGGCATCGGTTTTTCTTAAAGTCTTTCTTCCTGTCCTCGGTGGTGACGGTGGCTATGGTGGTGGTGGTGGTAACTGCGGCGGCATTATTGCCCATGTGCTGGCTTGCTGGGCCGTGGATCTGGGCGTTGGCAGCCTCGATGGCAGCCGTTAGAGCCTTCATACTGTCCAGACTTTCGGTGGAGTTGCTGAGGCCAGACTGGCTGATCATGTCCCCGCGTTGGCCCTGCCCGTCCATGTAGGCATCCTGCGCGGACTCTGTGCTACTCTGGGCTGTGATAGAAATGAAAGGTTTCGTGGTAGTTCTGGGTGGGACTGGAGGTGGCGTCTTCTTGTATGTTGTAATGCAAGATGACACTGAAAGACAGCGAAAACAGAGACACTGTGATGTCCCGCATGGGCCTTAGCTTCGCTTATCGTCAGTGACAGCCACTGAAGACAGCGAAAACAGAGACACTGTGATGTCCCGCATGGGCCTTAGCTGAAAACAGAGACACTGTGACGTCCCGCGTGGGCCTTAGCTTCGCTGATCGTCAGTGACAGCCACTGAAAACCGGGGGCACACGGAACAACACTCTCAGACATTGAACGTGGAAGCCACTCCATAAGCAGCAAGGTCCTTCCCTGGGGCTGGGGGGTGTCACAGCTGCGCCACTGATGGGGTGACGCGCCCACAAAGGTGAGCAGGAAAGACTGCAAAATGCCCACCTCTGAAATGGAAGTTATTAAGTCAACAGGAGCCAGATACGAAGGGTGAACTGCAGAAACTGTCTCACGTGGCAAGGGAAAGGGTGAGAAGATGCTCTGCCTCTTCCTCGGGAGAGCAGGAGATAAAACGAGCGACAAAACAAAGCAGGTCCTTTACGGATGGATTTGGTGGTTGACAATAAAAAGTGAGGTTTTTGAGCATGTGCGTTCTGGTCCCAGTTAAGTCTGACCTACTTGGGCCACATCAGCCACCGTAGCTTCCTGGATCATACCTGTGCACACTAGGTTCCTCCCTGCCTCTCATACTTCCCTTTTCATCCTCTGTGGTTTCTTCTTATTTATTTATTTTGGTTTTTCAAGACAGGGTTTCTCTGTGTAGACTTGGCTGTCCTGGACAGGCTTGGTAGACCAGGCTGGCCTCGAGCTCACATCGATCCGCCTGCCTCTGTCTCCCGAGTGCTGGGATTACAGGCGTGGGCCAACACGCCCTGTACTCTATGGTTTCTTTCCTATTTGCCTTCCCTTCCCTGGCCTCTCCCACCCTTGTTTTCTTTTTTGTATAGGTGCTCACTATATAAACTTTTGTTCAGAAACTTTGCCGAGTACAACCACTCACTAAGAGGATGTGCCCCCCCCCCCAAATGATACACTGGGTTATACATTGCCTCTGAGCATTTGTTTGATCTCTCTATAATGTCACTCCTCGAAGCGCTACCCTAAGCCTTCCTTTAGGGTGTCTGACTGTGTCCACCCGAGGCTGCCATTTGTCCAGCTCCTCTCTGAGGTTCCAGGCCCTCTCCAACCATCTGGCTACAGTTTTCAGCATCCAGGAGGACTGTGCCTGCTTCTTAGCTTCCCATTTGGGGTGCACGGTTCAGAAAACAAAGGAAGATTAAATAAACCATTTCCAAGTAGGACTTTCTGTCAGTAAAGAGTAAGCCCCATGCAGTGGCCTGATCTTCGCCCCCACCGCTTCTCCATTAGTTTCCACACCTTCCTACCCGCACACACGCAAACACACACACACACACACACACACACACACACACACACACACACACACACACACGGCTGGCACCGCTGTCGTGACAGCAGGACCCAAGCAACTCCAACTTGCCACCTCGGGTCCTCCCTGCCACCTGGGCACTCAGTGAAATACCTATGCTTTTTTTTTTTTCTCTCAAGACAGAGTTTCTCTGTGTAGTCTTGACTGTCCTGGTTTCACTTTGTAGACCAGGCTGGCCTCGAACTCACAGAGATCCACCTGCCTCTGCCTCCCGAGTGCTGGGATTGAAGGTGTGCGCCACCACCGTCCGGCTCTAAGCATGTTTCTTTAAGGCCACTAAGCACATTCAATGATGAGACAAAAAACGAGAGAGGGTCCTGTTCCGCTGTCCTGCTCTCTGATGCTCTGAGACTTGGAATAATTTTCTTAACCACAGATGAAAGAGTAACAGTAATGTTGGTGCTGTTCTTCTGACAGACCGCCTGAGAACCAAAGGACGAACCCTGCGTAGCCATGCTGGAGCATCGCGGGAAGACGGCTGTGTGAGCACATGATACAGTGACGTCACCGTAGTTCCCTGTGGTCCAGTGATCAGCAAATGCTACATGAAACCTCCCATGTGTGCTTACTGCCAGGGTCTCCTTAGGATTTGGACAGTGAGCAAGTGATAAGCAACTCAATTCAACTTCCCTTTGTTGTTAGTGTTTGTTAATGCTTCAGAGAAATGGGTCCAGTAGCGAAGACACCACCAGAAGAGGTCCCTTGTGCCTACTTAGACGCCCCAGTGGCTCATGGGAAGACTCCCTCTAAGTCATGTGACCCTGGAGGGTCACTTCGGCCTGCTTCGTGGACTTCGGCTGTGCTGCCTCCCGCCTCCAGACAGAGGTAAAAGTGGCAGCTGTGTTTGTGATGCCCCAGTCACCCATCTGAAGACCCCAGAGAGGCTCAAGGGGACCCGATGACATCAGATCATGGCATCTAAGGCAAGTCTCTACAATGCAAACTCATTGCTTCTCATTTGACTCCATTCTCGGGACATGCAGCCTGCTTCATTTCCAAGTATACTAACTGGTGCGCCCCGGCACACAGGCTCTGCTCTGAGCTCTCCCGCCTTCTCCTCCTATGCTGATAATCAGACTGGCTGGCTCTCTGTGTGGGACTGATTACAACAACAACAACAACCCAGATCAGTGCAGAAGAAAACTCATTTCATTTCTATAATATACAGAAAAAGTCCTGCCATGGTTACATCCCGGTCTTTCCAGTGCAATGGCTGTCCCTGCCCCATGCAACGCCCACACAGTTCCCAGGCGTGCCGCAGTTTTTCTAGTGTCAGACCGGACAGGGACAACACTGGTGACATGACATGTTGCTGCAGAGTCTATACTCAAAGGTGATCAGAATTTGAGATTGTCCTACTTCAAGAAAGAGGGCCAGGAGCATTGCTGCAGTTTGCTGGCCTCTTGCTGACTTCCATGCACAGGGAGAGACCCTGTCTCAAAGGAATAAAGCAGAGAGTTATGCGGCAGGGCAGCCACCGTCCTCCTCTGGCCTCTGTGTGTGTGGGTACTTTGTACTTGCAGACACATTTGTACACACACACACACACACACACACACACACACACAGAGAGAGAGAGAAAGAGAGAGAGAGAGAGAGACAGAGAGACAGAGAGACAGAGACAGAGAAAGAGAGAGAGAGAGGAGAGGAAGAGAGAGCGAGACAGAGAGAAAGAGAGACAGAGAGTCAAATCAAGACTTTACATACAACAAATTTTTATCATTTCAGTCACTTTTTTTCTGAGACAGGGTTACCCTGGCTATCCTGGACTCACTTTGTAGTCCAGGCTAGCCTCAAACTCACAGATATCCTGAGACAGGCGTGTGCCACTGCGCCCGGCTTCAGCCAGCTTTTTTTTTTTTTTTTTTTTTGGCTTCAGCCAGCTTTTGAACATTGACTATTTCTTTCTTTCTTTCTTTCTTTCTTTCTTTCTTTCTTTTTTTTTTACAGCTTAGCCTTGAACTCTGTTTGATCCTTCTGCTCCAAGGTGCTGGTAGTACTGGTGTGGACTGCCATGCCTGGCTCAAAGTTGTCTACACTCTAAATGAAGGACAGCCCTTCTGTGGCAAGCCTCTGAAGAGGCTGGGCCAGGAGAAGGCTTTCTGCAGGAACAGGCAGATCCCACCCACTCTGCCCGTTCTCTGTGAGCTCCTAAGCACAGATGTTAGGTGACCACTGAACACACAGGTAAGCAGGGCAGGGACATGCTTTGTGTTGGCTTCTTTATTCTCCCTTAAGGTATGTTTGTTTGTTTAGGTTTTTCGAGACAGGGTTTCTCTGTGTAGCCTTGGCTGCCCTGGACTTACTCTCTAGACCTCCTAATAAGTTTTTACTATCTAAGTTCGCAGGTCCCATAACTGCCACTGAGCCATGAGGGAAAACTGCTTAGCAGCTCTGGGATTACTGGGATTTTAAGAGTGTGCCTGGCCTTTCTGGAGAGAGCCAGTATGTCTGAAGAGGCGTTTGTGCTCCCCTCTTGGCTATAGAGTAAGCAGAGGATTGAAAGGACGGCTCCTGAGTATTAGAATTTCCCCAGCCATCTCTTTATGAGAGATAGGAAGTGGCTGAAAGCTTGGGCCATTCAGACGAGGAAATTGACTCTCCTACAGGGACTGACTTGTTAGCTGGCCATGCAGGAGAGGCTCGGAGCCGCAGCACTAGTGAGCTAGTGCTATTCTCTTGCTTTCTAGTGAGCCCTACACTCATGTGACAACTCAGACGGTGTGCCTGGGGAGTCACTGGTCTCTTTCTCTCTCCCCTCGGTGGCCACGTTGAAGGAATCTCCTTTTTCTGCTTTTTGGTATTAATTGGCTTACTCCTTATGAGTGATGAATCCTGAATCCTTGAGGCACAAGCTATGACCCCCAAGTGCGGTATCAGTATGGAAGCTAGCCTATGAGAGACTGCAAATAAAACATAAGGGTGGTGCTGGTGAGATGGCTGTGCAGCCACAAGCACTCGCTGCTCTTGCATAGGTCCAGGGCTCAGTCCTCAGCACTCACGTTATAGCTAACAACCATTCCAGGGGACCCAGCATCCTCTTCTGGTCTTGTGGGCGCTACACACATGTGCTACACAGACACGTACAGGCAAACACCCATCAAATAAAGAACAGAGCATAAGAAGGCCGCGGTGGCGCACCCCTGCAATCCCAGCAACTCTGGGCTGCAGGGGCAGGTGGAGCTCTCTGAGTTCGAGGCCAGCCTGGTCTACAAAGCAAGTCTAAGACAGTCGAGACTACACAGAGAAACCCTGTCTTGAAAAAGCAAAACAAACAAAAAACAAAACAAAAAACCCTACCCCACAACAAAACAAAAACCAAAGCATAAACCCCACCAATCTACCTAGCCACATTCAGTAACTCAAAACCAGAGATGATAGCACATATTCTCAGCGTTAGTAAGGCAAAGGCAGGAGGATTCTAAGACCATAACTTGCCTAACTAGTGAGTCTGAGCTAGGCTGAGCTACAGGAGACCTTTCTCAAAAAATAAAAAAGAAAAGGAAAACAAACCAAAACCCAACCCCCAAAACAAAATTTAAAAACCCCACCAAGATCAGTTGCACAGTGGTCAATGAAGCGTTCTGTGTGTAAACACGTTATTTTAGGGGACTTTTGCTGCTGGTGTTAGATCTTTGAGCCCAGGGCCACGGGCTTGCTAAGCAGAGTGTTGCCCCTGAGCCCTAGGCTGCTACTGCACTGAACTTGAATCTCAGCTGCCAGCTACTGTGCAAGCCCTGGCTTGTTCAGCCTAAAACCACACGGTGGGAGGAGAGAGCCAAGTCCTGCAAGTTGTCCTCTGATTTTCTCATGCACACCAGAGCAGGCCCAGCAGATCACACACGTGCGTGCAAAACAAACACATGGAAAAGAACAACAGCCACTGTGGTCTGTGAGAGGGCCCCATGGTGAAGACACCAGCTGCCAAATCTTACGGCCTGAATACAACCCCAAGATCCACATGGTAGAAGGTGAGAGCTGAATCCCAAAAGTTGTCCTCTGGCCTCGGCACGCACACTGTGGCATGTGTATGCCCTCTCCCCCCCCAAACATACACAATAAATAAATGCATGAAATTTTAATTAAAAACACAACAACAGTCATCTTGGTGGTTAGTCCTGACAATAGAGAGGCAGGGGGATTTATGTGAGTTCCAGGCCAGCCTGGTCTACACGACAAGTTCCAGCACAGCCAGGACTCCCTAGAAACTCTCTTGTCTCAAAAAGGCCTGCCTTCGGATCGCTGTGAGTTCGACGTGAGCCTGGTCTACAAAGTGAGTCCAGGACAGCCAGGGCTACACAGAGAAACCCTGTCTCGAAAAACCAAAAAACCAAAACCAAAAACAAAAAACAAAAAAACCCTACCCAGATCTAGCCAATGGTCAGAACATTCTCCACAGTTGAGTGGAGAGTGGGATATGACTTTCTCACGTACTCTGGTGCCTCACATTTGACCATGTCCCCTGGAGGGGGAGACCTGGTGGCACTCAGAGGAAGGACAGCAGGTTACCAAGAAGAGACTTGATACCCTATGAGCATATACAGGGGGAGGTAATCCCCCTCAGGAACAGTCATCGGGGAGGGGAATAAGGGGAAAATGGGAGGGAGGGAAGAATGGGAGGATACAAGGGATGGGATAACCATTGAGATGTAACAAGAATAGATTAATTTAAAAAATTAAAAAAAAAAAAAGGGCCTGCCTTCAACTCTCAGTACCACCAATGAACGAATAAATATTTAAAAATAAAAAGTAATAAACAGGCAAAATACCCAAGCATATATAAATTCTAAAAAAATTAACAAAACATTGCAGAAACCCTGCCCAACAGAGTCCACATGGAAAAGTTACTGCCCTGTTTAAAAAATATTTACAGCCTCCCCATTTCCAGGCCGCCCAGAGAGATCGTGGTGGCTTGCGGTGAGAGGCTTGCCAGTCCACCTCTGGGAGGCACGGTGCACCCCCAACAGTAGTCTCTCCTTGTTACTTCTGGCTCCAGGGCAGTGGCTGCGTTAGAGTAACTTCCACTCGAGGCATCCTCGATGGAAAACACTTTTCCCTGAAACTGGAGGGAAAGGGGGGGAAAAAAAAAAGCAAGCAGCTGCCGGCTGCGAGCGAGCGATCCGGGAAGGAGGGGCTGGCAATAGCTGCAGCAGCCATCCACACCCTTGCCAGTTGGTGGTTACCAGGATCCCAGACACTTCCTAAAGCCAGACAACTTCCCCAAGTCTCGGCATGTCTGGCTTGAAGATCTAGTCAACTGATAGCCCCCGCCTTTCCAAGGGAGAGCCCCAGTCAGTACCCGGTGTAATCAAACAGAACATTGTTCTCAGAAGGCAGGAAGACAGGAAAGGCTTGTCTCTGGGCCACAAACCATTTAATATATATGCATGTTCCCAGCTAAAAAGTTGCTACAAAACTTGGGCTTCCAGATGCGAGGCTGTTCTGTACAGAGCGTGCGCAGTATAAAAAAAAAAATCCCAGGAGGGGAGGCATCAGAGCATCTAGAGCCGGCGTAAAACAGAGAAAAGAGGAAGGTGGGGAGGGAGCTCCAGGCACTAGATGCCTGGAAATGATGTAAGACGCAGCCACTCCTCTGTTAGACTAGCAACCAAAGAAGCTCACATCCATCGCAGCCGCTCTACAAATGTCAGCGCCAGCGCTGGGCAGAGCTCGAAACCCACCAGACTCCGGGAAGGCTCGTCTCACCCCCATTTGCCCCCAACCCCAGCACTCTTAGGAACCTGGCAACAGGTAACGTGGCAACCTTTAACTCCGAAAACGGCGAGCCGGATAATTTCAGGGAACAAAATGCATTGTTTTCGAGCCAGCTGCGTCTCTCCTACCGCCCCCTACACCCTCCCTCCCTCCCAACTCCAAGTCTGGGAAAACAAAGTTAAATGCTGCGGGCTGCCCTGCTCTCGGGCGTCCCCTGGTGGCCAAGGTCGGGACCACACGCACGCGCTTGGGTCTCCAGGGCAAATTTCTTCCCACTGTTAAGTGTCTCTGTGGAAGTCCAGGGGGGTGGGGGTGGGGGTGGGGGTGAGTTAGTCCTGCGGACTTGCTCTCCCCGAAAGGGCTGGAATCCATCCGGAACACCTTCATTTTTTTTTTCGAGATAGACAGGGTTTCTCTCTTTAGCCTTGGCTGTCCTGTCATTCACCATGTAGACAAGGCTGGCCTCGAACTCGGAGATCTTCCTGCCCCTGCCTCCCGAGTGCCCGGATCACACCCAGAGCTCCAGAACACCTTCATTTTTAATCTAAGCATATAAACATTTTCCCACTTATACGCTGATTTAAAAAAATCTCTGGACGAGGAACTAGAATCGGTGAGGGTAGTAAACCCTGGGTGGTGGGGGTCTGAGTAAGCACACAGCAGGTGTCTCAGGCCGGCGATCCTTACTCCAGAGGCTGATGTGGAAGAGATCAGGGTTCAAGACCAGCCTTGGCTTCTTCATCAGACTTCTGTGTTGAAAATGCATCAACAAAATGGGGTTCCTGCGGCGACTAGTCCCATTTCCTCTGTCTTGCCTGTGCCTTCTGCATACTGACACCTGCTGGGCCTGAAACCTTGCTAATCTGCATTGCTGGGTTCCTATCTGCAAGGATTACTGAAGACTTCCACACCTGCCACACCAGTTTCCCAGACTAAAGGTTCGCCCAGGAGAATGCGGGAGGCCGCGTCTTCAGGCCCTGTGATCATTTGAGGTACTGCCCCACCCTCTTATTCTTGGATGGGAATGGAGGCCCAGTCTTGACCTACTGTTAGTCCGCAGGACCAGGCACACCAGCTCTGCGTCCTGAGACAGTGCCCTGGAAACTGAGAGGCTTCGGATCAAAGTAACTGTTCTCTTCAGAAACTTACATTAAGTAACTGAATTAGAGGACGCCAAATGCTGCTGGGGGTGGAGGTCCAGGGGTAAGGGCTGAACCGTTCACTACAGCTTTAATGAAGTCTGACAGTCAATGAAATAAAACTACGAGCTGAAAGTTACCATATGTGGAAACAGCCCATGCCTGAAACCATAAGATGCCAGAGTAGTTTTTGCCCAGATCATTTAAGGTCAAAGATTAAAGGTGGGGGGGGGGGGGGGGGGTGGGGGCGTGGTCTGAGTAAGCTAGCATGAACCGCAGCCTCCCAGAGCACAGGGCACCTGTGTTGAAATTCGGGGACATTTTTATTTGTCAGGACTACTAATTTCCAAGGTGTTGTTCCCCCCTTGGGAATTTGATCTAGCGTTCACACTCCGTTTTCCCGGCCTGGCTAGCCGGTGCTGGTGAGTCATCCGCGGACACAGATGACCGCCCTGGCAGCTTCCTCACTGGGAAGATTTCATTTCCAGCTTGATCCACGGCTTTATGGAGTGATTCCTACCTTTGACTCAGAGAGATTGTTTCCTCTCGGACGCAGGCGACTGTTTTGTTCTTTTTCGGCCTTTGTAATCTGTGTGCTTTTCAAAAATATGTCCCAGCCTGGCCTG
Organism: Acomys russatus; assembly: GCF_903995435.1. NCBI lineage: Eukaryota > Metazoa > Chordata > Mammalia > Rodentia > Muridae > Acomys > Acomys russatus. The sequence goes on along the minus strand of NC_067148.1, from coordinate 58,755,170 downwards.
CAGGCCTTCCTGGGTTGAATGGGCTGTTTTCAGAAGGGGAAGACTCCGGGCCCAAGGTCAGGGTTACAGAATTATATAAGGTTTCCTGTTTGGGCAGCTGGCCGCCCAACCCCTCATTTAGGGCAGACTGATGAAAGACACATGCCGGTCGGGTGTGGGGGCACACACCTAAAGGTCAGCACTCAGAAGCTCACGGTCATGCCATCTGTAGCTGGGTATAGATTTCAGATCTACTAGTGGGGATACGGTGCCAGGAATAGGGAAAAGCAAAACCTTCGCTTCAGATGCTGCCTCTCAGCCGTCCGGCTGACCCTGTATTTCTATTCAGTGATTTTTTTCCCCCCTGGCCAGATATGAGGTGAGAAGGGCATCGCCGTGGCTTGTCTCATTCACAGATGACGCTGCAGTTCTTAGAACAGGCATGTCACACAGCCACGCCATAGTAAATATTTGTTATGTGAAGGAAGGAGAGTGGGAAGGGACTTCCTGGAGGAAAAGGAAACGAGACTTCTCAGGAAAGAGTCATCCGGGCAGAAGCAATGTGACAGCAGAGCCATGCTCGGTGGCCTTGGGTGTCACAGTCCGGCCATCCTGCAGGCTCCGGTGCAGCTAACACCCATGGGTTCCGCCACTCCGAACCAAAGTGCAAACCCGGCCCGCATTGAGCTGCACAGACTTAATAGCGTGGTATACACCCGCAGCATCCTAGCATGCAAGGAGGCTGAGGCAGGGGGATTGCAAATGGAAAGCCAGCTTGGGTTACAAATTGGATACCTGCCTCAAAAAAAACCTAACATCTAGCCAAGTGGGTTGGTGAATGTTTGTAAGCCCAGCACTTGGGAGGCAGAGGCAGGAGGATCTCTATGAGTTTGAGGCCCACCCAGTCTACAGAGCAAGTTCCAGTCTCACGTAGAGCTACAGAGTGAGGCACTGTCTGTCTGTCTATCATTTATCTATATTGTCTATATCAAGTATATATACATTTATACTATATATACACACATACATTTGGGGGCCCAGAGTTCCACTCTCAGCATCACCAAATGAGAACTGTAGTTTCCGCTCACCTGTGGTTTTTCCACCTAACATCCTTCTTTGCCACACTCAGGTCTGCTGAGTGGCCCAGCAGAGCAAACAGCCCATGTCCGTCTGTCCATCTGTCCACTTTTCCTCCCCTTCATTTTTCACACTCATCATTATTGGGCTTTTGTCTCCTGTAGCCTAGAACTCACTTTCTAGTGGAAGCTGACCTTGAACTCCTGATGCTCCAGCCTCAGCTTTCCAAGTGTTGGATCACACACACACTGCTGTATCCACCTTCCCTTCTGGGAACCTTTGTTGTTTTGTCTTTATATTTTTTACATCCTTTCTGCTTATTATTTTATTGACTCACTTGGAAAGGTCTCGAGTGGCTCAGGCTGGCCCGGGACTTGAGGACAACCTTGAACTTCTAATCTTCCTGGTCCACCAGCATGGTTGGGGTTTTATCGTGACATCTTTCCAGGAACCCTCCTCTCACCAGAACTGCCTTGGAGTCCTGAGTCCCAGGACGAACCCAAATGGAACGCACACGCCGCTGCGTGCCTGGGTCTGGTAGACAGACCTCAGCCGGCGTTCGCTCACCCTGGGACCAAGGCCATAAGGAGTTGTAGAGCGCCCCTCGTACTGGGGGAGCTCACTGCACACATGGGGTTCCTCTTGTGTTGCCTCAGCAAGTGAGAGGCCTGTTTACAAATCAGAAAACTGCACATGCATGGGAGCCCAGGTCTGCTAAGTCCTAACTGACAATGAAGCGTCACCATCCCTGTGCCCGGGCACTGAAGCCAGCCACAGGCCGGGAAGCCTAGTGCCTCAGACCTGCAGAAAGGAAATCAGTCTTTTCTTCCTATTGGTTTCAGCAGGGTGCTAGCAGCCCTGGGCTGTGCAGGTAAGCCCTTAATTATTCACCACGCTCCCTCCTCCTCCTCCGGGAAACACACCCTTTCAGAGGGGAGACTTTGCAAGCTGATCCACACTGTTCTCCGTGGTGCAGAAAGGCTTCCGGCTCCTCACCCATACTCACTCAGACAGCAAGAGCAGCTCAAGGGATGACTGACTCTGACTGCTGTGCCACTGACCTCCGAGGACACAGGTGGAAGAAAGTGTCCGGGGCTCCCTCAGGGCGCCTTCCGACCACGTGACTAGCCACCCTAGGGCGGTGGAGCACACACCTAGGGATGAATCTCTAGCACAGGGGGAAAAAGGCCAGGCAGGACAGGAATGCTTGTCATTTGCCAAAGTTTCAGTTAAAAAAACAAAAAACAAAACAAAACAAAAAAAAAACCACCAAAACAAAAAACCCAACCCACTTTACAATCCTTTTGAAGTCAAGATTAAAACTGTTATGAAGTTACTGCAACCTCTGGCCTCACTCGCTGAGCGTTAATGAACCCAAGGCTGTAGCTGGTCTCATTAGATTCCAGAAACAACCCCCACAGAGGAGGGTACACATGGCCAGCTGATAAAAAGGGAGGCAGAGAGAGAGGTTGCTTTGCCCCAGCTCCCAGGATAGGGAAACGGTTCTGCCGATCAAAGCCTACTTAGTTTTCAAACACGCTGCTTGGATTTGCAGGTCATGGTGGGCGAACACCTGTAATTGTTGCACTGGAAAGGTAGAGGCAGAGGGAATCAGGGGTTCAAGGCTGGCTTCAGGTACATTGTGAGTTCAAGTCCAGCCTGGGCTAGATGAAACACTGTCTCAAAACAGTAACAAAAAGATTCTCACCAAGAAGAGACTTAATACCCTGTGAGCATATACAGGGAGAGGAAGTCCCCCTCAGTCACAGTCATAGGGGAGGGGAGTAAGGGGAAAATGGGAGAGAGGGAGGAGTGGGAGGACACAAGGGATGGGATAACCATTGAGGTGTAATATGAATAAATTAATAAAATAATTTTTTAAAAAAAACCTAAAAAAAAAAAGTATAACTACCATATGCCCCACAGTCCTACTTGTGGTTGCACATTCACAGGCAATAAAGAATAAAGTCAATATGTTGAAGAAAAAAAAAAAAAAAAAAAAGATTCTCCTTTGAATCTCTGTGAGGACGGTGCTGCCAGGAGCTCAGGTTGGAAACTCTTGGCCAAGAGTGCCTGGAATGCTTGCTTTTGGGGATTGCAGATGGCTGATGTACAGTGATCCAACACTTGAGAGTAGGTATGAAAGTCATTGTGCAGTTTTTTGTTTTTGTTTTTTTAATTTGTGTCTAGCAGTTTCAAGGTCAGATTTTGAGTGATGGCTTTCAGAAATGTGGATGGAGGAGCTATGTCTCCTAGCCACGTGCCAACTGTTGTAGTAGTCAGAGACCCCAGGAGGGGTCACTCTGCAGCGGTGCCACTTTCTGTACTCTGGACCACCCATAGAGGGTAGTGGGTGTACACAGGTTTTTTTTTTGTTTTTTTAAAAAGATTTATTTATTATTTGGTATAGAGTACTCCGCCTGTATGTACACCTGCAGGTCAGAAGAGGGCATCAGATCACATTTATAGATGGTTGTGAGCCACCATGTGGTTGCTGGGAATTGAGCTCAGGACCTTTGGAAGAGCAGCCAGTGCTCTTAACCCGAGCCGTCTCTCCTGTACACATTAAAAAAAAAATATTTTAGTTTAGTTTTGTTTATTTTGAGACAGCGTTTCGCTGTATCGTACGTAGCCCAGGCTGGCCCTAGAACTCTGTGGACCAGGCTAGTCTTGAAAGAGCTCTGCCTGCCTCTGTTTCTTGGATGCGGGGATGAAAGGCGTGAGCCACCACACCTAGTTTACAAGCATAGCTTACGGTGGCCTGAGACTCCTGATCCTCCTACCTCTGCCTCTTCAGCGTATTCTGCTGCGGAGCAGTTAGGGTTGACAGGAGTTCTTCTGGCATTGCTTCCCTGGTACAGTGCTGGGTGTTCGTTAGTAGGTGGCACCTCGTGGGCCCCTTAACTGTGCCCTTCCCACAGGGTTTCCAAATGGTACATTTACAAAGTGGTGACGCCCCTTTCCCTACCCACAGGCCAACTTCATAGATCACATAATAAAGCAGTTTCTTTTCTTCTTCTAATTTTTTTTTTTAACTTACAGGAGGACAGGTCCACAGTAGGTTCTGCTGGGGGGGGGGGGCTGGGGACACATCTACCTACTGTTTACTTGCAATCAAACTTTTCAGTCATTGACGCTGTGCACAGTGAACACGACTGGAGGTCATCTTTAAATGCGCGGCTCTAGTTTAGACCCAGGTAATGGCTGAGGTAATTGTTTTCACAGCTCGGGTTACCCGAATATGCCGTGGATACAGCTTGTGTCATAGCACTTGCCTAGCACATGGGGAGCCCCAGCCCCAGCACTGCCAGACAATCTTTCCAAACCGACAGATGCGTTGGGGAACTGCACAGGTGACTGATCACACGCTTGCTCGACATTTTTATGACCCCACACAAACCCTGTACCCTACTTCCTTGTATGGATTATATTCTTGTTTTTAAAAATGAACCATAAAAACAAAAGGCAATAAAAATCTTGTTTTGATTTTTTTTCCCCTTTCGGATTTCTGTTGTTGTAGGTCAGATTTTATTGGGTAATAACTTTGGGCTGACAAGATAGCTCTGTGGGCAAAACCCATGTGCGGTCACGCCTACTAACCTGAGTTCAGTCCCTGGAACCTGCAGGGCAAGAGGGAAATGGCTCCAGGAAGTGGCTTCTAACCTTGGCGCCCCCTTTCTCAATAAAGAAACGACTGTTAAAGAAACAAAACAAAAACCTAACTAAATAGAAAAGGCAAGCATGATCATGGAAGATCTCCTGAGTGTGGCTGAGGAGACGTAGGGCGCTGTGGTAGGGCCGATGGCCAGATGGGACTGGCTGGAGGCTGGCTTCGTTCATACCTGAAAGTGCCCTGTCACTGTGGGTTTGGTTCCGGGCAGAACCCACTGGCGAAGGATCAGGAGGGGAATGTGGAAAAACCTGAAACAAGCAAGGCTGGAGTGCAGATGTAAACTACCCGCCAAACCTCAGAGGGGGGGGAGTCCTTTGTGAATGGCGGCTGCCCCAAGGTTCAGTCCTTTTGAGTTGGTGATAACCTTGTCAGGCCCCCAGATAAAGGCCAGTTTTGTCACCCTGGACACCTGGCTGAGAGGCAATAAAACATAGCCTAATCTCCTAAGGGAGTTGCCCAGCCAAGCTTTGCTCTTAGTAATTATAGCTCTGGAATAGCAGTCCTTGACTGAGAAACCCGGACCGGGGAGGGCCTGGGAGGAGAGAAGAGGGTTTCAGGCAGGAAACTGTGTTTCTGTCCTTGGATTTAAAAGAGAAAGGGAGCAAAACAAGGGGAAAGAAAGTGAGGAAAACAGCTAGGGGCTGGCTGGGCTTCCTCACTGGGCTAACTTGCCTGCTAACTGTAAACAGGCACAGCTGCTGAGAGCAATCCCAGAAACGTTAAGTAGGAGCCTTTCCTTTTACGTGTAAATAGTGGAGTCTTTGGTTTGCTGAGCAAGGGGAAGTTACCGGAGAGACTCATTTGCTGCCGTTCGCTCAGGCTGTCGGATAAAAAGCATACGAAAGGCAAGAAATCGACTTTAAATCCCTGTGCTGTGAGGGAATTCCTCTCCAGAGGGATGAATGCGGTCCACACAAAAGAGCCCCTGTTGACATCTCATTTACAATCTCCCCCCAGGACACGTACAAGACCGCCTCAATAAACCGGGCTCAGATACAGCCATTGTTCAAAATCGCCCATTAGCAACGGGCTACTGTCACCCCAAGGCTTTGCAAAAGAAAAGATGTGTTTGGAGGAAGCCTGGGACTGGGGGGGGGGGCGCTGTGAGGAGGAACAGGAAAAACGTCCCATGATCCTGGCTGCCCAAGAGTTCACGCAGAATATATATATTAATTTATATTATGTGTATATAACTTTTCCCCTAAGAAGTGCCTGGAAGAGTCCCAGACTAGTGATTGTAAACACTAGATTTGGTGTCGGTTCTATACAGAAACTTCTGTCAACACGATTGCTAAACAGACCACGGTCTACCTAACGTAAATATTCCTGAACCTGACACCACCACCCGAGTCCGCAGTAGCCATTGCTTGTTCCCACTAGTCCTCTAACCTACACCTGTCCGCAGAGCTCTTGGTCAGCTCTGTCACTTCTGGTTCCTCTCTTTACAGAGTTTGACAGCTCCTGGAATTATATAAATGCTGTCCTTTGGAACTACCATAAATTACAGAATGCATTTGGGTTTACCAAAAGTAAAAGTGGGATTAAAAAACAAACCGTATTATCTTTATTTTCCCAAGACATATTCCAATTAGCATATCTCTTCCCAAACCCGTGACATACGTGTGCCCACTGTTCAAGCCAGAATTCTGGCTGCTCTCTCAGACCCTTCTGTTTCTTTCTCAAGTCATCCTGGGCTCACTCGTGTCCCATTTGCCCCTTTCTGGGCCTCTCGATCTTTCTACTTATTAATTCCTCTCTGGAGTGTCACAGCCACTTCCTGCCACAGGTCTCTACAGCTCCACGTTGTGATTTATTACTGAGTCATGAGATCAACGGAGGTGAGTCATGCAGTTTCACGGTCTAAGAGAGGAAAATGTCTAAATAGAAACGCCAGAGCGCCTCATGGTTAGGAAAAGTATTGTTGCGTGAAGCATGTTTGTCCGGATCTGTGTAAGAAGTAGGCAATAGGTCAAATGCTTTTGTTTGTCCAAAGTAGTTTCTAATTGGCCATCTTGGGTGTCTTGTCCCTGTATCCAAACTGTTGTACACAGAGCCAGCAGTGAAAACGTGGAATGCACAGCCTGTCATCATGGCTTACAAATGTTCCTTGGAGGAAGGTGTCCCATCTGGGGCTAAGGAAACTCCAGCTCCCTCATTCTGCCATTCTTCAGGCCACCCAATGCCCTCTTTCTGAGCAGTTGTACTTTAGTTTATGCAGGCAATCAAGTCTCCTCACTTTGCCCTGGAACTCCTGCTGCTGACTTCCTGGTCCCCACCTCTCCCTCCTGCTCCTTCTGGTCCAGGCGTCAGCACAGGCTCACCACCTGCTAAAGACATCTGCACTGGGGGCTAGAGAGATGGCTCACAGGTCCTGAGTTCAACTCCCAGCAGCCACATAGTGGTTCACAACCATCTATGAGATCTGGTGTCCTCTTAAATTAAGGAAAAGATGGGCTCAAAAATCACCCTGCCTCCCCCTCCCCCAGCCACATCCAACATCACCACATATAATGGCTTCCTATCTGAACACATCCAAATGTTTCCAAATATGATCTTGTGGCTATTTGTTAAGTGGAGAAGTATTTGGATTTCCTTTTATTTTCAAAAGATTTATTTATTTATTTATTTATTACATATACAGTGTTCTGTCTTCATGTATACCTGTCCTCCAGAAGAGGGCACCAGATCTCACTATAGATGGTTGTGAGCCATCATGTGGTTACTGGGAATTGAACTCAGGATCTTTGGAAGAGGAGCCAGTGCTCTTAACCTCTGAGCCATCTCTCCAGGTCCTGGATTTCCTTTTAAAGGTGAAAGTGAGTAGGTCATGGTGGTGCACACACATGCAATCCTAGTATTCCAGGTGCTGTGGCAGGGGGATTGTGTGTTTGAGGACGGCTTGGGCTACACAGCTGTGGCCAGCCTGGACTATGAAGCTAGATCCCATGTCACACAAGAAAATAGAAAAAAAGACAAAAGAAAAAGAAACAAAGCTGAAAAGGAAAGATTAAAGAATTTTCTGCTTCCAGACACACTGTGCTGACTCAGCATCCCAAAGATGCTGAACCGTTCTGTGCGCTTTTCAGGATGCAGGCTCTGGTGTCTAGACCAGTAGGCACATTGAGAGACAGCTGCAAATTTGGTTCATGCACCCCATCTCTCCTCGTTCCTATGTCTACTACAGTAGCAAATTCCCTGAGGTCAGGGACAGACTGTGTTATTTACTCTCCAGTTTGGGTTTAGATAACGTGCACTATAAAGCAAAATTATCAACAGACAGAGATCACTCCTCTTGGGCGTGTACCCTCATTACTTTGAAAGCAGTCCTTGGCAAGGCCTCCTCCCCTCCTCTTGCTTGGCACTCTTAAGGTAAACCCACACCTGAGAGACTGTAACTCACTGCTACATACAGAACCTTTAGATCTACAGGTCCCCCCAAACCACAGGTAGACTGTTGGCTAACATCAGAATGTGTTCCTTTTTAAAAATTTATTTATTTATTTTTAGTTTTGTGCATAAGTAGCACACACCAGGTAAAGTTCTGTGGGGTCTGATTCCCAGAAAAGCAATCTGTCTGACGAACCATAGAGGCAGCACTGAGGGCCAAGGTCCACTGCACATGTTGGCCAGGGAAGAGAAGTACTGGCATTGCCCATTCAGTGTAGTGCTCCGTGTAGTGCTCTGTTCTAGACATAAAAGCCCTTTGTGCTCCGAGTTCCCAGGAGGATTTCAGTGTGACAGTGCCTATGTCTTCTCTAGTCTAGTTGGCTGTTTAATAAAAATCCATTTCATTGGTTTCTGTGCGTGTTCGCGCGCACGTGTGTGTGCGCATGTGTGTGCGCATGTGCCGCATGCACGTGTGCACATACGCGAGTGTGTGTGACTATTCAGGCTCTATCATGAGTACTGTCACTTTGGTACAGTTATATTAATAATATGCAAACGAATAGGCATACATTTCACCAGTGAATTGGATTTGGTTTGAAGGACTCAGTTGGTCGATTTCCACTCTGGAGTGTGAACTATTTCCCTCCAAGGGTGAAGTCTGAAGGTGTGTGATGAACTGACTGGTTCAGGGTTCTGTCTCTAACCCCCATCACCCTACCTTACCCCTGCAACAATCACACAGTACAGTCTTATGCATATTCCCTAGAATGTAGGCAGAGTTGTAATTTGGTTTTTTTAAAAAAAGATTTCTTTTTTTGTTATTTATACAGTATTCTGCCTGCATGTGTAACTTCACACCAGAAGAGGGCATCAGATCTCACTACAGATGGTTGTGAGCCACCATGTGGTTGGTGGGAATTGAACTCAGGACCTCTGGAAGAGCAGCCAGTGCTCCTAACCCCTGAGTCATCTCTCCAACCCATTGTCTTGTATTTTTTTTCCTGAGGTCATTTCTGGTTTAACTAGAATTTGATTTCCTTGTTGGGAAATCCTGTGGAAAATTATACGTCTCTATTCTAGGAACCCCAGGTCAAGATGCCCCAAGCTAACTTAGCTTCTGTTACCCTGTTTGCTTGCATAACACTGTCCCTGCCTCCACAGCTGCAGAGCAAGATACCAGAATGCAGTTTTTGCCAAAAACAGAACAAAGCAAAATAACAACACCAACAAAAGAAAACCTTATCATAAACACTTGTTGCTACAATTGGATCCCGGATACCTGAGTGTAACCCCAGCCATTTGGAATAACAGTATGACTGACTGTGCCTTCCTCCACTCACTGGAAAGTCATGCCCCCACTCCAGTGTTTACGCCCACAATGGGGAGGAGGGGAGAGCTCATACTGGCCTTGACTCAATGCCAATGAAGGTCAAAAGGTCCCTAATTCTAGTCCAGATTCTTGTAGGGGCAGGGATGGCAGGTGTGACTGCCACAAGCACCTCAGCCTTTATTGTTGGGAACCAAAGCTTCAGTTCCCAGATGGACTTGGACCTAGGTCATTTGGGCAATCCAGTGCTCATGGTAGAATGCCAGGTTGAACTGGAGGCTAGACCTCCCTTTTTTATGAAACAGAATCTTGCGTGGCCTCAGGAGAAACTTGCTGTGTCTATGCCAACCAATCAGTTGTAGTTAGGGAAAAACCTTGCCATGGTCAGAGAAAACCTCAAAGAAAGGAAAGAAAGGATGAGATACTTGCCGCCAGGTTCTGTGTACCTGGGCCCGTGTGTGACCATCTTACTGTCAGCATCAGCTGGACCATTGGCTCTTATGCTGATCAGACTAATGGTGGGACACTGCACCCTAAACTGCATCGCTGTCTATATCAAACAGAGAATAAACTCAGCTAAGTTTTACTGGTCCACAGGACCAAAGGGATCCCTCAGGAATAGGACCAGCCAACTCATGCCATAGAACTAGTGGGAATGTGGTGACAGGGTAAGATAGTGCAGAGGCTCCTCCATCTTGTATTCTTACTGAGGCGATTTCAGGTTTAACTTGAATTTGATCTCCTTGATGGATAATCCCATGGAAAATTGCCCTGTTCTATTCTAGGAGTCTGAGAATACAGTGACTTAGCTAGGTGCCTCAGGCCTTTAATTGCAGTACTTGGGAGGCAGAGAGGCAAGTGGAGCTCACTGTATAGACCAGGCTGGCCTCAAACTCACAAAGACAGCCAGAGCTACACAGAGTAAACACTGTATTGAAAGAGGAGGAGGGGGAGCTGGAGAGATGGCTCAGCGGTTAAGAGCACTGACTGCTCTTCCAAAGGACCTAGGTTCAATTCCCAGTACTCACATGGCAGCTCACAACTGTTTGTAACTCCAAGATCTGGCACCCTCACATAGACATACATGCAGGCAAAACACCAACTTACATACAATAAAAATAAATAAATTAAAAAAAAAATTTAAGGAGAAGAGGAGCCAAGAGTGGTGGTACACACCTTTAATCCCAGCACTCGGGAGGCAGAGACAGGCAGATCTCTGTGAGTTCAAAGCCATCCTGGTCTACAAAAGTGAGTCCAGGACAGCCAGGGCTACGCAAAACAAAACAAAACAAAAAACCAAAAAAACCAAAAAAAAAAAAAAAACAAAAACAAAAAAAAAAACAAAACAAAAAAAAAAAAGAAAGAAAGAAAGAAAGAAAGAGGAAGAAGAGAAGAAATCCTAGTTAACTTAGCTTCTGTTAAACAGCTTGCTTGCACAAATTTCCCGCTTTCAGTGACAAGCAAGATACCAATATGTGTTTTTTTGTTTTTTGGTTTTTTTTGCCTTTAAAAACCCCTTACCCTAAACACTTGGCATTATACTTGGGTTCTATATATCTGAGTGTAGTTTCTGCTGGCTGGGCATGGTGGTGCATACCTTTAATCCCAGCACTTGAGAGGCAGAGGTAGGTAGATCTCTGAGTTTGAGACCAGCCTTGTGTACAGAGTGAGTTCCAGAACACCTGGGGCCACACACACACACACACACACACACACCTGTCTTGAAAAGCCAAACCAACCAACCAACCAACCAACCAAACCGAGTGGCTATCTGGTGGGCTCCCTATAACACTGGCTTGACTCCACATATCTATTTTTCTTACTACATAATTTTCTTCCAGTATCTTTAAAAATTGTGCCAAAACATACATAACATGAGACTTACAACGTTCGCCGGTGGTTGGGATTGTGCAGTTCGGTTGTGTCTTAAGTACATCTGCACAGTTGTTCATTCTTCCCTCTGTCTTTCTGGGAACGTCCTCATCGTGAGACAAAAACTGTGCATCTATTAAAATAACTTGTAGGGTTTGAGTGTAGCTCGGTAGCAGAGGCCTCGGATTCAGTGCCCAGAACAAAGCAACAAGCAACCCACCCTTCACCCTATGCAATTCTCCTTTCAGTCTGTGCCCATGTGACGGTTCTTCACATGGGCAGATACAGGGGGAGACTGCGGCCCCCAACCCCCCCTTTTTTTTTTGTTCTCAGTCTCATCAATACAATAATGTAAGAACGGATTCAAATGGGAGCTCAGGGACAGTTTTATTAGAGCGAAGAACAAAGTCACAAAAACAGGGCAGGCTAGCCGCCCAGAGGAGGGAATTGGAGAAGTGAAGGCCCTGCCATTTAGGCTGGCACAGAGGTCAGATAAGCAGTGGACAAGCAGCCATGTGTCCCAGAAGCCCAAAGTGTTAGTGAAAGCACGCTTAGAATGGAGATAGAAAGGAGAAAAGTTAAGAGTTTTCTGAATAATCCGAAAGGTTTATAAACTACATGCGGGGGGTTGGGGGTGCTGCAGCCCTGTGGCAAGCAAGCTACCGCATTAGGGGTGGAGACTCTGGAGAGGAAAGTACAGTACTTCATTAAAGCACTAATTTTTCCACCTGTCTCTCTAGCATGGTTTGAGGTGAGGCTCCACCTAGGGATGGTCCTTTTAGTAAGTGAACAGCCTTGGAAGGTTAGATCTTTACTTAGTCTATAGATTCTATTCTTTTTACAAGAATCATGTTTTTCTTTACTGTAACAGTATTTGTTCCTTTCTGTGACTGGATTATTTCACTTAGATCCATCCATCCATCCATCCATCCATCATGCATCCATCCATCCATCTATCCATATGTATATGCATACATAAGTACATATGTGCACATATATAGGCTAATAAGCAATATATGTTGTATATAATAGATTCATCAATATGAATCAATATGTTTCTATATTGAAACTAGTTCCTATGACTTCAGGAAACCACATATCCGAAGAAGGATGTTGCAACAACAGTCTCTCACACAGCTTTAATCCCTCACACCCAACCTCTAAGGACTTTGAAGACACAGGAACCCGTGAATCAGATAAGTCCTTGGTCTGTTTAACACGCGCACTGTGTGGCTTCCCGGTTAGATCTGTGCGTTGACCAGAAGATCATCTTTCTATCATGCAGCCTACATGACCTGGCCATGCCCACTGTTTAATTTCCTGTGTCCAAGATGTACATTGATGGGCTTTCTAGGACCTGGCGTGAAATTATATATGGGATAAAAAAACCTTCCGTGGCGACGCGCCTCTGGGAGACTGAGTTCTAGCTGCTGCTGTTTGCGCACACAGACCAAGGTGGAGCTCTTCGGTGGGTTCTTTGGCCTCTCCCTTCTTCACAGCCCTAAGCTGAGGCAGCGATGGACACGCAGTTCTGAGTTGTAGGGCACACATTTAAAGCCATCAGTGTGGTCTGCCCCTGTCCATATCTGCCCCAGTTACATCCTGTCCACCTGCTTGGGGACTGGAGATGCTCGGGTTTTGTTGTTGTTATTGTTTCATATTTAGTGCCTCTGGTAGCCCAGGTTGACCTTGAACTTAATAGATAGCTGAAGATGACCTTGAACTCCTGCTCCCTGCCTCTTCCCCCACTGAGAACCAGGACTACAGATGTGTATTGCCAAGCCTGGCTCGACTTGCCGGTAAAACTCCCAAGTGGCTGATGATTGATTGGGAAAGCAGTGGTGGTGGCTGCGCTGGGCGAGTGGAGGCTCTCAGCACATCCACAGAAATTAATCAAAAGCTCTTGACTGCCTAGGAAGTAGGCAGGTGACAAGCGTTACATTAGCCCCCCTTCTCTTCTCCTGGCCACACCTTTTCTTTCTCCCGTTCTTGCCTACTCTTTGATACTGTCTTCCCGCCATCCTTCATTACCAGACAAGCCGGAGCAACGGAGACACTGGCTAGCCCCATCTGACAGCCTCAAGGTATAAATCCTGACCTTGTCTTGTTTTTATTCGGGGAGCAGGAGTGATAAGGGGTGGAGAGACCCATGCTAGAGCTCATGTAGGTGGTAGGATGGTCGGGCAGCAGACAGACTGGTAGCCCGTAAAGATGTGTAATGGCTTCACTGAGAAATGCCTGGCAGTGTTTGGGAAGGTTAGGGATGTACCTTGTGGCAGCAGGTGCGTAACTGCGGGCGGCGGGGGGTGGGGTGGGGTGTAGGGGGGTGAGGGGTGTCTTGAATGTTTATAGCCTTGCTCCATTTCTAGGTGCTTTTTCTGTTTCCTGGGGGCGGATGAAGGGTACGAATAAGCAGCCTCCGGGTGCTGCCGCCTGCTGCCATGCCCTCCCCAGTTACAGGCTCTAATTCTGGAATTGTAAGCCCGAATAAACTTCATTTTATTATAGCAACAGAAAATTAATACAATGGCCATCCCCTAATCTCTGTCTTACGCGACAAAGGGGACTTCGCAGCTATGTTTAAGAATCTTTAAATGGGGTGGGGGTGGGGGGCTGGAGAGATGGCTCAGAGGTTAACAGCACTGTCTGCTCTTCCAGAGGTACTGAGTTCAATTCCTAGAAACCACATGGTGGTGGCTCACAACCATCTACAGTGAGATCTAGTGCCCTCTTCTGGCCTGCAGGTGTACATGCAGGCAAAACATTGTATACATAATAAATAAATAAATCTTAAAAAAAAATCTTAAAATGGAGTGTGTCTGTATATGACAGGGAGGGGAGGGAGGGGAGGGAGGAAGGAGAGGGAAGGAGGGGAGGAAGGGAGTGAAGGGAGGGAGAGGGAGGAAGGAAAGGAGATCACGTGGGTTCAGTCCCGAGTTTGTTCCCTGGAAAACTGGTTGAAGAGGAGAATCTACTCCTGCAAGTTGCCCTCTGATTTCCACACTTATACCCCACAAATAGATAAATGTAACTAAGATGTTTTTTGAAGAATATTAAGATGGGAAGCTTGTTGCTGACTATCTGCAGGGGCTCTGGGTGACAATAAGAGTCCTTATAAGAGTGTGGTGGGCAGGAGGGTCAGGGAAGGCAGCACAATGCTGGAGGCAGAGAGGTCCGTGTATTCTAGAAAGAAAAAAGTGGGGGGGGGGGCCAGGGCTGGACGAGCTTCCTTCTGACCTATAGAACTGCAAGCTATTTGGTGGGGTGTGTGTGTGTGTGTGTTATGTATAGTGTGTGTATGGTGTGGTGTGTGTGTGTGTGTGTGTGTGTGATGTATAGTGTGTGTATGGTGTGTGTGTGTATGGTGTGTGTGTGTGTGTGATGTATAGTGTGTGTGTGTGTGATGTATAGTGTGTGTATGGTGTGGTGTGTGTGTGTGTGTGTGTGATGTATAGTGTGTGTATGGTGTGTGTGTGTGGTGTGTGTGTGTGTGTGTGTTATGTATAGTGTGTGTGTGGTGTGTGTGTGTTATGTATAGTGTGTGTATGTATGGTGTGTGTGGTGTGTGTGTGTGTTGTATAGTGTGTGTATGGTGTGTGTGTGTGTATGTGTGTGTGTGTATGTGTGTGTGTGTAATGTATAGTGTGTGTATGTATGGTGTGTGTGGTGTGTATGTGTGTGTGTGTGATGTATAGTGTGTGTGTGTGTGTGTGGTGTGTGTGGTGTGTATGTGTATATGATAGGTGTATGTGTCTCTGGTGTGTGTGTGTGGTGTGTATGTATGCATGTGTGTCATGTATGTACAGTATGTATGGTATGTGTGTCATGTGCATATATGTGATATGTGTATTGTGTGCATGGTATGTGTATACATGTGTGGTGTGTGTGTATATGTGTCTGTATGTGTGTATGTGTGTGGTGTGTGTATATTGTCTGTGTGTGTGTAGTGTGTATCTGTACAGTGTGTGTATGTGGTGTGTATGTGTGTCCCACTGAAGTGCACAGGTAAGTGGATTGTTTCAGGGTGTATGCTTGCCTTGGGACTTGAGAGAACGGCCACGTTTATCTGTCAAGGATGGGCTCAGTCGGGAGAGTGTGGAGAGAGGGAGCGTCCACAGTCCCTGCCGCGCCCCCCTACCTGCCACCTGTGTCTTTACCTTGTTAAGTCAGGTTCCGTCCTGGTGACAAGCCCACCTTGTGCCCTATCTGTCCCCGCAGGCCAGGCAGAAGGGTTACATTTCCTCTGACTTTCCCCTCTCCCTGAAGCCTGAGGCAACCCTTCTCCAGCTAGTCGGAAAGACACTGCACTCGCTTTCAACACACACATGAGGTCACTCCTCCAGGCCCAGCTTGAAGGCTGAATCACTGACACTGATTTGCAACTAGGAACTAGTTGCTTCATGTCGGCTGTGTGATCGCAGGTGCGCAGGCTCTGTGTTTTCATCTGTATAGTGGACACGCTGAAAGCATGTATGACGGAGAAGGTTAAGTATGCTGGTGGAGGTGTAAGGGCCAAACGGGGCAATCTGTGTGAAAGTCCTTTTGTGCAAGGCCCAGCGGGGACAGGTGACACTACCCTAAGCAGTTACAGTCACTCGTCATCTTGTTTGTACAGGCTGGCACCAGTCCTCAGTTCACACCCACCCACGACCGCTACAGATGCATATATTCACATACAGAGGGACCTAAGACTCTTCCCTCCCTCTCTCTTCCTCTGTCCCGCTCCCTTTCTTTCCCTCCTTCTCCTCCTCTTCTGTGATGCTGAGCTCCAAAAACCTTGCACATGCCAGGCAGATGCTCTACTGCTGAGCCACGACCCCCTCAATCCCAGCGACTCTTCTGTTCACGTCTGTGAAGAAACTCAGTATTAGCATTACCCAAAATGCACCTGGGCACAGAGTGCAGCTCAGTGTAGGACAGCTTGGTTAGTATGCAGAAGGCCCTGGGTTCCACTCCAGCACTGGGGGGGAGGGGGTGGGGGTGGGGGTGTGGACACACAATGTGTTCAGGTGGCCTCTGTTTTCTGGAGCTTTCCTTAGTAAGGCTGGGGTGCAGCTGGACCTGCGTGGGCGGCCACTGTGACAATCCGTCTCCTTGCAGCCAGCAAGCCTCTGAGTCTTAGGGCTGGTACTTTTCCTCTCACCACACCACCCTGCTGGCTGCTGCCACATTCCACTGCTCCAGCCGCGGAAGTAAGGCGGGTTGAGGTCTTCTGGGTGAGTGGCAGTGTTTGAAATGAGATTAGCCAGACTGCCAGTGTTGGGGAAAACAGCCTTTCCCTGAGTCACCTCGGTCCCACCTTCCTCATGACACACACAGTTGAGCCTCTTGACCTCTGGCCTGTGTGACAATGTGTCAGCCTCGGGCTGTGACACAGTGGGCTCTTGTAAAGCTGGGAGCAATGAGTCTACTTGCGAATGTAGGGCTGACTAAAGTGAGCCAGCCTTAACTGTGACAGCCCCGTGTGCGGGAGCTCAGGTGTGTGTGTGTGTGTGTGTGTGTGTGTGTGTGTGTGTGATTGTGCTTGTCACTTCTGTCCCCTGGGGGTGGACGAGGGTTACTCCAGCTCCCCCACCTGCCACCCCCGCTGATGTTACAGCGTTTTTTCCTCAGCCGCCACAGGACAAGGACAGCATTCCAGGAAACCGGAAGGGCTGGGCTGGCTTCTGGGATTTCAAAGTTGACAGCTTGGCCCAGCTGGCAGGTTCCTTTCTGCTGCATCATTTTCCCTGAGCTATAGGGCATTTTTTTTTTTTTTTTTTAAGGACATTCACCACCCTGATCTCACAGGCTTTGAGACTGCCCCCTCTATTCTACAAGCCCACTCATTTTCCTGCAGAGTTTAATTGCGTAGGAGTTATTCTCCACCCGCCATAAAGAGAAAAGAGGAAACTAACAGATACAAATGACCTTTTCTGCTTTTGGACTCAATTTTATAAATCTGCTTTCCCCAGTCTAACTTGGTGGGTTCTCAACCTGTGGGTCACGACCCCTTTTGGGAGGGGGGGGTCAGAATGACCCTTTCCCAGGGGTCGCCTAAGACCAGTGGAAAACATGGATATTTACGCTATGATTTATAACAGTAGCAAATCTGCAGTTACGAAGTAGCAACGAAAGTAATTTTTATGGTTGTGGGGGTCCCAGCATTAGGAAGGTTGAGAACTAATGTCTAACTAAGGAAGAGATGGACCCCAAGGGTACCACAGAAGAAAAATAGCCCCTCCAAACTAATAAATGGTACATACATTCCTAGCCATACACACAGCTTTCCCTGCATCCTTCTCCTTCCTGTTCTAAGAGCAAAACCAAAAAGTCCCTCATGCGTACTCCAGCGGGACCAGCCACCTACCCACACAAAAGGGAGACCCAGCCAGGAGGCCGTAGCTGCGAAGTGTGGTCACAGAGCGGCTGCTCCCCCTGCCGAGGCCGTGAGGTAGTGTCTGTGAATGCTCTAAGTCACGCCCCTGTCTCCCATGCAGGGCTCCAAACCGTGCTGCCTAAGGGTGTAGCACCCACTATCACATGCCCATCACATGACTGCTGAATTTGTAACACCATCCAAGAAGCTGAGACAGGAGGATCAGCACAGGTTCAAGGCTGGCCTTGGATATATGGTCTGTCTGTTCCATGCCCCTGCCCCCTGTCTGTCGCTCTCTCTCTATACACCCATATGTATGTTTATATTATACACACACAAATGTGTATGTGTGTATAGTATAAACATATTATTGTAAAAGGAGTCACAACCTACATGTTGAGACTCACCAGGATAGAGTGCTACAAGGAGATGGTCAGTTTTAGGTCATGGAGGTGTTTGTACAAGTTGGCAATTGTACTAAAATATATATGAAATCATATACTCAAAAACATAAATTTTAATTAAGTGTGTGTGTGTGTGTGTGTGTGTGTGTGTGTCTGTCTGTCTGTGCCTGGGTGTGGGTATGTGTACACATGAGTGTAGGTGGCCACAGGATGCAGAAGAAGGTGCTGGATTCTCTGAAGTTGGACTTACAGGCAGTTGTGGCCTGCTGACATGGGTGCTGCAATGACCCTGCCCTTTCCCTGGGCTGAGCAGAGCGGCTTCTTAAGGCTTCACTCCTGCATGGGCTCCTTCTGGCCACAGCCCCGTCCTTGTGCCCACACACCTCATCACAGTGTAATTTAAGTCTTGATGCATGATCTTGTCCTTTAAGATACCGTGAGCTGGGCATGGTAGTGCACCCTGAATCCTAGTACTCAGGAGGAGGCAGAGGCAGAGGAAGGCAGATCTCTGCGATTCAAGGCCACCCTGGGCCACACAGTGAGTTCCAGACCCTGTGTCAAAAACCAAACCAAAAGAAACCTTTGGCTATTTTCAGCAAAACTAAACACCAAAAACAATTAGGCTTTTGGCCGGGCGTGGTGGCGCACGCCTTTAATCCCAGCACTCGGGAGGCAGAAGCAGGTGGATCGCTGTGAGTTCAAGGCCAGCCTGGTCTACAAAGCAAGTCCAGGACAGCCAAGGCTACACAGAGAGACTCTGTCTCAAAAAAACAAAAAACAAAACAAACAAAAAATTAGGCTTTTAATTGAAATCATGTTGAATTCATGGGTAAGTTTTTTCATTTTCTTTTAAAATTGATTTACTTTAAAAAAATTATTTATTTATTGTCTATGAGTGCTTTATCTACAGAAGAGGGCATCAGATCACATTATAGATGGTTGTGAGCCACCATGTGGTTGCTGGGAATTGAACTCAGGATGTCTGGAAGAGCAGGCAGCACTTTTAACCTCTGAGCCATCTCTCCAGACCTAAAATTGATTTACTTTAAAATTTTATTTTACGTGCATTGGTGTTTTTTGTGTGATGGTTTCAGATCTCTTGGAACTGGAGTTACAGACAGTTGTGAGCTGCTGTGTGGTAGTTGAGAATTGAACCCGGGTCCTCTGGAAGAGCAGCCAGTGCTCTTAACCACTGGGCCATCTCTCCAGCCCTCATATACAAGTTAAAACCGACACCTTTATGAATCTGGGTGCTACAATATGCATGTGGAGTGTCAGCTTCTCTGAGCTTGAGTTCCTGGAAGGAAGCCACACTTACAGTGACATTCCCAAAGGCTGGGTGACTGACTGGAACTTCAGGCACTGTGCAGAGGTTGGAATGTTGACAATTCACAGCCAAATAAATACCTTGAGCTACTTATCCTTCCTTAGCCCTTAAGTAACCTTTCATTGCCAGCCTCTGTGTGTGACCTAACATCCTGTTTCCATTAGGTAAATCCTCTGGAATGTAAGAACAGATCTCTGGCTTCCACAACCCAGAAGTGTCATCAGATAGCATCGGATTCTGGCGGAGCGGAGACCTCCCTGCTCTGCCTAAGCTGTTGACTTGAGGTACCCACCAGCGCATCTTAGCTGTGGTTGGTTTATGGCTTTCTTTGTTCTGTCATAATAAAAACCCCAGCAAGCTGTTCCTGTATGTTAGAGCATGGTGTTTGGTGTTCCCAGCCATGACCACTCAAATTTGCCTCCAGAATAAACCATCCTTTTTCCTTTTCTGAGGTGAGAGCTATGGATTTGTGTGTGTGTGTGTGTGTGTGTGTGTGTGTGTGTGTGTGTGTGTGTGTGTGTGTGTCTCCATCTCATAGTTAAAGGCTCTGTTGCCAGACTGTGGTGAAATAGGGAGGTGGGGTCTAGTGGGGGAAGTTAGGTCCCTGAGATGCCTTGAAGGAATCATGAGACTTGAGTACATCTCGTTCCTGCCCCCCTCTCTCCTTACTTCTTAGCTGCCCTGTGTGAACAGCTTTGCCCATCATGTCCCTCACGCTTCTCTTTTATCTTAGCACACCCTCAAACAACTGGAGCCAAATGATCATGGACCGAAGTCTCCAGAACTTTAAACCAAAATAAATCTTTTCACTTTTTAATTAAAAAAAAAAAAAAAAAAAAACACTTTATAGTAAAAGTGTTTGGCTGAATGTATGTCTGTGCACCATGTACAGGCCTGGTGACCTGCAGAGGCCGGGAGAAGGGGTCACATCCTCTGGAACTGGAGCTACACATGGCTGTGAGCTGCCACGTCTGTGCTGGGAATTGAACTCAGGACCTCTGGAAGAGCAGCCAGTGCTATTAACCACTGAGCCATCTCTCCAATCCCTATCCTCTTTTTAAGTTGATTATTACAGATATTTTTTCACGTTGGTAGAAAGGGAACATACTAATTCTTCCAACATATAAATACCATGTATTATCTCCGTTTATTTACTTAATCTCCCTTCCTACTCGCCTCTTCTTTCTATGTTCATTGGTGTTTTGCCTGCATGCATGTCTGTGTGTGCCAGATCCCCTAGAGCTGGAGGAACAGATGGTTGTGAGCTGCCATGTAGGTGTTGGAAATTGAACCTGGGTCCTTTGGAAGAGCAACCAGTGGTCTTTTTGTTTTGATTTTTGGATACAGGATTTCTGTATATAGCTTTGGCTGTCCTGGAACGCGCTTTGTAGACCAGGTCATCCTGGAACTCATAGAGCTCCACCTGTCACTGCCTCTGGAGGGCTGGGATTAAGCACTGAGCTATCGCTCCTGCCCTACTTAACCTACTTTTTCTTTTCTTTTGGGAGGTGTTTTGAGACAATGTTTCTCTCTGTAGCCTTGGCTGTCCTGGACTTGCTTTGTGGGCCAGGCTGGCCTTGAACTCATAGAGATCCTCCTGCTTTGCCTCCCCAAGTGCTGGGATTACAGGCGTATGTGACCTGGTGTTTCAAACTCATTGCATAACCGATGATGTCCTTGAGCTTCTGGCGTCCACTTCCTAAGTGCTGGGATCACAGGTGTGTGCCATCACGCCTGGCTTATAAGATTCTGTAGGGAGTCTTATGCATACTTACTAAATTTTAGGTCCTGTATGAGTCGATAACCTCATTTACTACTGATTGTTGGTAAATATAATGTATACTTTGTTTATTGATTGTTCAATGAGCACATTTTTCTAATTTACTTATTTATTATATTTTCTTTCAAGACAGGGTTTCTCTGTGGAGCCTTGGCTGTCCAGGAACTCTTTCTTTGTAGACCAGGCTGGCCTTGAACTCAGAAATTCACCTGCCTCTGCCTTCCCAGAGCTGGGATCAAAAGCATGTGCCACTATGCCCAGCCTTTTGTTTTTAAGTTTAATTAATTAATTAGATACAGGGTGTCACTATAAAGCCCTAGCTGGCCTGGAACTCACTATAGGACTAGGCTAGCCTTGAACTCACAGAGATCTACCTGCTTCTGTT